>NC_083580.1:36343870-36690745 GCF_027579695.1 Neoarius graeffei
TAAAGGGCAAGGGCGCAAGCCAAAGCTGAGGGATGCCTGCTTTAATATTTCAGAGTTGTGCTAAATTGCAAAGTCAAGCCAAAATGCAAAGCTGCTACTAGAAGTGCGCCCTGTGTGCTAGAAACTTTTCATTTTGTGCAAAGCTTAGTCGCATGAGACTCCTAGTTTTTGGCTTGTTGATGGTGTGGTGAAGGCTCCTGTCTTCCCCACCCAAAAAGAATATTGTTCCTCATGCTTCCATTCTCCAAGTGCTGAAATGACAGCAAACTTTCAGCACCCTCCTTGTTTTGGACAGCCAGAGAGTGCATGGCCACAGGGTGGGGTTCACACAACTGTGGTGAGTTAAATAGGCACCACTTTCTACCCTCCAGCAGCTTGAGGAGAATATAAAAGACTCTCTCTTTTTTCTTTCTTTCTTTCTTCAGATCAGTGTGTAAACTCCACTCATGAGCATGAGATTGACACCTTTCTCACGCTGAGCTCTGGACAGAACGCTGCAGCAAGATGCTCAAGACTACTCCTGGCTGGGACACCTCAACTGCTGCCCACTGCTGGCTGAGCTACATGCTTCCTAGACACAATCCAGCTCCTTGACACTCTCCTTCTGCACCTTTCCCTTTTCTCCCTCTCCCTAAACACTAAATAAATGAGCACTGACTTTTTTGTACAGCTCCTGGGTTGGTGTCTGTCGCTACAGTGGTGGAGAATGTGGACATGAACACAGACTCCAAACCACACTCCCCCTGACCATATGGAGCCTCTAAATCAACACTTATTGGAGGCCAGCCTTCACCAGATGATGCACAAGCTGACCCACAGCCTCCAGGCAGCAACACAAAAATTACATCAGAGTCAATGAGGGTTGTCCCCTCCCCTACCTCCCTGATCCCCAGCAGGACGCCCAGAAACTGCTCAGCAAGCTCAGCCCTCACAACCACATATAAGCCTAGGCTTATAAGGCAAAAAAAAGCTAATATTGCCTTTTTTTAACTTTATTCTTACATTAATCTTTTATTCTTATCTCTTACTTACTAAAGGTTTTTTATTATTTTGTTTTTATTATTTGCTTTTCATCGTCTATGCATAGGTTTCCATTGTCCTTTAAATGTTTATTGTAAATGTGTGATTTTACTAGAGGTCTGGTTTTTATGCCTCCGCCACCATAAGGTGCAGGAGGCATTATGTTTTCGGGTTGTCCGTCTGTCCGTGCGAGCGTCTGTCCGTCCGTCTGTCCCGAAACCTTGTGAATGCGATATCTCAAAGGCTAATGAAAGGAATTTCACCAAACTTTCACCATTTGTGCACTTTTGGACAAACATGAACTGATTAGATTTTGAGGTCAAAAGGTCTAAGGTCAAGGTCACTGTGAGGTCAAATGTCTGTCCACAAACCTTGTGAACACAATATCTCCAAGGCAGATGAAAGGAATTTCACCAAATTTTCACCATTTGTGCATTTGGGGACACAGATAAACTGATTAGATTTTGAGATCAAAAGGTCTAAGGTCAAGGTCACTGTGAGGTCAAATGTCTGTCCGCGTGCGTCCGTCCCGAAACCTTGTGAACGCGATATCTCAAAGGCTAATGGAAGGAATTTCACCAAACTTTCACCATTTGTGTGCTTTGGGACAAATATGAACTGATTAGATTTTGAGATCAAAAGGTCTAAGGTCAAGGTCACTGTGAGGTCAAATGTCTGTCCGAAAACCTTGTGAACACAGTATCTCCAAGGCGAATGAAAGGAATTTCACCAAACTTTCACCATTTGTGCATTTGGGGACAAAGATAAACTGATTAGATTTTGAGATCAAAAGGTCTAAGGTCAAGGTCACTGTGAGGTCAAATGTCTGTCCGAAAACCTTGTGAACACAATGTCTCCAAGGCTGATACAAGTAATTTCACCAGGTCACGATTACTGTGAGGTCAAATGTCCATCCCCAAATCACAACTTAATAAGGCGTGTAGTCTACCGGGTGGAGGCATCCCCATCGACGCCGTTGGCATCGAGTTCTATCTAGTTTTTTTTTTCCTCTGTAAAGCACATTGAAATGTACAATACAAATAAAACTGCCTTGCCTCTATGTCTTCAAGCAAACTGCACTCTGGGGAACTAGGCCAAAGAGAATGGGGCTTGGGTCCTGTTGCCCTTGTTTAATGAGGGAGGCCCAACAGGCCTACCATTCTCTTGCTCTGGTGATGCTTGAAATCAGCTGTCCTGCCTTCAGGAGGAGGAGTGGCCTGGATAAGAAGCAGCAACCTTTGCGACTGGCCTAAGCCAGAGCAGAAGCAGGATGATCAGCTAAAATGCTGTTAGAAACAGGTGTGTCTGGTCGAGGGTGAGGACCAGCAAGCTGGGCATCCCCTGCACCTGGTGCATTTTCTTATCTGAGGAGAGAAAATTGTCGAGCACTGGGGTAAACCTTATGACCTGCTGGTGGTGTTCCTATCCAAAATTGATGTGGTCATGCAACTTCTGCATTCACATTCCCTCAGGGGCCACCTGGGAGCCCGCAACACCTTCACAAAACTATGGGACCAATTTCACTGGCCAGGAATGGAAGCTGAGGTAAAGAACTTCTGCCAGTGGTGCCTTCAAGGCCAGCATACCACCCCAGCCAAGCCTGTTCCCATGCCACTCATCCCCATTCCCATCATCAGGGTGCCCTTCAAGAGAGTATGGATGGATTTGGTAGGTCCACTCCCAAAGTCGGGCCGTGGACATGGACAAGAGACTTGTTAACTATGCCACCCATATGTGCCAGCAGAGGGAGGCACAAACCACCTTTCACTAACAGGGTAGTCCCTTGACAACTATAGCACCTATCTGCCAGTTCAGTCTTACCGCACCTGTTTGCACGAGGGACTCCCTTGTTTAAACACACAAGTGAAATACTGACACACTGAGTTTCCTGATTAGATGAGGCTGGTAAAATGTATATTTTTCTGGTTCTGTGGTTGCAAAGGTCTTCAGGGAAAAAAGAACTTCTCTCTAGTTGGAAAAAGGGGCAGAGGAATCCTTTCCGTATTGAAATCAGTTTGTGGACCGAGTAGCTGCTCATCTCGCACTCACTTTTTCTCTCTTTAGTTCAAATTCCACTCTGAGTCAAGGTTAGTTGGTGAACCAATAGCTGGTCATCTTGCACTTTCCTTTTCTCCCAGTCAGTAATGTTTTGTCTTCTGTGACTTATTATTAACCCTTTTTTGTTTTCTTTCCCTTGCCTTTTGTAGCATTAAGTGTGATGTCTGCCTGAGAGGACCCTTGTAATCAAGCACTATCTCACACTTTCATTCTGTCTTCTCCCTTTTCTCTCTGGCTTTCCAGCACTCGCGCCACGCTGTCTGGTAGCTCAGTGCATTAGAGTACTTGTTATTTTAACCCTGACAACTGGGATCAATCTCTCTTTAAGCACAACGTTCACGTCACTGATTGTCTCTGGCCAAACTCCACTGGGTCCAATTCTATGGCAACCTTGTTACACACATAAGCTTACTGAACTGACTAGTTTTGAAATGTAGATAATTGAGAAAATAAAGTTGTGCTATTTGACTTGTCATGCATTACTATGTGCCTGTTAATGGTTGTATATTCTTAAATATGAAGCACCACTGACATCAAAATGCAAGTAAAAACCTTTACATTGCCTTAATTGTATACACCTGTTTCTTCTACAAGTAATTTTTTTTTCTCATCACAGAGAATAAGAGACTTGGAGGATAAGACAGATATTCAGAGAAGGCAAATTAAGGATCTGGAGGAAAAGGTGAGATGATTTACAATGATTCTATGTGTCCATTACCACTGGATAAAGGAATACATCATCTGGCAATTCTAGCATTGGCAGTAATTGACCTTTATTATTGACTTAATTACCTTTATGCTGGTGAGATCATGTTCATTATCTTAAATCATTAACTATGGTGGTAGTATTATTGAATCAAGCATTTAAACTCTACAGTGGTGCTTGAAAGTTTGTGAACCCTTTAGAATTTTCTATATTTCTGCATAAATATGACCTAAAACAACATCAGATTTTCACACAAGTCCTAGAAGTAGATAAAGAGAACTCAGTTAAACAAATGAGACAAAAATATTATACTTGGTCATTTATTTATTGAGGAAAATGATCCAATATTACATATGTGAGTGGCAACATATGTGAACCTCTAGGATTAGCAGTTCATTTGAAGGTGAAATTAGAGTCAGGTGTTTTCACACCCCTGGGGTGAACACCTGGGGAGGTGTTCCAGGCATGTCCCCCTGGGAGGAGGCCCCGGGGAAGACCCAGGACATGCTGGAGAGACTATGTCTCTCGGCTGGCCTGGGAACGCCTCGGTGTTCTTCCCGAGGAGCTGGCCAAGGTGTCTGGGGAAAGGGAAGTTTGGGCTTCCATGCTCAGACTGCTGCCTCCATGACCCGGCCCCGGATAAGCAGATGAAGATGAGACGAGACGTGTTTTCAATCAATGGGATGACAATCAGGCATGAGTAGGCACCCTGTTTTATTTAAAGAACAGGGATCTATCAAAGTCTGATCTTCACAACACGTTTGTGGAAGTGTATCATGGCACAAACAAAGGAGATTTCTGAGGACCTCAGAAAAAGCATTGTTGATACTCATCAGGCTGGAAAAGGTTACAAAACCATCTCTAAAGAGTTTGGACTCCACCAATCCACAGTCAGACAGATTGTGTACAAATGGAGGAAATTCGAGACCATTATTACCCTCCCCAGGAGTGGTCGACCAACAAAGATCATTCCAAGAGCAAGGCGTCTAATAGTTGATGAGGTTACAAAGGACCCCAGGGTAACTTCTAAGCAACTGAAGGCCTCTCTCACATGGGCTAATGTTAATGTTCATGAGTCCACCATCAGGAGAACACTGAACAACAATGGTGTGCATGGCAATGTTGCAAGGAGAAAGCCACTGCTCTCCAAAAAGAACATTGCTGCTCATCTACAGTTTCCTAAAGATCATATGGACAAGCCAGAAGGCGATTGGAAAAATGTTTTGTGGGCGGATGAGACCAAAATAGAACTTTTTGGGTTAAATGAGAAGCATTATGTTTGGAGAAAGGAAAACACAGCATAAGAACCTTATCCCATCTGTGAAACATGGTGGTGGTAGCATCAAAGTTTGGGCCTGTTTTGCTGTATCTGGGCCAGGATAGCTTGCCATCATTGATGGAACAATGAATTCTGAATTCTACCAGTGAATTCTAAAGGACAATGTCAGGACATCTGTCCATGAACTGAATCTCAAGAGAAGGTGGGTCATGCAGCAAGACAACAACCCTAAGTACACAAGTCTTTCTACCAAAGAATGGTTAAAGAAGAATAAAGTTAATGTTTTGGAATGGCCAAGTCAAAGTCCTGACCTTAATCCAATTGAAATGTTGTCAAAGGACCTGAAGCGAGCAGGTCATGTGAGGAAACCCACCAACATCCCAGAGTTGAAGCTGTTCTGTACGGAGGAATGGGCTAAAATTCCTCCAAGCTGGCGTGCAGGACTGCTCAACAGTTACCGGAAATGTTTAGTTGCAGTTATTGCTGCACAAAGGGATCACACAAGATACTGAAAGCAAAGGTTCACATACTTTTGCCACTCACAGATATGTAATATTGGATTGTTTTCCTCAATAAATAAATGACCAAGTATAATATTTTTGTCTCATTTGTTTAACTGGGTTCTCTTTATCTATTTTTAGGACTTTTGTGAAAATCTGATGTTGTTTTAGGTCATATTTATGCAGAAATATAGAAAATTCTGAAGGGTTCACAAACTTTCAAGCACCACTGTATGTATGTAGAAGTCAGTGTCACCATTGAAGTAAAGGAATAGTATGGGCTTATTTTTTGTTTAGCTGAGCAAAGTTAAAACTAGCATAGCTGTGTGTGCTTGGTCTTACATATGTGTGTTTAATTGACACCATAAAAATAACAGGAGCTAAGGAGCTCATGCTACTTAAGTAAACCTGCCAGTGTCCCTTCATGCACATTACAATTGACTAACCCATAATTAACTTGGTAATTAATAGAAGAAACATAAGTGTAACAAGCTAATGGTTTGTGGGAAATTATGAGATGGGAGGCAGGCTTGTGACAACTCAAAAGGTGCAGCTTATTTTCGTTCACTTTTGATTTTCAGCAATTTGTCTTACTAGACACATGCGCACACAGCTTTGGATTGCTCAGGTCTAGCTCAAGTCTAGCTCTCTCTCTCTCTCTCTCTCTCTCTCTGGTTACTGCTGACTCTGCAAACACAGAGACATAACTGATACTTCGTTTACATGTAGCTAGGTATTTATGAAAATGGGTACCTTCTCCTCCCCGTACTAGAAAATAATTCCGTTTACACAATGCTCAAAAACAGCCAGGGAAGGCTGTCAAAAACATGTCAAACAAATAGAAAGCCAACCAGAGATCTGAAAGCCAAGAAGGAGGGACCGTCAGATCACAATGCTAAAACTCTGTTTTCCCCATAACACGGAGAAAACTCAGTTTTCCCCTATTTACACGCAGGCATGAAAACGGAGTTTTCACAAATCTCCACTTTGCCCGGAGTTTTCGAAAGCAGCCGTTTTCAGTGACTGAAACCTCTGTTTACATGTAAATGATGGGTGCAACCGCATAAATAAATATCCGTTTTTATAGATACCCGGCTACATGTAAACGGGGTCTGAGTAGACACCCAATAATCAGACCCAGGTGAGAATCATCACACGTTATCTGCCAGATCAACCTGCCTTCTCTCCATCCACAGCTGATGCTTGGCCATGCCCCCACTATCACCCCAAAAAACCCTAACTTTTTTTTTTTTAATTTAGACAGTAAATTTAATTTCATAAATGTATGGGCAAGGAATGACATTGTAGGTTACATTTAATACCATTTGACTAGACTAGATGCATCAGTGCCAATCTATTCAGCTTCTGTTGTTCACACTACTAAAGTGCATTGGAGCGGTATCATCATGGAAGAGGTTTATTAGGAAAAGCTGACGTGTAACAGAAGGTTCATGCCACTTTGATAAATGAATTGATGTTTAAAGAAATGATCAAAGATGCTGTCTAGAATTTAATTTCACACCTACACTGAGAATTCAGAGTACCATAAGTTGGTGCAATAGTCTTGCAATTGCTACATTTGCTCCAAGAATGTTTCAACCAACTTAGCTTACACTAGGCAGGAACATAGAAATAATGGGAACAAAAACAAATCCTTGTGAAGCACCTTGATCAACGATGGCAATGTGAGATTTAATATTGCCTTGTGACACAAAATTAAACCTGTCTGAGATTGTAGGATTTAAATCTGTCTGGTACTGTTTCAGATATTTCTTAAAAAACTGGATGGGTGAATCGGGTTGAGTTCATTTATTTGATTTTATTGCACAATGAGAAGAAACCTGAAATCCAGAGATTTTTTAAAGAATATGTTGCAATATTAAGAGGAAGTGGAACATAATGTTTGCCAGTCAATGGGATTAATTATGTTATTGTCATGTATTGGTTCTGAATCAGAAAGAATGCAATTTGAAAAGTTGTCCCAATAGAGGTACTAGTTAAATTAAAACCCATGAGGTGATAACTGTGAAAACACCGAGTGATAAAAAAAATAAGTTATGTGAGCTTTTTTAGCTTTGACCTTAAGTTTTTGTGAGCCTGCATTACACTTTTACACTGATCCTCTCATGCTGACTAATGGTCTTTGTCTTATTTCTCTCCCTGTTCCACTCTCTTGGTCTTCTGCAGTTTTTATTTTTGTTTCTTTTTTTTTCTCTTGCCTTTATTCTTTGGCCATAATGTCTGACATCTGCTGCAGGGGTGAGTTGACGCACACAACTTCTCTCAGCATGTGACACTTTTGCAGTTATTACCTCGGGTTCCCTAGCTCTTTTCAATGTTTTCATCAAATTAAGATAAAATTCGAGAAGATACTGTTGTTGTGTATGTACTATGAAAACTTTTAAAAAAAAAAAAAACCATACAGTACATAATGTAATTTAATTTACAACCCTGATTCCAAAAAAGTTGGGGCAAAGTACAAATTGTAAATAAAAATGGAATGCAATAATTTACAAATCTCAAAAACTGATATTGTATTCACAATAGAACATAGACAACATATCAAATGTCGAAAGTGAGACATTTTGAAATTTCATGCCAAATATTGGCTCATTTGAAATTTCATGACAGCAAAACATCTCAAAAAAGTTGGGACAGGGGCAATAAGAGGCTGGAAAAGTTAAAGGTACAAAAAAGGAACAGCTGGAGGACCAAATTGCAACTCATTAGGTCAATTGGCAATAGGTCATTAACATGACTGGGTATAAAAAGAGTATCTTGGAGTGGCAGCGGCTCTCAGAAGTAAAGATGGGAAGAGGATCACCAATCCCCCTAATTCTGCGCCGACAAATAGTGGAGCAATATGAGAAAGGAGTTTGACAGTGTAAAATTGCAAAGAGTTTGAACATATCATCATTTACAGTGCATAATATCATCAAAAGATTCAGAGAATCTGGAAGAATCTCTGTGCGTAAGGGTCAAGGCCGGAAAACCATACTGGGTGCCCGTGATCTTCGGGCCCTTAGACGGCATTGCATCACATACAGGCATGCTTCTGTATTGGAAATCACAAAATGGGCTCGGGAATATTTCCAGAGAACATTATCTGTGAACACAATTCACCGTGCCATCCGCCATTGCCAGCTAAAACTCTATAGTTCAAAGAAGAAGCCATATCTAAACATGATCCAGAAGCGCAGACGTCTTCTCTGGGCCAAGGCTCATTTAAAATGGACTGTGGCAAAGTGGAAAACTGTTCTGTGGTCAGACAAATCAAAATTTGAAGTTCTTTATGGAAATCAGGGACGCCGTGTCATTCAGACTAAAGAGGAGAAGGACAACCCAAGTTATCAGCGGTCAGTTCAGAAGCCTGCATCTCTGATGGTATGGGGTTGCATTAGTGCGTGTGGCATGGGCAGATTACACATCTGGAAAGACACCATCAATGCTGAAAGGTATATCCAGGTTCTAGAGCAACATATGCTCCCATCTAGACGACGTCTCTTTCAGGGAAGACCTTGCATTTTCCAACATGACAATGCCAAACCGCATACTGCATCAATTACAGCATCATGGCTGCGTAGAAGAAGGGTCCGGGTACTGAACTGGCCAGCCTGCAGTCCAGATCTTTCACCCATAGAAAACATTTGGCGCATCATAAAACGGAAGATACGACAAAAAAGACCTAAGACAGTTGAGCAACTAGAATCCTACATTAGACAAGAATGGGTTAACATTCCTATCCCTAAACTTGAGCAACTTGTCTCCTCAGTCCCCAGATGTTTACAGACTGTTGTAAAGAGAAAAGGGGATGTCTCACAGTGGTAAACATGGCCTTGTCCCAACTTTTTTGAGATGTGTTGTCATGAAATTTAAAATCACCTAATTTTTCTCTTTAAATGATACATTTTCTCAGTTTAAACATTTGATATGTCATCTATGTTCTATTCTGAATAAAATATGGAATTTTGAAACTTCCACATCATTGCATTCCGTTTTTATTTACAATTTGTACTTTGTCCCAACTTTTCTGAAATCGGGGTTGTATTTTAATAAGAATATTAATACAATACATACCAAACATCATTTAAATTATCCTCTGTTTAATGGTTTTGTCTCAGCTGTCAGTTTAATATAGAGATGTATTGTTGGTAACCAGCACTGTATGTTCTATAGCAATTAATTAATGACAGCTCTCTTGGCAAAAAAGTTGGGATGCTGTGTAAAATGAAAATAAAAACAGAATGCACTGATTTGCAAATCATGGAAACCCTATATTTCATTGAAAATCATACAAAGACAACATATCAAATGTTCAATCCAAGAAATTGTATTGTTTTTTGAAAAAATATTTGCTCATTTTGAATGTAATGCCAGTAATATGTTTCAAGAAAGTTAGCACAGGAAAAGTTGTGTAATGCTATATGCCTGGTAGAACATCTTACACCAAACTAAGTTAATTGGCCACAGGTCAGTAACATGATTGGGAATAAAAAGAGCATCCCAGAGAGGGTAAGTCTCTTAGAAGTAAAGATGAAGATGCGTTCACCACTCTGAGAGACTGCATGGGCAAATAGTGCAACAAATTAAGAATAACGTTTTTCACCATTAAATTGCTGCAAAGAATTTGGGGATCACATGTTATTCACATGGTACATAATATGAAAAAAAAAATCCATATAAAAATCCACAGTATAAGAAAGCAGATGCTATGAGGAGGCATTAGTGCACATGCCATGTGTAACTTGCACATCTGATGAGACACCATTAATGCTGAATGATGTATACAAGTTTTCAAGCAACATATTCTGCCATCCAGATTATGTCTTTTTCAGGGAAGACCTTGCTTATTTCAGTAAGACAATGTCAAACTGCATTCTGCATGGATTACAGCTACATGGCTCCATAGAAAGTTAGAGATTGCGGGCATTAAACTGGCCTTCCTGCAGTACAGACCCACTGAAAATATTTGGTGCATTATGAAATGAAACGAAAAACATGACAAAGGAGACCCTGAACTATTGAGCAGCTGAGATCCTATATCGGGCAAGAATGGAACATTTCACTTTCAAAATTATAGCAATTGATCTCCTCAGTTCCCAGACATTTACAGAGTATTGCAAAAAGAAGAGGTGATGCAACACAGTGGTAAACATGCCCCTGTCCCAACTTTTTTTTGTGTGTGTGTTTTGCTGGCATCAAAATGAGCATATTTTTCAAACAATAAAATTTTCTCAGTTTCAGCATTTGGTATGTTGTCTTTGTACTAGTTTTAATGAAATAGTGTTTCCATGATTTGCAAATCATGTTTTTATTTATATTTTACACAGCATCCAGGGGTTGCACAAGTATGACAGAAGTCTCAATTTTTATTTATTTATTTATTTATTTATTTATTTGGCTTTTGTTTTTGCAGGTGCTGCGGCAACCTAGAAATTTTCTGAGGAACTGCCGTTTTCCACTTGTGAAGACTAGAACTGTACTACTGACCATTTTCCTTTATTGTTATTATGGGCAGGTGGTGTTGGAAATGTAGTGCTGGTTTATAGTACCTGCAATGGATTTGCCCTCCAAAGTAAGGAAGCTTTGGATTACCAGGCAAAATAACAAAACGTGAACTAACACACTGTGTCAACAAACTGCAGGTAAATCAAACCAAGATGAGGAGGATTATACTGTTTATCTCTGCCATGCAGGGGATTTGCCATTCCACCTGCCTACTGCCTCTTTCACACCAGAAATTCCATCCTTCATCAGACTCTGTTAGAACCTATCAATGCTCTCGTGTATTTTTTTTTCTTCCCACCCACACAAACATGCATAAGAATGGACAATGTTATTCACACTCATGAACACCCAGGAGTTATGACACCTGTCTCAGGTCCTTGTTCTCTGGACTCCTAAGGACAGATTTTCACTGCCTGAAATGGGAAATGAGATCAAAAGACTACATTCACTGCAAACATATTGCTCAGTCTAATCAGTCCAGTTCCTCAGAAACCAGTTCACTTCAAAATATTGGTGAAACTGACAGAAATTCCAATTAAAAGTACTATTTACTTATTGTGCCCATGAGCCCATATATACCATTTCCCTGTCATTAATCAAAATTGTATTAGTAAAAAATTATCACTTGGTATAAATTGTTATGTACATTTGTTAGAATCATTTCTTCTAGTGCTCCTCCCTCCCACTATGAATACACCCCTTTCTTGACAGCTTGAGCAGGAGCATCTCTCAGCAGTTTATAATTTATTGATTGCTGTAGTGACAGGTGCAAATGAAATGCAAAGACATTTGTCTTCACTTATTTTTTCCTACATCTGCTATCTCGGGAGAGGTTTTCTTCCTCCCCACCTGTAATGGGAACCCATCCTTTTTACCCTTTCAGAGGAAAAACATTATCCTACAGGCAGAAGCTTCTTCAGCTGATTTGTATGGATTAATTTGTTCCAGCTACCCTTGAAGTTCATTCTAATGTGCTTGTAAATGTTTTTGACAATTGGACACCTATACCTGGGTTAATTAAAATCTAAATACCTCTTCAGCAGTGATGCAGCACTTTTCCTTTATTGGTTCCCTTTTTTAATTAGAGTAACAGAACTTTGTCTCTCAACATGAACATTTCTGTCCAAAGATTCAAAAAAGAAGCCATTTATAATGCAAAACTATCAGTAATTATTTCAGCTGTTTACATATTAAGATATGCATTATGTTAGAATATACTTCTTAGCCCCTTATATGTATATGTATATACAGATATATATATATATATATATATATATATATATATATATATATATATATATATATATATATATACACACACATACATAGATGCTATATACAGTAATGTGCAAAAGTCTTAGGCACACTATTTTTTCAATGCAAACTTTGTTCGAGATTTCTATTGTATGACTGCTACATTATCGAGTCAGTACAAAAACGTTTTAGAGTTCCAAATGTTCATTTTCCAGCACAAAATGTTGCAGGAAAAAAGTTTGTATCTGAGCAGCATATTACATAAGAAACCACTTTTCAGATTAAACAAAGATTGGCGGCATGGTGGTGTAAGTGGTTAGCACTGTCGCCTCACAGCAAGAAGGTTCTGGGTTCGAGCCCAGTGGCCGACGGGGGCCTTTCTGTGTGGAGTTTGCATGTTCTCCCTGTGTCTGTGTGGGTTTCCTCTGGGTGCTCCGGTTTCCCCCACAGTCCAAAGACACGCAGTTAGGTTAACATGGGACGGCCTTGGGCTGAAGTGCCCAAGAGTGGTGGCATGAATGCACGCAGTGGCTTTGCTCTCCTATGATGAACTAAATTTCATTGTATGTTTGTGCAGTGAAAATAAAGGCATTCTATTCTATTCTAAAAAAGAAAATATAATAAAGGCGACTGGATTTTGCTGCAAAATTTAAGAAGCAAGTGTACCAAAGTGTCCAGAAGAACTGTGGTTGGTTCTGCAAGATGTTCAGTAAAACCTACAGCTCATTTCCCTATAAAACTGCACTAATTGTACCTGAGACTTTTTTTTTTTTAAAGCAAAGGGTTGTCTCACACCAAATATTGACCTTTTATTCTGGCTTACTGCTCATCTCATCTCATCTCATCTCATCTCATCTCATCTCATCTCATTATCTGTAGCCGCTTTATCCTGTTCTACAGGGTCGCAGGCAAGCTGGAGCCTATCCCAGCTGACTACGGGCGAAAGGCGGGGTACACCCTGGACAAGTCGCCAGGTCATCACAGGGCTGACACATAGACACACAACCATTCACACTCACATTCACACCTACGGTCAATTTAGAGTCACCAGTTAACCTAACCTGCATGTCTTTGGACTGTGGGGGAAACCGGAGCACCCGGAGGAAACCCACGCGGACACGGGGAGAACATGCAAACTCCACACAGAAAGGCCCTCGCCGGCCACGGGGCTTGAACCCGGACCTTCTTGCTGTGAGGCGACAGCGCTAACCACTACACCACCGTGCCGCCCTGGCTTACTGCTGTTCATAGTAATTTTTTGAAAGTTGAAGCATTTAATTTCAGTATGTTTAAAGTTATTTTTGGTCTACAGCATTTCTTTATGTGTCCAAGACTTTTGCACAGTAATGTGCGCGCACACACACACACACACACACACACACACACACACACACACACACAGTGATGGCGGCCCGAGGAAACAGCTGCAGAAGCAGCACATTGCTCCTTACACAACTGGTCCCATGGTGCTGAAGAGACAGTGACATTTCAGCACCAATGCTTTGGATGGTTGAAAGCAGTGTGGCCACATGGCAGAGCCCACTGACTGCACATGACTGGAGCGCCAAAAATGGCACCTCAATCCAACCTCCTCAAGCAGCCAGGAGAGTATAAAGAGGTGCCACTACAGACAGAGGTAGAGTTTACTGTGTGCATGTCTGTTGATCCTTGCTAATTCTCCAATCAGGGAACCATGCTGACATCAAAGATGACAATGGACAAGAACCTGAGAACCCTGCACTTTTAGCTGGTGAATGCTCCCGCTTACACCACCTCTGGAACATTGCCAAAAAACCCAGATGCAGCCAGCCCTCCCCTGCAACCTTGCTTTAGGCTGGCTTGGGCTCTCCGACACTTGCACTAACTGCACCACTCACACTCCCTGCACCTGCCAATCTCTAATTTTCCATTAAAAGCACACACATTTGTTCCACTGAGACCTGGATTGTGTGTCTGTGATTGTGTGTCTGTCATGGCTGTGAGTGCCCCCAAATTTTGTGTGTGTGTGTGCACTGCAAAAAATGATATCTTGGCAAGTGAAAATATCTTGAAAATAATTGAAACGATCTAGCATTTCCTATTAGAAGAATACAAAACACCAATTCTGAGATTATTAAACTTTAGTTCTAGATTGCAACCAACTTATTCTAAGATGTCTTATCAAGTAAAAATATCTGTCCATGCAGCAAGGTAATTTCACTCGTCTTCATATATATATATATAAAATATATGGCGGCACAGTGGTGTAGTGGTTAGCGCTGTCGCCTCACAGCAAGAAGGTCCGGGTTCGAGCCCCGTGGCTGGTGAGGGCCTTTCTGTGTGGAGTTTGCATGTTCTCCCCGTGTCCGCGTGGGTTTCCTCCGGGTGCTCCGGTTTCCCCCACAGTCCAAAGACATGCAGGTTAGGTTAACTGGTGACTCTAAATTGACCATAGATGTGAGTGTGAATGGTTGTCTGTGTCTATGTGTCAGCCCTGTGATGACCTGGCGACTTGTCCAGGGTGTACCCCGCCTTTCGCCCGTAGTCAGCTGGGATAGGCTCCAGCTTGCCTGCGACCCTGTAGAACAGGATAAAGCGGCTACAGATAATGAGATGATATATATATATATATATATATATATATATATATATATATATATATATATGTGTATGTTCCAAATGTATTTTTCATACAACCTACATCTGGGAAATTGGAAACTGTGACATAAATGTCTATATGACACTCACGAGGAAATTGATGAATTGTTTTGATAAATTTATAAATTTTTGGTACTTTTTGTTTGGGAACATGTGTATATATAATGAAAAGAACATCACATAGACTGGTACCAAAATTCAAAAAAGTGCTTATTTAAGGAGTTAAAGGCATTTTTGAGACAAAGTCGGCAAACAGTCTTATTTTGTCAATTTGGGTGTGCCGAATTCAAATCTGCAATATGCCGAGCTCTATCTGACCTCTGTTGACCTCTAGAGGTCATTGAACTTTGGGCCTGTAAACGTCTCAGCTGAACCCAGTTTCTCTGCTTTCTAAGGAATGAAATGTACTAAAATGGTTAATGAAGTTAGCAAATGGCCTTGTTTGTTAAATGTTTGGGTGCTGAATTCATTTTTCATTTGTAAAACGACATATGACCTCTGATAACCTCAAGGTCATTAAACTTGGCCTATAGGCCTATGCATTTAACGGCATTTTTAAACTGACTTTACTCCCCCAAAAAGAATATGAACAGACAAAAAACAAATAGAAAGGAACAAATACAACATTAAATGCCAGTCCATGTACATATGACTTACTTTTCACAATGAGAATGCCTAAGCGATCACCTTGCATAACATTGCATTACATTTAGCGGTTATTGTTTATACAAAGCTACTGAAAAAAGGACAGATTCAGCAGCATACAAAATGTGGGGGCATACAGGGTATACAGGTTAATCAGGGTTAGTATATATGAGTTTTTTTCTTTGTTGTTTGTTTTTTGTTTTGTTTTAAACGGGGTAAAGCCTTTACAAAAAACAAATAACAAAGAAAAAAACTCTCATATATACTAACCCTGCTCCAAATATAATGCTTCTCATTTAAACCAAAAATTTCTATTTTGATCTCATCCATCCACAAAACATTTTTCCAATAGCCTTCTGGCTTGTCCACATGATCTTTAGCAAACTGCAGATGAGCAGCAATGTTCTTTTGGAGAGCAGTGGCTTTCTCCTTGCAACCCTGCCATGCACACCATTGTTGTTCAGTGTTCTCCTGATGATGGACTCATAAACATTAACCTTAGCCAATGTGAGAGAGGCCTTCAGTTGCTTAGAAGTTACCCTGGGGTCCTTTGTGACCTCGCCGACTATTACACACCTTGCTCTTGGAGTGATCTTTGTTGGTTGACCACTCCTGGGGAGGGTAACAGTGGTCTTTAATCTCCTCCATTTGTACACAATCTGTCTGACTGTGGATTGGTGGAGTCCAAACTCTTTAGAGATGGTTTTGTAACCTTTTCCAGCCTGATGAGCATCAACAACGCTTTTTCTGAGGTCCTCAGAAATCTCCTTTGTTCATGCCATGATACACTTCCACAAACATGTGTTGTGAAGATCAGACTTTGATAGATCCCTGTTCTTTAAATAAAACAGGGTGCCCACTCACACCTGATTGTCATCCCATTGATTGAAAACACCGGACTCTAATTTCACCTTCAAATTAACTGCTAATCCTAGAGGTTCACATACTTTTGCCACTCACAGATATGTAATATTGGATCATTTTCCTCAATAAATAAATGACCAAGTATAATATTTTTGTCTCATTTGTTTAACTGGGTTCTCTTTATCTACTTTTAGGACTTGTGTGAAAATCTGATGATGTTTTGGGTCATATTTATGTAGAAATATAGAAAATTCTAAAGGGTTCACAAACTTTCAAGCACCACTGTACATCCCGGATCTGACTGAAATATTTTCCAATATTTCACTCTAGTGCCATCACTCGCAGGGTTTTTCCGCTGACTTGACGCACATTGTCAAATGGTGAACTGGATCAAAATTAAAATTCTTTTGATTAATTTGCATTTTTTTGTGGATGTGTCCATATCACATAAAGAACATTACATGTTTACATCTTTTCATGTTGAAAATATTTTCCCTCTTTGGCTTCACTTACTTGTGATGGATACATTCACCACTCAAAGATAAACTTCAGATCTTGGTGCAACCATAGAATATCATATATATATATATATATATATATATATATATATATATATATATATATATATATATATATCACATACACATGAACAGTCCCTACTACGACCATCACTGAGACCAACAAGCTGATATACATCACAGCAACAGTGATCCTGGAAATGCCTGGCTTATAAGATGGACACTAACCATAAGGTGCAATATCCACCATGGAAGAGAAGGTTAGAGGTGAAGCTCAAGGAGACCTGGAGAGAAGTTTTCCAGCAATCAGAACTCCACAAAGGTATGATAATGAAAGGGCTACCTAAGAAATACAGCAGGCTGTCCATACCTGATGCCCTAGAGACTACTAAACAAAGACTCACAGCCCTGGCTACATGTCTAAGGAGGTTCACAAGCAAAGCTGAAGCCAGGAGAATAAATCGGATGTTCTCCACTCAACCATTAAAGGTGTACACCCAGTGGCAGGAGAATAACAATATGGTTTCAGATCCACCAAGGCTGGAGACTGAACAATACTTGAAAGGGATATAGGAGAAGGAAAACTCACAGAACAACAGTGTTTAGTGATGAATAGACCTGAAGGCCAAATACAGTAATCTCCCTGAACAAGACCCAGTAACCATTACTGTAGCAGGCATCCAAGTAAGAGTCTCGAAAATGAAGAATTGGACAGCACTAGGCCCGGATATGGTTCATGCCTACTGGCTAAAGAAGCTAGCCTCACTACATGAGTGCTTGGCAAGACAGATGAACCAGCTGCTCATAGATGGGACTCACCTGGAATGGCTAATTGAAGGTCAAACAGTCTTGATCCTGAAGGACCCACAGAAGGGAGCAGTCCCATCCAACTACCTCCCGATAACCTGCCTCTGCACAACATGGAAGCTCCATCATAGCATCATAGCAGATAAGTTGAGTAGGCACATGACTCAATACATGAGTGAGGCCCAGAAAGGAATTGGTAGAAACACCAGAGGAGCAAAACATCAGCTACTGGTAGACAGTGCAGTAGCTCAAGACTGCAGAACCAGACATACCAATCTGTGCACCACCTGCATTGATGACAAGAAAGCTAATGACTCAATGCCCCACACATGGATCCTGGAATGTTTGAAACTATACATCATCAACAGGACTCTCAGAACCTTCATCATGAACTCGATGAGGCTGTGGAAAACAACCCTAGAGGCTAACTTCAAGCCAATAACACAGGTCGCCATAAAGTGCCATCAATATGCCAAGGAAATGCCCTATCCCTGCTGCTGTTTTGCATGGGACTCAACCCCCTCAGCCAGATCATCACCAAGAGTGGCTATGGATACAGACTATGAAATGGAGCAACTATCAGCCACCTCCTCTACATAGATGATGACAAGCTGTATGCCAGGTCTGAGCGAGACATCGATTCACTGATCCACACTAACAGGATCTACAGCAGTGACATCAGAAAGTCATTTGGACTAGATGAGTGTGCCCAGATGGTAACAAGGAGAGGGAAAGCAGTCAGAACTGAGGGGCTGGTGCTACCAGATAGCATAATAGACCCCTTGCACATGACATCAAGCAGCACATGCTAATTACACCTGGGGGACAAGCACACACAGTCTTTTGTGTAAGCAAGGCCTAATCCATCTTTAAAATAGTTCATTTTTGCACTGTTTTTGGCTGTTCAAATCATTCCAAATGAGAAATAGATAAAAAGTACAACCCCGATTCCAAAAAAGTTGGGACAAAGTACAAATTGTAAATAAAAATGGAATGCAATGATATGGAAGTTTCAAAATTCCACATTTTATTCAGAATAGAACATAGATGACATATTAAATGTTTAAACTGAGAAAATGTATAATTTAAAGAGAAAAATTAGGTGATTTTAAATTTCATGACAACACATCTCAAAAAAGTTGGGACAAGGCCATGTTTACCACTGAGAGACATCCCCTTTTCTCTTTACAACAGTCTGTAAACGTCTGGGGACTGAGGAGACAAGTTGCTCAAGTTTAGGGATAGAACTGTTAACCCATTCTTGTCTAATGTAGGATTCTAGTTGCTCAAGTCTCTTAGGTCTTTTTTGTCGTATCTTCCATTTTATGATGCGCCAAATGTTTTCTATGGGTGAAAGATCTGGACTGCAGGCTGGCCAGTTCAGTACCCGGACCCTTCTTCTACACAGCCATGATGCTGTAATTGATGCAGTATGTGGTTTGGCATTGTCACGTTGGAAAATGCAAGGTCTTCCCAGAAAGAGATGTTGTCTGGATGGGAGCATATGTTGCTCTAGAACCTGGATATACCTTTCAGCATTGATGGTGTCTTTCCAGATGTGTAATCTGCCCATGCCACACGCACTAATGCAACCCCATACCATCAGAGATGCAGGCTTCTGAACTGAGCGCTGATAACAACTTGGGTCGTCCTTCTCCTCTTTAGTCCGAATGACACAGCGTCCCTGATTTCCATAAAGAACTTCAAATTTTGATTTGTCTGACCACAGAACAGTTTTCCACTTTGCCACAGTCCATTTTAAATGAGCCTTGGCCCAGAGAAGACGTCTGCGCTTCTGGATCATGTTTAGATACGGCTTCTTCTTTGAACTATACTGGTAGAGTTTTAGCTGGCAACGGCAGATGGCATGGTGAATTGTGTTCACAGATGATGTTCTCTGGAAATATTCCTGAGCCCATTTTGTGATTTCCAATACAGAAGCATGCCTGTATGTGATGCAGTGCCGTCTAAGGGCTCGAAGATCACGGGCACCCAGTATGTTTTTCCGGCCTTGACCCTTACGCACAGAGATTCTTCCAGATTCTCTGAATCTTTTGATGATATTATGCACTGTAGATGATGATATGTTCAAACTCTTTGCAATTTTACACTGTCAAACTCCTTTCTCATATTGCTCCACTATTTGTCGGTGCAGAATTAGGGGGATTGGTGATCCTCTTCCCATCTTTACTTCTGAGAGCCGCTGCCACTCCAAGATGCTCTTTTTATACCCAGTCATGTTAATGACCTATTGCCAATTGACCTAATGAGTTGCAATTTGGTCCTCCAGCTGTTCCTTTTTTGTACCTTTAACTTTTCCAGCCTCTTATTGCCCCTGTCCCAACTTTTTTGAGATGTGTTGCTGTCATGAAATTTCAAATGAGCCAATATTTGGCATGAAATTTCAAAATGTCTCACTTTCGACATTTGATATGTTGTCTTTGTTCTATTATGAATACAATATCAGTTTTTGAGATTTGTAAATTATTGCATTCCGTTTTTATTGACAATTTGTACTTTGTCCCAACTTTTTTGGAATCGGGGTTGTACTACCACGTGCCTGCTATTAAAAATATATATTAGTAAAGAGAGGCAAATGCTTCAGGAACAGTGGCGAAATGAGTGGTTGAAGAAAATACGACAAGAGGATTTAAGCCTGAAAACTCCCAAGAAATTCGCAAACACCCACGTTTGTAGTGATCATTTTATTTCAGGTAAGACCTTGTTGTTGTTGGAAGTGAATATGGAAGAGTTTGCTTCAGAATCTCATTTTATTTTTGTTTGTATTCGAGTTAGCTTCTTCATGAAAGTTTTTTGTTTTTTTTTTATAGGCAAGCCAAGTTCCCTACTTGACAAGGAAAACCCAGATTGGCACCAAACAAACAACTTGGATCCCACTTGGTAAAAAAAAAAAAACAAGGAGCGACATGCACGATATATCGATAAAGAACAGAACAGATTAAGAGCAGAGTGCGCTGAAGCTTTGTTCCAGTTATCAAAGGAACCCAGTCCCATGCAAAATGTAAACATGGAGCTAGAGTGCAGCAATGAACCTACAGTTCGAATGTGCTCAAAACAAACAAACTTAACTTTAGAACAGCTGCATGCATGTAAAACAGAAAAAATCGACTCAGGCAGGAAAATAGCAGTGGCGGCTGGTAGTCTTTCAAACAGGGGAGGCTGGTCGGTTACGATATTTCCAGATTTTAAAAGAAAAAACACATCAGTTTTGCCCATACTCTTGCCTCTGATCTGGCTGATTGTTGGCAGGGTCACAAACTGTGAAATAACAGGTTCTTTTGGCCCATTAGCCTACTGTCCAATATACATGATGGTGTTGGGGGGTATATTTTAACATTTTATATTTTAAAATTGTGGCATGTTGTTTAAAAATTGATCATTACTGAAAGCAGCTCTTTGTCAGGAACCTCAGCAGTAACAGCAGAGTGTTCTGGAATAGGCACAAGCACTGACCTTGGGGAGCCAAACATAGAGCTGGGTGCCACACATTTCATTCAATGACACTTTCCCTATATTTTACTTATTTTGACTGAGAAATGTTTTATTGACAATTTTGATAACCCTTCACTTTTAATCCAGGTCTGTAGTGTGAAATGTTCTCGGCTGTGTTTTTGTTTAAAAATGTTGTCCAAATTGTAGCTGTGTTTAATTCATATCCAGAAAATATATATTCCAGTATAATATACTCAGCATAAACATTTTAAATAGATTCTATATTTTTGGTCCATCCATGACATATTACTAAAGTAGCCTATTTACTGTTGTTGATGTGGGTCACTTGCTGTTAGCCAATTCACTTTCTCGTACCAGGAGAGCTGAAAAGAACGAGTATTATTCCCTACCTTTTTCACCAAGTCAATTTGAGGCGTTGGTCTACCCTGCTCTTTAATTTTATTTTTTTCCTCGAAAGGAAGACTGGCAAATGGCTTCGCCAAAATTAAATCAGCAATGCTTGGCATCCGTGCGCAGCTTTCTTGCTAGCTGACTAGCCCCCTCAAGTTCAAGTTCAGTCACTCAAATAAACAAAATTTCTGGAACTCAGATAGCAAACTTGACAACACTATATTTACACTTTATTTACAATGAAAATATATACAAACTAAAAAAGCTGGTAGAAACCGTATGTAATGAATGAAATTGAAATGTAAGCTGATCTCTTACAATACACCATAGCACTTGCGAATCCGCATGGGACTGAACTGAAACTCACCGCTGCCTGTCTATATTTGAAACGAGCTGTCAATCAAAGAAAATATCCGGCCGCTTTCACCAATCACCAGTCTCCTCGCGGAAAGCTTTGCCATGTCCCTCCCATGTGAGGCTGGGAGTCCGTAGGCGGGCATTTTCGCAGTATTTGTCCAATAACCATCTTGCATTTTGAGATTGAAAAGCGCATAGCTCCCAAATGCCATTGAAGTCCACTGAGGCTGGGAGTCCGTGAGACTCCGTGGGCGGGCATTTTCGCAGTATTTGTCCAATAACCGTCTTGCATTTTGATATTGAAAAGCGCATAGCTCCCAAATGCCATTGAAGTCCACTGAGGCTGGGCTGCATCGCGCTGTCACGAGGGGGAAAAACTCACGCACACATTAAAGTTATAACGGAATGATTTCGCACTGTAGTTGGGTTGAGCACATATATTTCTATGATTCTGGATCTGAAATAGCAATGTTATAAGGTCAGCTATAACATAAGCCTAGCGCAATTCATCCTACACGATGTTCGTCATTTTTAGAGGAGGCTGAGCCTCCCTCGTTGTCTTAGAGCAATCGCCCGTGGAAAATAGTGAACTAAAGCAAAAGCCGAAAGAGATTTCACTGGATGAGGATGCCTTTAAAGATGATGATGAGAAGGTCCTGTTCTACACCGGCCTACCAAACTGGCAGTTGCTGTATCATGTCTTCACTTTTGTGGCAGCATATTTTCTGCAATCATCTAGATGTGCACTGAGTCCTTTCCAAAGGCTACTTTTTACACTAATGCAAATGAGACTGAATCTATCTGGAAAGGCTCTCACTTATCGATTCGGAGGGATTCATGAAGCCACTGTTTCAAGGATTTTTCTGCAAGTTCTTGATGTACTTTACTACAGACTAAGTTCATTGATCCAGTGGCCCCCCAGAGATCAACTACTCAAAACTCTACCAATGGACTTCTGTAAAAACTGCCCTGCTTGTGTTGTCATTATTGCTTGCTTTGAGATATTTTTAGTGCATACAGCAAACCCCTTAGCCTGTGCCCAGACATATTCAAGCTACAAGTATCACAACACAGTCAAGTACCTGATTGGAATAACACCACAAGGCAGTGTAATGCTGTGTTCACATATATACCGGTACGATAGTGGTATAACTGTATCGATACAAAGTATACTGGTACAGTTTAGTGCATCGGTCCACACTAGCGAGAAATGTTTGCGGTTTTCTTTCACGGTAGTCAAAATGCGCGTGCGCGAAATGTTTCTGTGATTACCGAGTAACTTCCTTCCGAGAATATGGCGGATGAAACAATGTGTGTGTGCTTTGTCAATGTACAGTCTGTATTTCTGGTGGTCATTTATTCAGTCGAATCGTATAAAACGCGCTAGGCAGTTGAGAAAGAAACAAAGAAAACGAATCTCCGTTCTTCACTATTTTATTCAGCGGAACCCGGAAGAAGTAGGAATGGTTCATTGCGCATGTGCATTATATTTGTATCGATACAGAACTGCTTCATCTGTCCACACTACAGCGAAGCGCTACAGTACCGATACTGTACCGGTACGAAACCCATACATTTGTGGGTTTCGTACCGATACAGTTATACCGCTACAGTAGCGGTATAGTTGCTAGTGTGGACAGGTGTTGTGGTACGAAAGTAGTATCGTATTGGTACAAAATCCCTAGTGTGGACAGGGTATAAGCTTCATATCAGATGGAGAGGAAGAGTGAGTGACAAACACCTTACAGAAGAAAGTGGCCTGCTTGATAAGTTGATCCCTGGTGATGTCATTATTGCAGACAGAGGGTTTGACATTCAAGAGTCTGTTGGACTTTACTGTGCTCAAATTTAAATTCCAGCCTTCACTAAAGGGGAAAAAGCAGTTGAGTGGGATTGAAATAGAGTAAACAAGGTGCATAGTGAACATAAGAATTCACATTGAAAGAGTAATCGGCAACATCAGGAAAAATTATGGCACTTAGTGCTACCCAGCCTATCGATTTTGCAATTGCAAGAGGTGATGGTAAAACTATTCTGGACAAAATTGTTATTGTCAGTTGTGCATTATCAACCTGTGTGACTCTGTTGTGCCTTTTGAATAAATGAATAAAAATAAATGAAGAGGGAACTGAGCATAAACCATTTATTGAAATTATTGTTGCAAAGGTGATTATAGTTACTATATGACTATAGCTTCCATTGCAATGTACTGATTCTGTTATAGTTTGTAATTTCCGCAACGTTTGTCATTATTACACCACCAACTATTAGGAGCAATTAGAATAAAATTTGACAATATGAATAGTTTGAAAGTCAAAAGCAGGATAATTTGTTATTTTGCAAGTGATAACACTTCAAGATTCAAGACGTTTATTGTCATATGCATAGTAAAAACATGGAGGTTCAGACAATGCAATGAAATTCTTACTTTGTTGCTCTCCTTACACACAACAATCACACATACACTCAACAAACACATGACAATAAGATGCCCAAAAAGGGAATAAAACTAATAAAAGTGGTAAAAGTAGTAAATATAGTAAAACTAAATAAAACAAAAAAAACTTAAAACTAAAGTAATAAAAGTAGTAAAAGTAGCAAATGTAATAAAACTAAATAGGTAAAAGAAGTGCCCAAAAAACCTGAGTTAATTTGTAAAGTGACTCTGTGCTTTGTGCAAACAGGTAGCTGCAGTGGGGATGCTGGAGAATGGGGAGTGCAGTATTTAGTGTGTTGTATTGTTCAGGAGCCTGATAGCCTGTGAAAAGAAACTGTTTGTGAGTCTTGTAGTCCTTGATTTGACACTCCAGTAACGTCTCCCTGATGGCAGGAGTGTAAAGAAAAGTGTTGTGGGTGTGTGTTGTCCTTAATAATGTTATGGGCCCTCTTGATGACCCTGGTGTTATAAATGCCCTGTAGTGATGGGAAGGCTGTTCCAGAAATGTACTGGGCAGTCTTTATCACCTGCTGGAGAGTCTTCCTGTCCTGAGCTGTGCAGTTTCCATACCACACTGTGATGGAGCTGGTGATGACACTCTCGACTGTGCATCTGTAGAAGTTGCTGAGGATTTTGGTTGGCATGCCAAATTTCCTCAGCCTTCTCAAGAAATACAGTCTCTGCTGTGACTTCTTCAGAAGCTGCTGAGTGTTGTGAGACCAGGTGAGGTCCTCACTGGTGTGAGTGCTGAGGAACTTAAAAGTTCTTACCCTCAGCACCTCTGTCTCCCCAGTGTATATTGGGGTGTGCTGCTCCCTCCTCCTCCTCCTAGGATCAATAATCATCTCCTTGGTCTTATCTGTATTTAAGGAGAGATTATTTTCCTGGCACCAGGCCACCAGTCCTGCCACCTCTCTCCTATATGCTGTCTCCTCTCCACCGGTGATCAGTCCAATGACTGTGGTGTCATCTGCAAGCTTTATAATGCTGGTGTTGGACTCAGAGGCCACACAGTCGTAGGTGAAGAGGGTGTACAGCAGAGGGCTCAGTACGCAACCCTGGGGGGTCCCTGTGCTCACAGTTCTGATGCCTGATGTCCGGTTTCCTACTCTGACTGACTGGGGTCTGTTTGACAGAAAGTTCAGCACCCAGTTGCAGAGGGAAGGTGACACTCCAAGGGTGAGGAGCTTTTCATACAGTCTGTGTGGCATGACTGTGTTAAATGCTGAGGTGTAGTCTATGAATAGCATTCTAACATATGTGTCCTTGTTCTCTAAGTGAGTGAGGGCTGTATGGATGGCAGTGTTAACAGCATCATCAGTGGACCGGTTCTGTCTATATGCAAACTGTAAGGGGTCCAAGGTGGGTGGTATAGTCCTTTTTATGTATATCATGACTATCTTTTCAAAGCACTTCATTACAGTTGAAGTGAGTGCAATGGGGCGATAGTCGTTTAAGCAGGTCACTGTGTTTTTCTTGGGGATGGGCACAATAGTTGTTGTTTTAGCAGTAGATAGGCACCAAGGCCTGAGCGAGGGACAGATTAAAGATGTCCGTAAACACATCAGCCAGCTCAGATGAGCAAGCCCTGAGTACTTGCCCTGGGATGTTATCTGGGCCAGCTACTTTCCGTGGGTTCGTCCTCCTCAGAGCTGTGCTCACCTCTGCTGAGGTCACAGAGAACGGTGTGCCCAGCTTGCTCTGTACAGTCAGAATGCCAGTGGTGGAATTAAGCGCATTGAAGCAAGCATAGAATTGGTTCAGTTCATCTGGGAGTGTGCTTTTGTTAGTTATGGCCCCCAGATTTTTCTGCCTGTACTCCATGATGTGTTGCAGCCCTTGCCACATGTGCCGGGAATCTGCAGCAGTGTAGTGTCCCTCCAGCTTCAGCCTATAGTGCTTCTTGGCCTGTGTAATGGAGCTGCACAGGTTGTATCTGGCCTTTTTATATTCTTCAGCATCACCTGAGGTAAACGCAGTGGTGCGAGCATGTAGCATGGACCGCACTTCCCCATTGAACCAGGGTTTGTCAGTGGGGTAGGTCCTACTGCATTTTGTTGGAATAATGCTCTCAGTGCATGTGCTGATATAGCCAGTTACAGCTGCAGCGTACTCGTCTAAGTCCACAGTAGCATCCTTCCTCATAGCAGCAGTTTTAAACACATCCCAGTCTGTGCTATCAAAGCAGTCCTGAAGCACCAGATCTGATTCCTCAGTTCACACTTTTAGCAGTTTTACTTACTGGGGGGTCTCATTTGAGGAGCTGTCTGTAGGATGGATAGAGGAACACCGAGATGTGGTCTGACTGTCCAAAGTGTGGCCAGGGCGCAGCCTTATAGGTGTCCTTCACGTTGCTGTACACCTGATCAAGAGTGTTATTCTCACTTGTTAGGAAGCGCACATGTTGATGGTACTGGGGGAGGACATTCCTGAGGTTGCAGTGGTTAAAATCACTGGCCACGATGAATACAGCATCTGGACGCGCTGTCTCCTGCGTGCTGATGACACCATGCAGCGTCCCCAGTGCGGTCACGTGATCCACCTGAGGAGGAGTGTAAACAACCAGCAGAAACACAGCAATGAACTCCCTAGGTAAATAAAAAGGCCTGGACTTCACCATTAACAGTTCAATGTCCACAGAGCAATGCTTTTCAACTACCTGCACATTCCCACACCATCTGTTGTTGATGTACATGCAGACACCGCTTCCTCTCATCTTCCCCGAGACCAATGTGCAGTCTCCACGGTAGATGGAGTGTGTGTGGAGCAGGAGAGCTGAGTCTGGTATGCAGTCCAAAAGCCAGATTTCCATGAAAATAAGAGCACAACATTCCCTTATTTCACGCTGGGTGGTAGTCCTGGTTCTCAGCTTGTCCATCTTGCTTTCTAGTGAGCGTACATTCGCTAGCAGCAGGCTAGGTAGTGGTGGTCGTGTAGTCCTAGCCTTTAGCCTGGCATGTAGCCCCCCCCACCTCTCCACCTCAGGTGCTCTGGTTGCCAGTGGCGCCACTCCCGCAAGGCTGCCACTGCCGTGTCTTGCCCGCTGGAGTTGGGTGGGTCCAGACGTAGGAGAAAGTCAAAGTCCAACAGGCGATGTTTAAGCTCATGATGAACTTTGCCAATGTCCAGAAGTTCCTCCCTACTGTATTTTACTGTCGCATATGTAAATCATATGCTCAAGATGCACAAAAACACCAACACATACACAAAGTTACGTTGGTGCCGAGAGACCAAGACAAAGATGTCAGCCACAGCGGGCGCTTCTGGTGATGTTTTAACAATAACATTTATTTATACAATAACTGTATAAATGATGGAGTGCAAATAGCTATGTAACTAGATGTATTTGGGGTTGTTGAGACATAGAGGGGTGAGAATACAATCTAGCCAACAGTTCAGGTAGAAGTCCTCTGAGGGTAAATGCTTTAGCTTTCGCAACATTCTGTTCCCGAAAGCTGATGTCAGGATAAATTCTTTCAACAAAGAAGGTTTTCTTTGACCAGAGAACAAAGTTACAGTGGGTGTGGCCACTGCAGTTCGCCTGCAAGAGAACCGGAAATAAAGTTAACCAAAAATGCTATTGTGCAATAATCAATATTGAATTATAATGTATATTTATCTAGTCCTGTCTACCTGATAATAGTTGGCGTGATTACACTTTAGCTGCATTTTTCCTTGGGATACTTCAAGGCAGAAGTTTTTGTCTTGCAGTGATGCTTCCAAGTCCTTATCCTTTTGGCAAAACAGACACTGCAAACAAATAAATAGTTTATTTAAACTTTGATAAGTCTTGTGTTGTCATTCTTTACATATAATTTTCATCTTGATTGTTCAAAATAAGAAGGTAAGCTTTCATACCTTGATTTCGCACACACCTTCACCGCAACAACTGCAACAAACTAGGCTATTAGGTATTGCCCCAATAAAGCCATGTGGTATGTTGATGAAGAATCCAGATTCTGATAAATTAAAGCCTCATTCACAACCCGCCATAAGTGTTTTGGACACGCACGGGTCGCACGGTTTGGTAGCTCGCAGCCATGCCGCAGTGAACCCGGGGGAAAGTTTGGGGGAGGAGTATAGGCAAAGAACTTGTCAAGTACAGGTTGCACACCTGACTTCCTCAAGGCATGGGAAAAATTGCGCCGTTAGCCTGTGGAAAGCGTATATCTGACACACATGATCAGTGCGTGTTCAGTGAGTGTGGAGTGCATGTGACTTGCATTTTACCAGTTTCCTGCACTACGAGTTTGGGCCGCACTTGTGAAGCATGTGTGATGCATGTGATTAGCATCTTACAATCACTCATAACTTGCATGTGATGCAAGCCAGGAGTGGGTATAAAACCAGCGTGTCTGCAGCATTCTGCATCTGTCTTAAGAACATTGGATATTTTGTGGGAAAAATTAAAAAATTTTCAGTTTAAAGTTTAGAAAATGGGACCCAAGAAGAAGTGATCAAAAGTGAAGTAACCTAGCCTGAAACAGCAGCGGGGGAGGAGGAGGAAGAATTTGATGATGATGGTAGCAGCCCTGCACAGACAGGGAGAAGTATGCCTTCAAGCTGGCAGAAGGCACAGCACGCCGCCAGAGGTATTTACACAGGTAAATACACATGCTTTAAACATTTCAGTATCTATATGCTTATGTAATTAATATTATATATGCTGATTTTCATGTATGTTTCAGCTAGTGACGCCCAGAAGTGAGGACGTTGCAATCCCATCATCGCTGTCAGGCCATTGTGCCATGCTCAGTGATCAGGACAAGGACATCCCAACACCCCGTCCCACCACTCAGCAGGAGTAGGAGCAGGACAGCAGCTTGGAGTCAGAGTCAAAGTGTGTTTCAGTGCTCAAACTGTTGGGCTATTTAGTTGGGATTTTTTTACAATGTAATAAAATGCATTATTCCCTTAAACTCATGTTTTATTATTTGACGTTTGCATGGTAAATTAACATATACTCAAATAAAAACAGCAAATGAGGTGGTCTTCTTCCTTTTTACAATGCTACACGCTACATGATCGGTTCCTTGGTTCCTCCCCAATATATATACCCAGAGTCTTGCCCCTCGTGTCGCGTGCAGGTCGCATGTGCACACCACACATAGGGGTAGAAAGTGAGATGTACTTCTGTCTTGCGGGCCGCACAAATAGCAAGAGTGGAATACTTGTGTAGTACTTCTGAGGCATGTCACTCATACAATGACCGTGTGTCACTCATGCGTCTTACTGTCATTGCAAAAAGCCCCTACTAGCCATGCTGCTGACTTGGTTCAGGCGTGCAAAAGGAGTACGGGTCCCATACGTAGTGTATGCATTCTTGATTTGTCACAAGACGTGTAGAATTTGCATGTGCAGGACCAAAAGTCTCCACGGGCAGTCTGCGACCTTCTACGGCACTGAACACACACAAGTGTCGCACAAGTCTCAAGCAGTTTTACCAAATTTTTTTACCATAGACCGCCTGTAGCAGCACGTATGGCGGGTTGTGAGTGAGGCTTAAAGTCCTTGTGCTTAGTCTGCTGAAATTCTCTGTACTCTTCCTTGGCAATTTCTTCATGACAGAAACCCCATTTTGTTGCTTCAGTACTGAACTTGGCTAATTCTGGATGGCAAATACTCATAATGAGACTTGTAGATGGATTTTCTGGATTTGTCTGGCATGCAGATTTAAATTTTGAAGCTGTGATCCTGCCTGTTCTCATTCTAACCCAGATTCTGGAAGTAGACTGCAATCTTGTTTTTTCCTCCACTGCTCTTTTCTGATCTTCAGTTACTGTATAAAGAGACAGTTTCTGGTTGGCAACTTATTCAATTGTAGAATAGTCAGCGGTTAACAATTCCTTGTCGAAGCACTCAGACAGGACTGTTGGTAGGTCAGGGCTAAGAGATTTTGGAACAGTCATCTGAAAACGGTTCGATCAAGGACAGGAGTACTGACTTGGATTTACAGGATGAGTGGATGTCTGAGAAAAAAAGAGGCTAACTCTGATGCAGTGGGGGTTGGAACTTTGTCCTGAACTTCTGTTTGCGGCCTAGAAACGTGACTTGGGCACTTCTTTATAAAGGAAGTATCTCTGATCCGGGAGTAGGATGCTTTTTTTTTTTAACTTAGTTTTTATTTAGTTTCATCAACAACAACACAACACACATTTTCATACAATTACTTTCTTTTCCATTTAGCAGCTGTATATAAACTTTTTACATATATTCAAGTATTAATCAGGGAACAATGAGGAAAATGAAATAAATAAATAAGTTAATTTATTAAAAGAAAGAAAAAAGGGGGGTGTCCACTTATTTAAGTACATATATACACATACACGCATAAACAAACACACATATACATGTATATTTACATATGTATATACATGGACACAGACAAAACAACAAATCCATCCAAATCCGCCCATGAAGAAAAAAGAAAAAAGGGAGAGGGAGAACTAACCACTCCGCAATATAATTGCCTAGGCAAAAATACCAGTGCAATATCTGCTCTTGGAAGAGGTGGTATGAGTAGGTACAGTGTACACACAAAGTCTAAGTAGATAAAACTTAAGCAGGAGGGCCAAAGCCTCACTGCATTAATAAAGTCATAACAGGACTCCATCGTTTAGTAAAAGTGGATCTTTGGAGTCTTAATGAATATGTAATTTGCTCCATCTGATTTACGTCCCATACTTTTTGGATCCATTCATTATATGTGGGAGGATCCGGTTTCAACCATCTAATACTTATACCGTATGTTTTAATGCTGCTGTAAGCAGTATAATTAAGAGGTATTTATCAGCCCTCCTGTCCATACCTTTGGGTGTTGCTCCCAATAATGCCACTGGAGGGCTTTGTGGGATTATCCTGTTTGAAAACCTGTTTGAGGGCATCAAATATTTCTCTCCAGAATAAGCTAAGCTTAGGGCACAGCCAGAATACATGAGTGTGATTGGCAATCTGTATTCCACAGTTCCTACAGCATGAACTGGGATGTGTTGGGCTTCTCTTGGCTGTTATTTCTGGTGTTCTGAAAAATCTGGTGATTATTTTCCATTTGAATTCCCTCTAAGTGTTTGAGTTTGTGATAAGGTGTGCTTCAGTGCATATCGCCTTCCAGGTATCCATTGGTATATCCTAGTTTATTTCCGCCTCCCATCTCCGCTTTATCTGCAGGGAATTACAGTATGCACATTCATAGATGAAAATATATGCTATAATTTACTAATTATTTTCATATCTCCATTGCCTGTTTGTATTTCTTTTAAAAAACCTTTCTTTGGGGGTAGGCCTGAGGAGTTTTTCTCACTCCTTGTGTGTTGTGAGAAAGGTTCTTAACTGTAATTATTTTTTTCGCGGTCCAAATCCTGCACTCTGATTGGCGAGCGGGTCCGTATCCTACGGTACGGACCCCAGTTACGGACCTCTGGTGACTCGCTCGTTCACAACAACAAACATAGTAGCATTTTTTGTCAACATTTATCTTTTTTAATAAGATTTATAAGATTATCATCTCATCTCATTATCTCTAGCTGCTTTATCCTGTTCTACAGGGTCGCAGGCAAGCTGGAGCCTATCCCAGCTGACTACGGGCGAAAGGGGGGGGTACACCCTGGACAAGTCGCCAGGTCATCACAGGGCTGACACATAGACACAGACAACCATTCACACTCACATTCACACCTACGGTCAATTTAGAGTCACCAGTTAACCTAACCTGCATGTCTTTGAACTGTGGGGGAAACCGGAGCACCCGGAGGAAACCCACGCGGACACGGGGAGAACATGCAAACTCCGCACAGAAAGGCCCTCATCGGCCACGGGGCTCGAACACGGACCTTCTTGCTGTGAGGCGACAGCGCTAACCACTACACCACTGTGCCGCCCCATGAGATTATCAAAAATCTTATAAATTTTTGCCAGCATTTCTCAGGAGAATAGCATTAATTTTACAGCATGGATAGTGATAACAACAGTGTTCACAGTGAAAGCGAGTTTTACTACCCTGTGGAAGAAGAAATAAAAGAAAACATTTCAGGAGAAAGCTCATCTCATCTCATTATCTCTAGCCGCTTTATCCTTCTACAGGGTCGCAGGCAAGCTGGAGCCTATCCCAGCTGACTATGGGCGAAAGGCGGGGTACACCCTGGACAAGTCGCCAGGTCATCACAGGGCTGACACATAGACACAGACAACCATTCACACTCACACCTACGGTCAATTTAGAGTCACCAGTTAACCTAACCTGCATGTCTTTGGACTGTGGGGGAAACCGGAGCACCCGGAGGAAACCCACGCGGACACGGGGAGAACATGCAAACTCCGCACAGAAAGGCCCTCGCCGGCCCCGGGGCTCGAACCCAGGACCTTCTTGCTGTGAGGCGACAGCGCTAACCACTACACCACCGTGCCACCCAGGAGAAAGCTAAAAACTGTAATTTGTTAACGCCGAGCAAAAACATGGCTGAATCCTGAATGACTCGTATTTGTATAAATAGGGGACTACATAGGCGGCAAAATGTAGTTTTTTTTTCCTACCATGGAAGTGCACTTGTATACTGAGGAAAAAGCAATGTGCATTACAGCTGTGAATGAGGATTCAAAATGGCGGCTCGGCTCGGTTTTCCCTTTATATATATATATATATATATATATATATATATATATATATATATATATATATGAGTGATTCCACGCTTATGGGTACTGAAATGGGGACATGAACTTATTTTTAAAAATTCACCTAAAACCATTTCTTTTTTTACCATCAGGTCACAAAACATGTAATCTTTAATGAATGATATGTTAAAAGATAACTTTAATTTTCTGAGATGTAATAAAAACATATTTATATGCCAAAGTCAGAACATAACAGAAGTGTTGTGGACATATATATTCTCAATTTTAACAATGTAGAATTACTTTTTGAAACATAGGAAGGTGATGTTTTAGCAAATATAATTAATAAACGTGTAGTAGAATAAACATACACATTCTTTCAATAAGATTAACATGGTATATAGCTAGATTGTAATTAATTTGTAACAGACGCGAGATGGACAATCGTAACAGAAGTAATGTAACAGACATCATTTTGGAACTCATAGGCTTGACTTTGGCATATAAATGTTTTTATTACATCTCAGAAAATTAAAGTTATCTTTTAACATATCATTCATTAAAGATTACATGTTTTGTGACCTGATGGTAAAAAAAGAAATGGTTTTAGGTGAATAAGTTCATGTCCCCATTTCAGTACCCATAAGCGTGGAATCACTCATATAAATCTGTCTTAGGGAGATCAAACTCATTTTTCAGCTGTTCAAATGTCTTAAGATTGTCCTCCTTCACTAACTGGTGCAGATAGGCTAGTCTGTGATCCGATAACTTTCTAAGTTGTTAGGTGTAAAGGTCTTCATAAATCCAATGCTTGTTAGTGATGAGGTTGGCTTCGGTAACCCAAAAGCTGACTGTATTTTCTTCCAGATTTTTAGAGTGTTTTTTTGTCCAGACTGCGATTTCTTTTACAGGGATACCCAGAAAAGGTAAGATTTGTAAAGGCTCCGGGCATATGTTTTTCTCAATATTGAGCCAGCAGGTGTGTGTGCCATTCTGAATCCACGCTATCATAAGCTTCATTTGGGTGGCCCAGAAATATTTTAAGTTTGGGAATTTAAGGCCTCCATTTAGTTTAGGTAACTGTAATGTTTTAAATCTAATTCTAGGGTGGGTTTTTTGCCATATAAATTTTGATATTTTGTCCAGATTATCAAAGGTTGATTTTGGAATTTCCACAGGTAGCATCTGAAATAAATAGAGTAGTCAGGGCAGAACATTCATATGGATACTTTCAATATGGTCCAGCAGAGAGAGAGGGAGCATGGACCATTGTTCCAAATCATTACTGATGCATCGGATTATTTTATTATAATTTGCATGATATAGATTATGTAGAGATGGAGGGCTGTAAATACCAAGATATTTAATACCTTCTTTAGGCCATTTGAATTCGCTCTGTAGTTTAACACTTTCTGAACTTGTACTGTTCACATCCATTGTCTCTGTTTTATCCACATTTACCTTATATCCTGAATAATACCCATAGCGAGAAACGAACCCCTTTAAATGTGATATTGTTGATGTGGGGTTCTGTGCTTCTCTCTGTTTATTACAATTCCTTTTAAATATATATGTGTGTGTGTGTGTGTGTGTGTGTGTGTGTGTGTGTGTGTGTGTGTGTGTGTGTGTGTGTGTTGTTATCATCTCTGATGAGCTGAGCCAACGGTTCAATGCTAATAGCAAACAGCAGAGGTGACAGAGAGCAACCCTGTCTGCATCCTCATTCTAGTGAGAATCTCCCTGATCTGCAACCATTAACTTTAACTTTGAGATCCACCTGTGGAGATGTATAGTGTTTGCATCCAATTTATAAAGTTAGGACCAAATCTAAATCGTTTTAATGTTTGAAATAAGTCTTGCCATGATACTCAATCAAATGCCTTTTGAGCATCTAGGGATATGATTACAGACTCTGATTTCTTATCTTTTTGATGAGATATTATGTTTAATAGCCGTTGCACATTATCTCCATAGTACCTTCCAGTGATCAATCCAGTCTGATCAGGGTGGATAATTTGGGTGATTATCTGATTCACTCACCTAGCCAGAATTAGTGTTAGTATATGCAGATCCCCATTCAGCAATGACTGGCATTCAGTAGGGTCTTTCAGTAAGTCTATAAGACTGGCGTTCAGTAGGGTCTTTACCCTTTTTATGAATTACCACTATAGTTGCCTCTGTCCAAGATGGTGCCATAGTTTTAGATTCTAAGGCGTAACGGTATGCTTTTAGTAACAGGGGGCCAGCAAATCTTGAAAAGTTTTATAAAATTCATTGACCTATCCAACTGGGCCTAGACTTTTGTTGTTCTTAAGTGATGAAATTATCTGCTTGATTTCCCATTCCTCAGTTGGTTTATCTAGCTCCTTAGCTGTTGAATCTGTCAATTCAGTTAGTTTTATGTGGTTTAGGAACTCTGCGAGTTCTGCATCAGTTCTGTGTCAGTATTCTTATATAATGATTTGTAAAACTCTGCGAAGGACTTTATTTCGTCTGGTTTTGTGACAATGGTTCTTTGTGATTTTATTCTGTGTACTATATTAGACGATTGTTGTGTTCTTAGTCTAAATGCTAATAGTCTACTTGTCCTGTTTCCATATTCATAGTATTTTTGGTTATTGAATCTTAAACTTCCCTCAACCTTATCTGATAACAGACTATTAGGCCACACCAATTCAATTAGTTGGTTCTCGGAATCGCCGCTTGAAGAAAATGCAAAATGAAAAAAAAAAAAAATCGAAATCAAACTCCCGCCAACAGAAAAGGTCACATGACGTGAGGTCACGTGACTTCGAAAACCAATCAAATCGCCCCTTTCACTTTCGATAAAGACTTGTGGAAGAAACATACCTGTGGAGGTGAGTCCTGCAAAGCCTGTGTCTGTGATTGTTAGGATATTCAGCGAACAGAAGTGTAAAATCTTTGACAGTTGTGTTGAAATTCTGTTTACTGGTTTGCCTGTATTGTTTGGTCTATTTCCACTGCTAATTTTACCATCAGAGCATTTTGTTATTTTATTTTTATTTTGCCCGCTCGCTTCAAATTTTTCCTGAAAAAATCTGAGAAACAACTAATTAAATTGGTGTGGCCTTAAGTTGTCTACGAGTTGTATTTAAATCATTGATGACACTAGTCATTGCAGATTGTTTATGTTTATGTTCCAACTGTTTTATTTTATGTTCTAATTCTCATGGTCTGACATTCCTCTCTCTTTTCCTTGCAGATGTAAATGAAATAATGCGGCCTCTGATATATGCTTTAGCACAATCCCACAATATTAGGGGTGTTGTTTCTGGTGAAGCATTGGTATCTAGATATTTCTTGAACTCTTCTGTAATGAAGGAGGTAAATTCTTTAGCATTAAGTCTCCATTGTTTGGTTGTTTGTCTATGTCCTATATCCCATTTCAGTGAAACAGGTGCATGATCAGAAATAGTGAAAGGCAGTATCTCAATGTCCACTATACCAGGGGTTCTCAACCTTTTCTTCTTTGAAGCCCACCTATTCATACTTGTAACGAGTCAAGGCCCATTAAAAAAGATCCCCAATTATTTTGGCTCATCTATTCTATTAGAATCTAATAATCTATTGTAAAGTGTATTAACAGAATGCAAAATCACTCCCTGTTACAGATTAAAGCCCAGGAATTAAATAAATGTAATAAGAACAAACTGTTTTTAATTGTAGGTATTGTATTTAAACCTGTACGGCTGTGCCAGAAGCCAACATAGAACCATGCATGCAGGGCATTCTCAGTCAAAAGGGGTTAATGATCCAAAAGTAGAGTCTGGTCCATTAACACAAGAACTTATTGCCATGTTTGTGTACAGCAAACAAGCAAGTTATAAAACCAAGAAGTACACTCAAAAGAAGTGGATATAGAAACCATTCAATGGGATAGATCCTTACATGCTAACAAAGAAGGATTTTTCCTATGAGTTGGAAAATTATCCATCCGTTGAGTTCCCCGACATCTCAAACTACCTGGTGCTGCAGACATTATGACATGGTCAGAGACGAAAACCTGGAAGAGCATGGAGGCATACAACTTTTTATATGTGGCTGGGTTAAAGATCTGAGGATCAGGACACTACAAGATAGACGGATCTAAGTGCAAGAAGAGTGTTTATTAGCAGGCATGATATTTAAGTCAAGTTTATTTTTATAGCACTTTTAACAGTAGATATTGTCACAAAGTAGCTCTACAGAGAATTAAAGACTTTAACCATGAGCTAATTTTGTCCCTAATTTATCCCCAATGAGCAAGCCTGTAGTGACGGTGGCAAGGAAAAACTCCCTCAGACGACATGAGGAAGAAACCTCAAAAGGAGCCAGACTCAAAAGGGAACCTATCCTCATCTGGGTGATAACAGATAATGTGATTATAAATAACTCACTTCTGTAACTGTGTCCTATATAGTCACAAAGTATAACTGTGTAACCAGGAAATTCATTATAGTTTTAAAATGAAGTCTATTTTGTTGAAGTTATAAACTGTTCATGGATGGAAACTTGAGTGCAAAACTGTTCGTGACAACTGCAGTCCTAAAGTTAGCAAGTCAACTATAGTTCTCAGACATAAGTGCATTACTGTAAGTGTCCAGAACCATCTTCCAAAAGGTTTTTTTTGAACACTTTATTTAAGAGTTTTCCATAATACAATCAAACCAGATATCACACCCAAATTAAAAAGAACATATACAGACAAAATGACAAAACAGATACAAACACTACTGACCATAAAGGACTGCAGTTAAGAAAAACCAAAGGAGAAGAAAGAAACAAAAAAAAAACAACAACAACAACAAATGTATGTACAAGCTCCATGCACTTATTAGTTTGGAACAATTGGAAGGGAAAAAAAATTACGCAAGGGTTAGGTTTTCTACACAGCTAATGAATGCAGACCATGTTCTATCAAATCTTTTATATGAACCACCCAGATCAGATCTTAGTTTCTCTATTTGAAGGGCCATCATAACATCGTGTACCCACTGCACAAAAGAAGGGGGATGAGCAGCCCTCCATCTAAAAAGAATCAGTCTACGGGCTAGAAGTGAGGAGAATGCAATAGCATTTGATTGGTATGTGTTAAGGTTATATTCTTCTGGAGGAACTCCAAATATTGCGATTGTTTTTTGGCAGATTTCTGTATATACCTCAAATATTGACGTCCAAAAGTCACATAGTGAGTTACATGACCAGAACATATGCCCCATAGTTGCTGGAGACTGATGACATCTACTGCAGCTAGAATCAGAAGTTAGAAATATTTTTGAAAGATGGGCTTTGGTAAAGTATAAACGATGAAAGATTTTGAATTGAATCAAACGGTGACGGATACAGATGGATGATGAGTAAATATGCCTAATAGCTTCATCCCAGGTAGTTTCTGGAATGTCAACACTAAGGTCTTCTTCCCATGTAGTTTTTCTCCTGATTAGTGATGGGGGATTGATCTGCTGAATTATATTGTATACCCTGGAAATATGGCCCTTCAGGTTTCCTGTAACCTGTAGACAGCCCATTAAAGGGGAATCTGGTGGGAGATGAGGAAATGTACTGAAATATTTCTTGGCAAAGCTTCTCGCTTGTAAATATCTGAAAAAGTGAGTATGAGGGATGTTGAAGTTCTTGACTAATGTGTCAAATGACATGAAAAGGTTATCAATAAAGAGAGCCCTGAAAAACAATATGCCCTGCCTGCTCCAGAATGTAAACGCTGAATCAATTTGTGATGGGAGAAACAGAGGGTTTGATGTTATAGGAATAGACGTCAGTGTTTGTTTACAATCAAAGTGCCGCCTACATTGAAACCAAATTCGTATTGTATTGTGGACCACTGGGTTTTTAACACAGCTTTGTAGATTCATCGGGAGAGTGGAACTGATAAGAGATACAGGTGAGATAGGGAGACTAGAATGCAGCTCCATAGTAGCCCATGTAGGACCTTCACCAGACTGAAAGGTAGAGAGCCAAATGGGTAATTTTGTAATGTTCGCTGACCAATAGTAGTGTAAAAAATTTGGCAATGCTAAACCTCCAATTTACTTTGAACCTTGTAAATGGGCTTTGTTGATTCGTGAAATTGTGTTATTCCAAATGAAAGCTGATATAATTTTGTCAAGTTTTTTAAAAAAAGATTTAGGTAAAAATATTAGAATCATATGAAAGAGATATAAAAATCTAGGAAGTACTGTCATTTTGATGGAGTTAATCCGACCAGCAAGAGAAATAGGGAGAGTTGACCATTGAGTCAAGTCCTGTTTAGTGCGTTCCATTAGAGGGTTAAAGTTATTTTTTAATAAAGTCTTGAAAGTACGTGTGATCTGTACCCCAAGATAGGTGAAAGAAGTGGGTTCCACCTGGAATGGGAGATGAGCATAGTCAATATCAATTGCTAGCTAATTCACAGGGAAAAGAAGACTTTTGTTTAGGTTCAGCTTATATCCTGATAGGGTACCAAATGTATGCAGAATCTCCAAAATTTTAGGAATGGTATTTTCTGGCTCTGAGATATATAGAACAAGATCATCAGCGTACAGTGACACTTTATGACTGATCCCGTCTCGCATAATTCCTAAAAAAATCATTATTTGCTCTTAGAGCAATAGCTAAAGGTTCTATAGCCAAGTCGAATAATAAGGGGCTGAGGGGACAGCCCTGGCAGTACCCCTTTGTAGTGGAAAGTAAGCTGTAGTGTTGTTGGTTTTCACCGATGATACAGGTGAAGAGTATAGAGTCTGAACCCAGGATTGAAAATAGGGACCAAAACCAAACTTATTTAGGATAAAAAATAAATATCCCATCTCTACGTGGTCGAATGCCTTCTCGGCATCAAGGGAAACAATAACCTCAGGTGTGACTGCAGAGTGGTCGGAGTGTAGTATGTTAAGCATACGCCTGACATTAAAAAAAGACTGTCGATTTGCAATAAATCCGGTCTGGTCTGGGTGTACAATGGAAGACATCACCTTCTCAAGATGAAGCGCCAGGACCTTACTGAGGATTTTATAATCTACATTCAGTAGACTAATTGGTCGGTAGGAGCCACATTGTCTGGGGTCCTTATGTTTTTTTAATGTTACAGAGGTTGTTGCCTGAGTAATGGTTTGTGGAAGCGCCTCTTTTGTATGGGATTCAGAAAACACTGCACACAACAAAGGTGTCAGTTTGTCAGAGAATGCTTTATAAAATTCGGCAGGGAAGCCATCAGGGCCTGAGGCTTTCCCACTTTGTAAAGCACTTATGGCCCGAGTGATGTCAAGTTCAGAGACTGGGTTTTCTAGGGCCGTGAGCTGATCTTGGCTTATAGATGGAATATCTAGAGTGTCCAGGAATGAGTCTATGGCCAGTGGGTCAGAGGTACATTGGGAGGTATACAGATTTGAGTAATATTGTTTAAATGCATCATTAATTTTCGCATGGTTTATTAGAATGTGTCCAGATTCATCAAAGATTTCTGATATAACGTTCTTATTTAAGGATCTACGTAGCTGATGCGCTAGAAGCTTCCCAGCTCTGTCACTGTGTTCATAGATGTGTTGTCTAGTTCGTAGCATAAGTCTCTCTGTTTCACGAATGGTGTATTGAACTGGGACTGAAGAAAAAGTGTCTGTTTAAACAAGTCTGGAGATGGATTAACTGCATATTGCGTGTCAATATTGGAGATTAGCTGAGTTAGATGTGATAGCTCTTTTTTACGTTCTTTGTTTTTGTAGGAGGTATATGAGATAATTTCCCCATGTAGAAAGGCCTTCAGAGATTCCCAAACAGTGGACTTTGCTACATCTGGGGTATCACTGATATAGGAAAACGTCAATTTTTGCAGAAAACTGAGTCATGAACTGTTCATCTGCCAAAAGTGATGTGTCGAATCTCCATACACATTGTGACGCACACGATTCTGGAAACACAGTATCTAGCTGAACAGGGCAGTGATCTGAAATTACAATGGCATGGTATTTACAGAGGGATACAAATGGAATAAGAGTGTTGTCAAGCAGAAAATAGTCTATCCTGGAATAAGTGTGATGTACTGATGAGAAGAAGGAAAAGTATTTAGACAGAGGATCAATTGTGCGTAAAGGGTCTGACATGTTATATGTTAGGAGGAAGTTTTTAATTACAGCAGCAGATTTGGAATGTGTGTTAGGTCTGTTTTGATGCATTTTAGAACTATCTAGGTTTGGTTCTAATACACAATTAAAATCACCACCAAGAATAAGTTGGTGGTTATTCACATCGGGTATAAGTTCTATGAGATTTGAAAAGAAGTGTGGGTCATCCCAGTTTGGTGCATAGACGTTAACTAAGATAACAGGTGTGTCATATAGCTTACCAGTAACTATAATGTAACGACCATTGCTGTCAGAAATTACATGAGTACATGTGAAAGGCACATTTTTACTTATAAGTATTGCCACACCCCTGGCCTTAGAATTAAATCTAGAATGGTATACATGAGAGATCCATTTTTTCTTTATCATATTCTAATGTCTGAAGATGTGTTTCTTGCAGAAAGGTAATATGTGGTTTAAATGTACTAAGATGAGAGAATATCCTGTTACGTTTTGTGATATTGTTAAGGCCCTTAACATTCCAGGAAATAAAGGTAGTAGATGGGACCCTTGTTCTGGGTGGTGATGCATTGTCATTAGCCATATCCAATAAGATGGTAGAAAATAGTTGTATACTTGTGGAGGTAAGTGCTGAGCAAACTATAATAAGACTTTAAATAAAGAGAATAGGTAACTGAAAATATACTTAAGAAAATAACATAGGCATATAAAACCAAGCAATACACAAAACATGTACCCACAGACATGACTTCCCCTGAACTGAAGACAGTCGCCCACCCCCCATATGGTATACAGCCTAACATGTACACCTAGAGATTGCCAACGCTTCAAGCCTAACTGAGCTAACTGTTGTCTTGCTCATTGCTCATGACGAGAGATAAAAGAGATGTAAATATTTCATAACCAAGTCAGCAAACACAGTCATTGCAAGTAGGCTATCATTTCAGTATAAACTGTGCCTATTGCACTGTGGAGCAAAAAAAGAGTAAAATAAAACAAAAGATGTCAACAATGAAACCAGCCAAGTCGTGAGAACGCCTAATTATACAGCATGTTATATGGCTAGACATACAGAAAGTTATTTCGTTATGTAACCAAGACATTGCCTTTAAAGTCAATAACTAAATAGAAGAAATAGTTAAGGATACTTAGTCCACCGTCTCGTTTTGTGGAGCTTGGGAAAAATTAGTCAGCACATAGTCCTTGGCTGTCGCCGGACTGGAAAAAACCTTTTCGCCGAGGGGAGAGGTGATCCTCAGCTTAGCTGGATAAACCATCCCGAATTGGACGTCAGGGTAGCGGTGCAGGAGTTCTTTAGTGTCCCTGAAAGCAGCCCTCCGTTTAACAACAGCTTGCGGTAGATCTGGAAAGATCATTATCTTCTCTCCGTCAAATGTGAGTGAAGTCGTAGCTGCCACTTTCCATAGCACATCCAGCTTCTCCTGGTAGTAGTGAAATTTGACGATAATAACTCGCGGCCACTGCTTACCCACTGGCCTCGGGCGAACGTTTCCTTTTCTGGCTTCAGGTAACAAACTGCGATGTGCCCTATCCAGTGTTGGCATCGCATCCAACTGCAAGCAGTCTTGAAGTAGTTTGGCCACGGATTGTGTAGGACGTGAGCCCAACACAAAAGTTTCTTTGACCCCCAGAATGCGAATATTGTCTCGGCGCTGTCTGCCTTCAAGATCTTCGACTTTTTGGTTTAATTTGGACACTTCGTCATTTAGTTGGGACAGTTGCGTTTCAAGATCCACCACTCTATCAGAGTACACATTACCAGCTTCTTCCAAGCTAGTCAAGCGTGCCTCGTGAGCAGTGCAAGTTGACTGCACTGAGTTGATCTCGGCCATACCAGTAACTTCATCCCGCACCGCTGTGATTTTACCTTTTATGTCCGTTGATAGAGAGTCGATCATTTTGTGCAGCTCTTGATATTTTGAGTCAACTTTCTTGTCCATCGTGTCAATCCTGGCCAGCACAGATTTCTCGGAGCTGGTGACAGCTTCCATTAGCTTGGCTATATCGTCACCTTGAGAGCTAGTTTCACTTGGTGTCGGGCTAGCAGGCTTGCTCACGGTTTTCAAGGCGTCTGTTTTCTTTGACATTTTCTGTTTAGACATCACTTGAAATGATAGAAAAAATGCCCCACATATACTGTAGGAGTTGCACTTGCTGACTTGCAATAATTCGAATGAAAATTTAAATTATATCAATGAAAAGTATTTTACTCTCTCGGAGCACCAAAATTACACGTCTTCACATGTCGCTGCTCGGGAGCGCCCCCCCCAAAGGTTTTTTTTTTAACAAAAGCAAAACGGAAAGCAGAGTATTTAAACATGGCTAGAAACAAATGTGACGGTGATGCTGCTTTCAAAGCCTCTGTGAAAACAGCTTCCATATCTGTGCATGCTGATTTGCGCCCACATGAGCGTCAGATGTTCCCCATAATGACTGGGTCCCAAGCGCACGCACAATGAGCTCGAGCTGCACCACACTTAAGTGTGCGAAAGTGTGACAGTCAAGTGTTCACCTACTGTATAACCACAATTTTTAGCTAGCATGTATATCGCCATCAAAATGCCTCATTTTCATCGATAACCCATCGCAAAGCATCATGAGCTGTAGTGCGATCATAGCTTAATGAGGTGGCTGTGACATCGGATGCAACCCAGCAACGGTACCCTACTACGAATAAAAATTAGCTTCAACTTGAAAAAAATTTGCGGCCCAACACTGCACTATACTATGTAGCTCTAGGTTTGGGGTAAATAAATAATCAATTCTAGAAGAGGATGTACCGTAAAATACCAAATAATAGCCGAGTTCCAATTAACCGCCGGGTTCCCTTTAACGGCCGGGTGTACGCGTGTGTTGTGACAAATAAAGGCCGGTTCCGAATACTCGCCGGGGTCTAAAAAAAAAAAAAAGCGTCCGAACGTTCTATCTAGAATCTTGAGGCCCAGCACTTTTCTGGTTTTCTGGTGTTTAAACGATTTTGCATTGCATAGTTTTCTACCGAAACAATATGAATGAATGAATGAATGAATGAATGAAATTATTTCTATAATACTGTTTACAACATTTTGTTACGTGATAATAAACATGCCATTTCAATGTTATAATCTTGGTCTACCGTAATATTTCTTGAGGAATGCAACTCCGTAACTTTTGACAGATGTCTTAGCCACCCCTTTGGGTATACCCAACGAAAGCCAGCGTGTGTGGTGACATTGAGGACTGCGGGTTTCCAAGGTTGGACTGCTGCTTCTGTTAAACGACCTAAATTGCCGAATGCATGCGTCAAAGCACACACTGAGTTTTATTAAAGACCTTATACCATTTCACTTGCCCTTACCCATTCGGATCTGGAAGACGCTTTACAAAAAAGGTAAGAGCGTTCTAACATGCATTTCAGTCTGCTCGCAGCCAATCTAATCCAAGGGGCCTTTTCAACAAGTAATCTGTCGTGCAAGTTGGGCAGAAGCACGCGTCAGGCAGGCAACATGTAGGCCTACAAGTCAGTAACCTATTCAACTAACTTTCATCCGAACTTTAAGTTTTCTATGGGGTCGAGCCACCGTACCAACTCACTCGGGGAATAGGCTCATATCGGCCAAATAGGGAGACGTCTTGGAGAGAAACGTGATGCAAGATGACAGTATGTAGCCACTGCAGGTCACTTATTTTTCAGCATAAGAAAAAACCCTTTGGTTTGACACTTCGCACCCTAATTATGTTGCTTCAACGTCGCGCCCTCCATGCAATTTCAGATTGACAGACATCGCGAAGCGCAAAGGGTGGAGGCTGCATGGGTGAGGGTGATAGCAAGTGACCATAACTTTGCAGAGTAATTAAATCACAGTGCTGTGCACAGACAATGGTGTGGTTTCTTGATTATTTTGTAAAGCATGCGCTTAACTAGTCATTAACAGGAAAAGGTGTGTGATTTATCCTTTATCCACCCCGACTGTGCCATGCGAAGATGCATTCTGCGTCTTCAAAATTCCCCGAAGTCGGCACCGTGCTATCTGTAATCTAACTCTAAACAAACTGTAAGTTATACTGGTTAAAAGTAGGCCTATCTGAGAATGATTTTTTCCCCGTTTTGAGGTAGATTTTGGGGAAGGTGTTTGTGAAGAAGGAATTAATCGCCTGTTCCAAATAGCCGCCTAGTCTCTAATACGCGCCGGGTCTCTTATGTGATTGAGACAAATAATCGCCCGGGCTATTATTTGGTATTTTACAGTATGTCTGCCTGAATAGTAAGTGAAGTCCCTGCTTCTTGGGAACTTACTTCTCCATACTAGGGGTCGACCGATAATCGGCCTGGCCAATATATCGGGCCGATATTCTGCATTTTTAGGGTTATCGGTATCGGCCATAATTTCCACCGATATGCCGATAACATGCCTTTTTGCAGCCATTTCGTTCCTGACGCGACTGTCACTGCACATCCTTTCCTGCACTCGCCTCTCTGAGTTCAAGAACACGGTCTCGCCCACCACAACATCTGATTTGTTTGGCACAAGAGATATAGCCAATCAACACACGTAGCTAACCGCTATGAACCGTTTCAAGGCGGCCGTACAGGCACTCGGGCAGAAGCGGCACAAGGGATACAGCCAATCAACACGCGTAGCTAAACGCTGTGAACCGTTTCAAGGCGGCCATATGGGCACTCGGGCAGAAGCAGATCCCACTTCATGGTAAGGACACGCTGCTTTTGCCGCAATAAGTCACAAACACACAAGTTGCAAAAGCACAACATCATTATATGTTTACATTCTTCATCTACTACTCGTTAAAATTGTCCATTTGCATCTGTGTAGCCAGGCAAACTTAGCTTACGTTAGGAAGCACTTGAATTAGCCTACAACCAACTAGTCTCGCTGAAACTACATGTAATGTTGTCCATAGTAAGCAGTCCCCAGCATAATGTAGGCTGCAGTCATTTTTAAATCCCCGTCTGGAAACGTTGTGAATGTGTCAGTAGTTCTACTCGAACAGTAGAATGACAGCCACACAGAGAGGTGGTCAAGGGAAGACAAAATAAAACGTAGTGTTTGTGTTCTGTAGGCTAGCGCAAGCCTACTGGCTATTTGTTATGGTGATGAGTAAACTTCATGACGTGACTCGTGCTCAAAAAGCGCATTGCACTTGTATATGTTAGGTAACTTTATAAAGCGCTATTTGAGCATTTAAACAAGCCAGGTGTGATATGGGGCTAGTAGGCTATGTTTGTCAGGACGCTTGTTGTGGGATCAGTAATGAATTGTGTCGTGGATGCACACTTGCTTGGATAAACGGTAATGAACGAAATACATCAATTAAACTCTTGACTTACATGTTCTTATGCTACTTCACATTGCGCTGTAACGTACTCCACTAGTATTTATAATTCTTGCGCAAGTGATTCTCCTCGCTAGCGCTTCTGATTCGGAAGCGATATACTCTTAAAGGAGCAGCCGCTCCTTTTAACCAGAGCTTTTAACATGCAGAGCAACTGTGCTTCCTTCATTACAATATAATCCTAAATTGGGAATATTAGTCTTGGGCATTAAAAGCATTAGAATGTAGATGGTTACTTGTTAAGTTGTTACATAATAGGGAGTGATAGCCTACTTTATGTTTGATTTTACTTTTTAAAAAAATGCTGCAGGCAGCTCCCTACACTTGATTTGTTATTTAAAAACTACTTGAAGTTGGTAAGTCTTACTTAGTTCTTAGTGTAAAAGAATCCAGAGTGTATTTTCATTTATTTTCCACTGAAAATGGTGAGCTGTAATATAGTAGGGAGTGATTTATTTTTTTTTTTATGGGTGAATATTTTATTATGTAGCCTTTGGGAACACTGCACTTTTATTTTGATACGTCAGCTGGCCCCTTCTTTTCCCTGTTGGTCTCACGCAGAGTTTAAAACGTCACGACTTTAGCTCACCTGGGAAGAGACGCCGAGTTGATGCTGAGCACCTGCGGTGGTATATGTTGTGTTTCCTCTCCGTGGTTGTTTTTTTTTTTTTACAAAGAAGCTGGTTGTGTGTGTAGTGACTTCAGTGCCTGGACAAGCAAACGGAAGGTAAAGTTGCGTCTGTTTGCATTCGGTCCATGCATTTGTTTCATGTAAATGTTTGCAAGTTTGACTTCGCTTAATTTAATCACAGTATTGCCAGTGGCCTACAGCTGGAAGCCTGTGTGTGGGTAACAGCTCATGCGATTTGACGAGCAAACGGAAGGTAACGTCATGTCTGACTTTAGCCAAATTTAAACAATGTAATTGTTTTTTAATTATTGAATTTATCACAGTATTACTGATGGGGTGGACCCAGCTGGAACCTGACCTATGAGTAAAATTCGTTTCTGTGTAGCTGTCCAAGTGGGAGGTAATGTTGCCTTTGTTTTGTAATATCTCGTGAAAGTACTACGGTGCCCAGCGCTATGTGGGAGTGGTTAATGTTTTTTTTTATGCAAGTGGGTAACCATAGTATTTTCCTAATGGCAACCTTGTTAACATGCAGGAACACGTCATCACCATTGGTGCAACGGTAGATGGGGCACCACTGTTTTTTTCCTTGGAGTTTTAATCAATTTTCTTTTTGATGGTTTAATACTCCTAGGCAATTAGGAAATTGAGCTTTGGTGATCCTGTGTGTCGACTAGGTATTAGGTTTCTGCATTTAAAGTGTGCAGCCTATGGGCTGTAGTTCCATCCTTGTAGTATTTAGGCTACCATTGGGGAAAACCAAATTAAGTATTTTTAGAGTAGTGTGCAGGTGTTACCATTTAACAAATTAGACTGTGCCCACGTGGCAGTAACTTTTTTTTGGGTTTGTGGTTTGTATTTTTTTTTGTGCCTTGTTACGTTTGCTGTGTATTGTCTTTTGGTTTTCCTCCCATGAACACATACTATTTACCATACATTTTTGCTATTTGCACATTCCTGTTGCCAATAGGCACATTGTCACCTTACCCTCTGTCTGTGGATGAGAGTCTAGTGCCCATGAGTAGTCTTGTTTTAAATTAAAAAGAGAAATTAAAAGAAAAAGCTTTTTATATGACTGACAGTTGTATTTCAGTTATTTATGTTGAACTGTTGTGGGGAAGTAAATCCAGGTGCCTTATTGTAGGGTTCTCTTATCCTTGAAACTGAGTGGTGTAGTCACTTGTTATAGCAGTGGCCACATTAGCGCTTTAGTCAGCCCACTAGCCAAGTAAGTGTATTTATGACATGTCCACCTCTGTATCAGATCATTTTTCCTAAGGTACAGAGCAATACAGGAGTTTCTTGACCTTGATCAAAGACCGTCCGAGAGAAGAGACTGAAAGGTTATGTAGCACACAAGGGTGAGAGGGGAAAAAGAGAAGTTACTGCCACGTGGGCACAGTCTAATTTGTTAAATGGTAACACAACACACCTGCACACGTACTACTCAATACTTAATTTTGGTTTTCCCCAACGGTAGCCTAAATACTACTAGAAGGATGGAACTACAGCCCATAGGCTGCACACTTTAAATGCACAAACCTAATACCTAGTCACGACACACAGGATCACCAAAGCTCAATTTCCTAATTGCCCAGAGTATTAAACCAACAAAAAGAAAATTGATTAAAACTCTAAGGAAAAACAGTGGTGCCCCATCTACCGTTGCTGTAGCACCAATGGTGATGTGTTCCTGCATGTTTAACAGGAAGGTTGCCATTAGGAAAATACTATGGTTACCCACTTACTTAAAAAAAAAAAAAAACCACTCCTGCATAGCGCTGGGCACCGTAGTACTTTCACGAGATATTACAAAACAAAGGCAACATTACCTCCCGCTTGGACAGCTACGAATTTTACTCGTAGGTCAGGTTCCAGCTGGGTCCACCCCATCAGTAATACTGTGATTCAATAATTAAACAATTAAAATCAACAACAAGAACATTGTTTAAATTTGGCTAAAGTCAGACATGACGTTACCTTCCGTTTGCTCGTCAAATCGCATGAGCTGTTACCCACACACAGGCTTCCAGCTGTAGGCCACTGGCAATACTGTGATTAAATTAAGCGAAGTCAAACTTGCAAACATTTACATGAAACGAATGCAAACAGACGCAACTTTACCTTCCGTTTGCTTGTCCAGGCACTGAAGTCACTACACACACAACCAGCTGGGCTCACACCACCAGCTTCTTTGTAAAAAAAAAAAAAAACACGGAGAGGAAACACAACATATACCACCGCAGGTGCTCAGCATCAACTCGGCGTCTCTTCCCAGGTGAGCTAAAGTCGTGACGTTTTAAACTCTACGTGAGACCAACAGGGAAAACAAGGGGCCAGCTGCCGTATCAAAATAAAAGTGCAGTGCTCCCATAGGCTACAATTATTTTATTTCTCATTTTATTCTAACTAATGTTTGACTTTATTGTACAAATGCTGCTGGCATTAAAATTTCATGTTCAATTTTACAATTAAACATACATTTCATGGATATGAAGGTCTGTGTCAGTGTGTGCATGTTTAATTTCATGTGAATTATAATGTTTACATTTATTGGTTGTACATATCTGTTATCGGCATCCCAATTCCATAATAATCTGTATCGGCCCTGAAAAAACATATCGGTCGATCCCTACTCCATACATCCACAAGGTCTACTTCTATAGATTGATATTTAAGCATTTTACTCATTCTAAATAGAGGGGCTTTAGAAGCCGGTTGTCAATCCATTAACTGCAACATTACACAATTAAAATCCCCTCCCATCAGCAGCAGGCCAGTGCTATACTTCAATACCATATTAAACAGTGTCTTAATAAAGCCAGGTTCACCTTCATTAGGTGCATACACATTTACTAAGGACACTTGTATACCATCAATTAGTCCATTAACCAATATATCTCCCCTCTGTGTCTTTCTGTATCAATGTTTTTGTGAAATTAATTTGTCTGGGTATGAGTATGGAGACTCCTTTCTTTCTCCCTGAACAGTGGGAGGAGTTATATAATTTATCTGCCCATGACTTTTTTTTTAGCTTTTGATGTTCCACATCAGATAGGTGGGTTTCCTGTAGAAATGCTATGACAGCTAACTTGTCTTAGCTGGTGTAATATTTTCTTTTTCTTAACAGGATTATGATGACCTTTCACATTACAGCTGATAATTTTTAGTGCATCCATTACTCACAGTATGCAATTTATACTTGGATTCTGTGGTACATGAGGCCCGGGAGTAGAGATGGGAGGCAGAAGCAAATGTGTTGCACATGAACAGTGTCTTGTTATACAAGTTTTAAGGAGTGGGACTAAGCAATGAAACCAAATGGAGTGGAATAAACAAAAATAATTGCTATATCTGTACCAAAGTTTTTGACTTCAGCAGAAGAAATAGGAACTTGAATAAGGGAAAAAAATAACCTCATTGTTCTTATGTTTAACATAGGATCAGAGAGATCAGAACAAAAACATTGAACCTATTAAAATTACAGTTAAGAAACATCAACAGTATTTGGGATCTCATCCCTAGCTGCTAAAAGCAAGCAGCAAGAGTGTGCAGTCTAGATTGAGTTAGTGTGCAAAGATAAGGGAAAATAAAATCAACGTCATCAGAGTTTAATATTCAGGCTCCCGCAGAACCCAACATAGGTATATCAAATCAAACAGCTCCTTATGATTGCCTCCATCTAAACTGCCCACAACATCAAGCTCCATGAGAATGTTATCACTCTCCTCTCATAACTATTAAGCAATAAAATATTAAAATATAAATGTCACACATCACCACTGGTTCATACTGTTTTGGTTAAATACGGGCAAGGATACACTCAGCCTTTCGAGTCTGTTGGTGAGAGAATGTTCTTGACATATTCCATGGCCTTGTTGGGCTCTAGAAAGTCCTTGCTCTCATCCTGGTGTGAAATCCGAAGTTTGGCTGGGTAGAGTAAACCGTAGCAGATCTCTTCCCGGCCTTGGAGTGCTTTCCATACATCTGTGAATGCAGTCCTCGCCTCAGCAACACTGGTGGTGTAATTGGGGAATATGGCAATCCAATTCCCATTGTAGCTCAGTGGAGCTCTGTCTTGGGCTCGTCTCAGGATCTCCACTGCATCTTCATCATAGTGTAATTTCGCAATAATCACCCGTGGCTTCTCCCAATCTCCTGGTTTTCTAACCGCAAGTGTGCGGTGTGAGCGGTCTATCTTTATATCTCAGTCCATCTGTAGAACTTTTCTGATAACTTTAGCAACTGCTTTAGGGGAGCTAGAGTCCAGTTGCTCTTCTATGTCAGCTATTCTGATGTTGCTCTGTCTTATTCTCCCCTCCATGTCTTTGCATGGTTCCTTAAGAGTTACCACCTGTTTTTGAAGACCATGTTCATAATCCACCCTGCATGTCCTGAATGTCTGCTTTTATGTGATCAACGTCCACTCGGATCACTTTCGTACTGTTGGCGATTTCAGAGCGCACCCCTTGTAGTTCTGTTTTAAGTGAGTTAAAATCCTCTAACAGTGCACTTTTAAGTTCGCCCATTATAATTTTAGAAATCTCTCCCCTCAAGGAGGACAAGACGTCTGCTTTAATTTCTTCAGTAGCCATATCTAAACTTTCAGTCCGGGAGGGCGACGGTTGGTCTGAATCACCTGGTGTGCACTGCGTCACCTGGTGTGCACTGCCTCGTGGTTCTTGTAGGCCGTGAAGTGCTAGCTTTGCCATCGTACCTATATTTTTGGAGCTTTTCCACCATTCAGATTGACTCTATGCATACAGTTCGACTGTTCGTGTCCTTATGTTGTCCTTTGTGAATTTTTGGGCTGGTCTTCATGTAAAAATAGCTGTTTTTATGGAAAAGCATTGCTGATTCCATGGGAGCTCTGAAAAATGCATTGTAATGGTTTCCCTGATGTGGATGGAATACAGAAGTACAGCAGGTGGGAGATAATGTTCACACACATGTTTATTTAAGCTTTTCAGCTTAACTTTGCTTAACTCTAGGACACACGCACATACACACACACAGTCGTGTTCTGGTCCCAGGTTCTCTTCTCTGCTCTCCTACTCCTTTTATGCTCCACCATCAGTGCAACAAACACACATATTAATTGACAACAGGTGTAATGACTTGGCCACTCACCTTCCCTGACCCTGCCCTCCATTCACAAACTGACACTTGGCCACACCCCCGCTGCCACATACCCCCACCACCTGATGCAGACTGGGGAGCCATCCGGCCTGCAGCAGACTCCTCCCCCCGATGGGACAAGAAGTCCTCCACCACCATCTGCGCCCCTGGCCTATGGACCACCTCAAATTTAAACAGCTGGAGGGCGAGATACCAATGGGTGATCAACATGTTGGCATCCTTCATGCGGTGGAGCCACTGGAGGGGAGTGTGGTCCGAACAGAGGGTGAAAGGGTGCCCCAACAGGTAGTATCGGAGGGCGAGGACCACCCACTTGATGTCCAGACACTCCTTTTCAATAGTGCTGTACTTGCTTTCACGCATCGAGAGCTTGCGGCTGATGTACAGCACAGGAAGCTCCTTGCCCTCCACCTTCTGGGACAGAACGGCCCCCAGCCCCCTGTCTGATGTGTCTGTCTGTAAAACAAAGGGGAGTGAGAAGTCAGGGGAGTGTAAAAGTGGCCCCACACACAGTGCAGCTTTTACTTTAGTGAAAGCCTGTTGGCACTGCTCCATCCACTGGACCGGATCTGGTGCTCCCTTTTTAGTGAGATCAGTTAGCCGGCTGGTGATGTCCAAATAATTAGATATGAACCTATGATAATAGCTAGCCAGCCCCAGGAACTGTCTCACCCCCTTTTTGGTCTTGGGCCTCAGGCAAGCCACAATCACTGCAGTCTTGTTAATTTGGGGATGCACCTGCTCATGACCCAAGTGGAAATCCAGAGACTGTACTTCCACCCACCCAATTGCACACTTTTTTGGGTTAGCTGTGAGACCCACATGCCTCAGCAACTTTAGGACAGCCTTAAGGTGTTCCAAGTGCCATGGCCAATCATTGCTATAGATAATGATGTCGTCAAGGTATGCTGCCACATAGGCAGTGTGAGGGCTGAGGATCTTGTCCATGAGCCGCTGGAACATAGCAGGAGTCCCAAATAACCCAAAAGGAAGCGTGACAAATTAGTGTAACCCAAATGGTGTGGAAAAGGCCATTTTCTTTTGGGATAGAGGAGTCAAAGGGCTCTGCCAATAGATATATAGAAATATAGAAAATTCTAAAGGGTTCACAAACTTTCAAGCACCACTGTAGTGTACAGAAACATCTGTGCAGAGTATGGACTGGAAGTCTCAAGGTCAAAGTGGGACACACCTCCAAAGGTGGATGAGAATGACCAAGCTAAGATCCTCTGGGACTTCCAGATACAGATGGACAAACTAGTAATGGGTAACCAACCAGACATGGTAGTGGTGGACAAATGGGAGAACAAGGCTGTGGTAATAGATGTGGCAATACCAACTTATAATAACTTATAATATGATGTGCTGTGGGTCCCTGCATTGGGAGTAGTTTTGAAAACAAGCTGGGACCCACTATGCCTATGCCATTCTCTATTCCTGTGTTGATAAGAAATAGAAAACATGGAGCATATTTAACCCAGGGGGTAAACCAGTCTAGTCTCCTTCCTGTTTCAAAACAACATCAGAGTGCCAAAGTGGATATTACTTCTAGACTTTCTGTAAAGCTAGCTCTTCTGAACGTTAGATCACTTTCAAACAAGTCATTTTTAATTAATGGTCTTATTTGCAAACACAATCTTGATTTTTTGCTTCTAACTGAAACATGGCTGGATCAAGCAAATAGTGCTACCACTCTTATTGAAGCAGCTCCCCCAAATTTTAATTTCATGAGTGCTACCCGACAGGGGAAAGGTGGAGGGATCGCAAATATATTCAAAGCCTCTTTTCAATGTAAACAATCCTCACTTGGTGATTTTACATCCTTTGAACACTTATGTGCACTTGTTACATGCTCTCCTAACATATTGTTATTAACTATTTACAGGCCTCCGAGACATTCAGCCAAAGTTTTTCTGGAAGAGTTTGGTGAACTGTTGTCAGTCATTTGCTTAGAGTTTGACTGTCTTATTATATCTGGGGATTTTAACTTGCATGTAGATAATCCTGAAAACACTTATGCCAGAGAACTACTTGCACTTATTGACAACTTCAACCTAGTACAACATGTACAGGGGCCGACCCACTCTCGTGGTCATACCCTTGACCTCGTCATCACAAAGGGTCTTACTGTTTCTACTACTGTTGTTGACCTGGCCTTATCTGATCATTTCTGTGTTTTCTCTGATGTTTCTGTCTCCTCACATTCAGAACAGCTCAATGACTATGGGTAGGACAGTCATAAACGACAACACGTGTTCTCTTTGAGCAAGCTCTCTCACGGATCTCAACTAAAATGTCAGACTCTGTAGATGATTTACTGGAAATTTTTAATTTAAATATGACCCAAATTATGGATGATATTGCTCCATTCAAAATCAAAAGAGTCAATGACAAGCAGAAAGCACCATGGAAGCAATACCCAACTGTTAAATTGCTAAAGAGAGAATGTAGGAAGACTGAAAGAAAATGGCGCAAATCTAAACTTCACATTCATTATCAAATCCATAAAGAGATGCTTTGTAAATATAATTATGAAATCCGTAAAGCAAGACAGTCTTTCTTCTCCAACATCATCAACAGGAATATGAACAATGCCCGTGTGCTATTTTCAACAGTAGAGAAGCTAACTAATCCCCCACCACAATTAGTACCTGAACTTCTCTCAGTTAATAAATGCAATGAGTTTGCATCCTTCTTCAAAGGTAAAATTGATAAAATACGGCAGAATATTGCTCAAAATATATCTCAGTTGCAAATAACTGAAAAGCTGCAATCACCAGTGACACAGACAGACAATTTCAACACAATGTCAGAATTTTGTTTGATTGATTACGAGACTCTTGAAAAAACTGTACAAAATCTCAGTTCCTCAACATCTGAATTGGACATTCTGACCACCAACTTTTTTAAGTCTGTTCTTCACCTCATAATTACAGATGTGCTTCAGATCATAAATACATCCCTAGAGACTGGCATTGTTCCTGTGTCCCTGAAAAAAGCCATTGTAAAGCCCCTCCTTAAAAAGAATAATCTGGACGCTTCAGTATTAAACAACTACAGGCCAATATCAAATCTACCATTCATCAGGAAAATCCTTGAAAAAATTGTCTTCAATCAATTAACTGCCTTCTTGATATCAAATAGCTGTTTTGATAACTTTCAGTCAGGATTTCATGCCAATCATAGCACTGAAACAGTGCTGATTAAAGTTATAAATGACATACGTCTTAATACTGATGCAGGCAAAACATCGGTCCTAGTGTTACTGGACCTCAGTGCAGCTTTTGATACTGCTGATCACAACATACTGCTATATCGACTTGAACACTGGGTTGGGTTGACTGGTAAAGTTATCAATTGGTTAAAATCATACTTAAAAGATAGAAGCTTCTTTTTTACCATGGGAAATTGTACCTCAACATCAATGTCCTTGACCTGTGGTGTCCCCCAGGGGTCAATCCTTGGACCATTACTATTCAACCTTTATATGCTCCCACTTGGACAAATTATCAAGAACAACTCAATTTTGTATCACTGCTATGCAGATGACACCCAAATTTATTTTGCTCTCTCACCTAATGATTATGCCCCCCTTGAATGCCTCTACCAGCGTATCGACCAAATCAACAACTGGATGTCACAAAATTTTCTTCAGCTGAACACAGATAAAACAGAAGTAAGAAGTTTAGGAAAAAAGATGAAAGACTCAGGATTACCACTATTCTTGACACAAAGGGGATTAAAACAAAAGATATGGTTAAAAATCTTGGTGTTTTCATTGACAGCGAGCTAAACTTTGACAGTCACATGAAAGCAATCACTAAATCTGCATTTTATCACCTAAAAAACATTTCCAAACTAAGAGGACTTGTGTCAAAAATGATCTGGAAAAACTTATACATGCCTTCATCTCTAGTAGGGTTGATTACTGCAATGGCCTTTTCACAGGCCTGCCAAAAAAGACCATCAAACGACTTCAGGTGATTCAAAATGCAGCAGCTAGGGTTCTTACATGAACAAAAAGAACAGAGCACATTACTCCAATTCTAAGGTCCCTTCACTGGCTTCCAGTAAGCTATAAAATTGACTTTAAAGTATTGCTGCTGGTGTACAAATCTCTAAATGGTACAGGGCCCAATTACCTCTCTGATATGTTGCAGCGGCCTAACCCAATCAGATCTACCAGATGGCAGCAGCAAAATTTACTGGTAAAACCTGTTGTTAAAACAAAGTGTGGTGAAGCAGCTTTTAGCTACTATGTGTGGCAGTGGGCGGCACGGTGGTGTAGTGGTTAGCGCTGTCGCCTCACAGCAAGAAGGTCCTGGGTTCGAGCCCCGGGGCTGGCGAGGGCCTTTCTGTGCGGAGTTTGCATGTTCTCCCCGTGTCCGCGTGGGTTTCCTCCGGGTGCTCCGGTTTCCCCCACAGTCCAAAGACATGCAGGTTAGGTTAACTGGTGACTCTAAATTGACCGTAGGTGTGAATGTGAGTGTGAATGGTTGTCTGTGTCTATGTGTCAGCCCTGTGATGACCTGGCGACTTGTCCAGGGTGTACCCCGCCTTTCGCCCATAGTCAGCTGGGATAGGCTCCAGCTTGCCTGCGACCCTGTAGAAGGATAAAGCGGCTAGAGATAATGAGATGAGATGAGATGTGTGGCAGTGGGGGTGTGGCCAAGCAGCAGTCTGTGAATGGAGGGCGGAGTCAGAGAAGGTAAGTGGCTAGGTCATTACACCTGATGTCAATTTGTGTGTGTGTGTGTGTGTGTGTGTGTGTGTGTGTGTGTGTGTTTGTTGCAGGGATGGAGTATAAAGGGAGGGGGAGAGGAGAGAAGGCGGCCCCTGACCACAGCACTTGTGTGAATGAGTGTGTGAGCGAGCGAGCGAGTGAAAGAAAGAAAGAAAGAAAGCTGAAAAGCTCAATAAAAGTGTGTTTGTGTAAACACGAACTCTCGCCTGCCGTGCTTCTGTGCTCCACCCACATCGGGGATTACTACACTATGCAGTACAGCTATGGAACCAACTCCCAGAGGACATCAAAAATGTTCCTGCTGTTGGCAGCTTCAAATCTAGACTAAAGACCAAGCTGTTCTCAGATGCTTTCTGCTAACTGATAAATATTGTCATCTTTACATGTTTTAAACTTTACTTAACTTTTACAGTCTCTGCATGTTTTAAACTTTACTTAACTTGTATTCTATTTTATTCTGCTGTTTTTACTGAATTTTTACTTCATTTTATTATTTTATTTATACTATTGTTTAATTCTTCTTATTTTTTTCTCTCTTCTTCCCCATTTATTTTATGTAATTTTATTTTCTATTGCTTACTGTTTTGCTTTTACTTCTGTAAAGCACATTGAACTGCCACTGTGTATGAAATGTGCTATATAAATAAACTTGCCTTGCCTTATAATAACATCAGGGAAAAGGAACTTGAGAAGCTCGAGAAGTATCAAGGACTGAAAGAAGAGCTAGAAAAGATGTGCAAGATGAAGACAACCCATAGGTGCTAAAGAAGGCAACGGGACTTGCTTGAAATCCTTGAAGATGTTTCACCTCTCATCTGAAAGGCTTCTTCAGTTCTGTTTGACTAGTGGGGAATTTCAGGTGTTTATCCTGTAGTGGACCAAAAGCAACCCTAAGGAGAGTTACTGAGATCACATGGGTCATTAACCCTCTCAGCCGTCCTGTATGTTGTTGAGGTCACTGGAGGCCAGGAATGAACAGTGTTAGCAGCCTAGAGGGTCATTACTGCCTGAAACTCCCCACTCGTCAGGCAGAACTGAAGAAACCTTTTGGATGAGAGGTGAAACGTCTTCAAGGATTTCAAGCAAGTCCAGTTGTATTCTTTAGCACCTACAGATTATAATGACCCAGATGACTGAGAACCTTTACAGACAAGATGAAGACAAGAGTGGTCCCCGTGGTGGTAGAGGACCAGAGATTGAAGGGAAAAAAGACTGCCCAAAAGAGGGGCAAGTGTTTTTTTTTTCTTTTATATTATATAGACACAAGTGTTTTAGTGGGAAATGCACCACTTATATTTTTCATATGAATTATATCCAGGACCTGAGTAACATATTTTCCATATCTTCACTAGTGAGGATATTGATGAATTGTTTTGATTAACTTGCATCATTTTTGTGTGGCAACGTCTCATCTCATCTCATTATCTCTAGCCGCTTTATCCTTCTACAGGGTCGCAGGCAAGCTGGAGCCTATCCCAGCTGACTACGGGCGAAAGGTGGGGTACACCCTGGACAAGTCGCCAGGTCATCACAGGGCTGACACATAGACACAGACAACCATTCACACTCACATTCACACCTACGGTCAATTTAGAGTCACCAGTCAACCTAACCTGCATGTCTTTGGACTGTGGGGGAAACCGGAGCACCCGGAGGAAACCCACGCGGACACGGGGAGAACATGCAAACTCCACACAGAAAGGCCCTCGCCGGCCCCAGGGCTCGAACCCAGGACCTTCTTGCTGTGAGGCGACAGCGCTAACCACTACACCACCGTGCCGTGTGTGGCAACGTGTGTGTATAATAAAAAGAAGCTTGAAGATATGAAGTTTATTTTCTTGTGTTGAAAAACTCATATATTTCATACAAACTACATCCTGGACCTGAGTAACATATTTTCCATAGCTTCGCCGGTAAGGTTATTAATGATGTCACTTCCAGTGTTTTCCTGCTCACTTTATGTGCTTTGTCAAAATGGTGAAATGATTCAAAATTAAAATTATTTTCATTAAGTTGCATATATTTTTGTGGATGTGTCCACATAATACAAAAAAGACATGTTGGCTTGAAGATATGAACTTTATCTTCTTGTGTTGAAAAACTAGTTTGCTGCGCTCACTCATGAAATATTTTCACCATCATATCTTTGCACCACTGTGTAATATCCTCTGTGTGTATATATATATAAACACACACACACACACACACACACACACAGAGAGAGCTCTGGAAAAAATTAAGAGACAACTTCAATTTTTTCTTTAATCAGCATCTCTCTGTATTGCAAAAATTTCATTCCAGTGTCTGTCCTGGAATTCCAACACAAGCACACCTAATTTGACTGAATGAGATACTGATTAGGTGATCACCTCAACCAAATCTTATTTAACAAAGAAAAGTATTAAAACCAATGCTGTGGTCATCACTATCCTCTTGCAACAGGACCAGTTTGGATGGCAAAAACAGTGCTAGTAGGCCCTTATATTTAATTAGAATACAAAAATATCTATTCATCATGCCAAAAATGTTTATAAGAAAAGTTTTAAATGAGAAAAAAAAGGGTTCAATTCTGGCTTTACTGGCAGAGGGATACAGTGAGCATCACGTTGCTTCCATCCTCAACATTTCCAAGAAGGCAGTTCATTCATAAGAACAAGGTCAAGCAGCAGACATTGGGGACAACAATGTTACAGACTGGCAGAGGGTGAAAATGACTCTCCACTGACAGGAATCATCATCAAGTCCTTCAAATGTCACTCAACAACCATAGGATGACATCAAGTGACCTACAAAAAGAATTGCAAATGGCAGCTGGGGTTAAGTGCATGGCAAGGACAGTTTGAAACAGGCCCCTCCAGGCAGGGTTGAACACTTTAACACCCATGGACACAAATCCTTCCACCTGCCCCCTTATTTTTTTTTTCTTCTTCTCATCAGGACCAGTCCTGCTCAAATTTAACATCTGGGTGCCTGTGGCTAATGTGAGCGGTGCGATCTAAGCTTTCTGATCACATATAATTAGTATTATTTGGACTAGTGTGTGTTTTTGCCATCTCAATCAGCTCATGATTCATATTCAGAACATCTGAGGGCACCAGCCTCCACTCATACACATAAGATAAGATAAGATAAGATAAGATAAGATAAGATAAGATAAGATAAGATAAGATAAGATAAGATAAGATAAGATAAGATAAGATAGCCTTTTATTATCCCACAAGGGGAAACTTACATTGTTACAGCAGCAAAATATATAAAGAGAAGAAGATAAGGCAGTGAAGGAGTAGTGCAAAAGTACTAAGTATACAAAAAAGGATATATATATGTATAAAAGAAATAAACTACAAATTTAGAGATAAAAAATTAACAAATTTGCATAAATTAACAGGTTGATCCATCTCAATTAGAGATAGATCTAATTTAACCATTACTCATAACTGCACTTTTCTCATCTGGGATTCACACTACATGTAACCCCTCTGGGGTACTTAGAAGACTTGTGCCTAATCTGTGCATCAGGTCTCTCCCCAGCACGTTTGCTAGGCAATAATAAAACAATAAAATGGAAATTCAAATGGGGCGGCATGGTAGTGTAGTGGTTAGCACTGTTGCCTCACAGCAAGAAGGTCCCGGGTTAGAGCCCAGTGGCCGACGAGGGCCTTTCTGTGTGGAGTTTACATGCTCTCCCCGTGTCCATGTGGGTTTCCTCCAGGTGCTCCGGTTTCCCCCACAGTCCAAAGGCATGCAGTTTAGGCTAATTGGTGGCTCTAAATTGACCATAGGTGTGAGTGTGAATGGTTGTCTATGTGTCAGCCCTGCGATGACCTGGCGACTTGTCCAGGGTGTACCCCGCCTCTCACTCATAGTCAGCTGGGATAGGCTCCAGCTTGCCTGCGACCCTGTAGGACAGGATAAGCAGCTACAGATAATGGATGGATGGAAACTCAAATGTTTCAACCTCACCCAGTCTACAGAGGAGTGGCTCAGTAAATTTCTCAAGGACCTGCTGCCCAGAGGTGCTCACAGTGTTTCCAGAATCAGTTGCTGATTTTGTTGCTGTGTAGAAAACTCTGAGGATCTAATGACAGAGTGTCCTGCTCCTGAATCTACAAGAAAATCTAAAAGCTTATTAGAGACAGAGAAAATGTTGGCATTTTCAAGCATAATTCATCAATGTATAATGCACATATACTTCATTTGTTCACTCACCCAACCCTCTGTGCAAGCTGTAACAAGCAGTGAGCACAAATCAGATTCTTCATTGCAAGAGGCTTGAGCGACTAGAACTGGTGGTCAGTCTGCTACTTCGGTGATCTTGAGACTGCCCTTGGATAATGTAGACATTGGTCACACCAGTGATTAAGTGAGCCACAGATGAAGCAGCCATCTCGGTGCTATTGACCTCTTCCTCTCCCATGACTTCTTCCACATTCTCCACACTGCTGTTTTACTCGCACAACTTGCACCTCCAAAACCATTGTACACATGGCCTTGTGAAGAGTGTTGTCCTTTTTTCTCTGTCTTTGCTGCCTCTTCTCTGCATATACTGCATGCCTCTGCAGATATTGTGTTACTGTCTCATCATCCTGCTGCTTACAAGTTGGTACAACCCCGATTCCAAAAAAGTTGGGACAAAGTACAAATTGTAAATAAAAACGGAATGCAATAATTTACAAATCTCAAAAACTGATATTGTATTCACAGTAGAACATAGACAACATATCAAATGTCAAAAGTGAGACATTTTGAAATTTCATGCCAAATATTGGCTCATTTGAAATTTCATGACAGGAATACATCTCAAAAAGTTGGGACAGGGTCAATAAGGCTACATTCACACTGCAGGCTGAAGTGACTCAAATCCGATCTTTTCGCCCATATGTGAACCTGTATCCGATCTTTTATTGACAATATGAACGACACAGATCCGATTTTTTCAAATCCGACCCAGGCCGTTTGGATATGTGGTCCTAATTCCGATTCCTATCCGATCTTTTCATATGCGACTTCAGTCTGAACCGCCAGGTCGCATTCATCCGACTTACACGTCATCAACAAGCCACAAACGTCACTATTCTGCGCTGAAGTAGGCGGCGGGTCTCTCAAAAAAGTTACAACAACATGGCGCATAATCACGGGCGCAGATAGAGGGTGGGACGAGTCATATTTAAATTCACCTCGTTCGGTCCCCCCCACTTATAGGGAGGAAAAAATGTCTATGCTGTCTTTCTTTGCATAAGGCAAACCTCACGGAAAAATCAAAAGACTAATTACCATTCGGTTTATTGAGGTGCACAGCAGTGTATACATAGTTGCAACAACTCACATAAAACAAAACAAAGACTGATATTCGGTTGGTTGAGCTGCGCAGACTGCACAGGTTGCGAGCTCGAGCTTGGTTGCTATGGTAACCCACAACAAGTTTGACAGGCATATCGGGGTTGGGGTTGGTTTGCTGGCAGCTTTGTCCCCCCCCCCAGTTTTTTGTCCCCCCCAGTTCAAAAAACGTATCTGCGCCCCTGCACATGACATCAATGCGAGGGACGCTTCAGGCTGTGAAGGTTCTGAATCTTCTCAATGGAAGGACGCAGAGGTTAGGGAGCTGATTTCCATTTGGGGGGATGCAGCTATGCAAGCTAGATTGGATGAGTCATACCGCAACCGGGCGGTTTTACTTCCGTAAACACTGGCCATGCTCACTGCATGTGACGTCATCGTATCCTGCAATGCGCATGCGGAACACTTTTAGGTCGCTTTTCGTTCATACTGAGGATCACATACAAGTCGCATATATTTGTTAATGTGAACGACCTCACAAAAAAATCAGATTTCACAAAAAAATCGGAATTGAGCATTAAGCCTTGCAGTGTGAACATAGCGTAAGAGGCTGGAAAAGTTAAAGGTACAAAAAAGGAACAGCTGGAGGACCAAATTGCAACTCATTAGGTCAATTGGCAATAGGTCATTAACATGACTGGGTATAAAAAGAGCATCTTGGAGTGGCAACGGCTCTCAGAAATAAAGATGGGAAGAGGATCACCAATCCCCCTAATTCTGCGCCGACAAATAGAACTATGTTCTATTCTGAATAAAATGTGGAATTTTGAAACTTCCACATCATTGCATTTCGTTCTTATTTACAATTTATACTTTGTCCCAACTTTTTTGGAATTGGGGTTGTATTTGTTTGGTGTCCATTTGGACTTGGAATCTCATTCTGACAGCATCCTGCAAGCCAGTAATATTAAGTCAAGTTTATTTTTACAGCGCTTTTAACAATAGACATTGTCGCAAAGCAGCTTTACAGAATTTTAATGACTTTAAACATGAGCTAATTTTATTCCTAGTCTATCCCCAATGAACAAGCCTGTGGCAACAGTGGCAAGGAAAAACTCCTTCAGACGACATGAGGAAGAAACCTTGAGAAGAACCAGACTCAAAAGGGAACCCATCATCGTGATAACAGATAGTGTGATTATAAGATTTTTAACAGTTTTAACATGAAGTCTTTTTTGATGTTATAAACTGTTCATTGATGGAAACTTGAGTGCAAAAATATTCATGATAACTGCAGTTCTGAAGTTAACAAGTCAACTGTAGTCCTCAGCCATAACAGCGTTACTGTAAGTGTCCAGAGCATCTTCCAAGTGTGACTTTCAACTGTCCATATGGGGCCGTTCTCCACAGGAGCAATGTGATGAGGCTCCAGCCAGACATAGGGCATCAGGATGGATCAGGCAGGTCCGAGGAGCAGAAGAGGTCAGAATCCCGATGCCAGGATTGACATGTAACTCAGAGGGACAGATGAGGGGGAGTTTTCTCACAGGTTATTAGGTAACGAACTCTCGGTAGGCCCCGTTACTTGCGTGCGTCCAGTCTGGGTGATTTGTGTGCTCCTCTTCTTCAGGAAACTTGTCCTGGATCTTGCTGAAGTCCAAACCTAGTTTCTCTATGAACGTTTAGCGTAACTCATGGCTGGTGGGGAGGAATATTTTACAGAAGCTGTCAAGGTGCTGAGCACATCGAAGTCCATGCTGCCTAGGGTCCTTTATTTCAGCAGCAATCTGCATAATCTCCTCTGGGCTCCAGGGACAGAAGGCCATCGCTGGGCCTTCTGGACCTACTACAGCGATCACCGGCATATGGATGACTGTGCAAATCTTATCACCTTTATCAGCACACACTTGGGAGCCTTCAGTTCCCTTCTTTAATGTGTTTGACCTTGTGTGCAATGACACTGGAGTAGTCACTGGAGGATTAAAATTTTATTTTCAGAATCATTTTTTAACAGTATATTATGTAGAGTCTCTAATGTATCATGCTATGATTATTAGTATTATTCAGGGCACTGAAAGGGCCATGGAACTCCCTGATTTTCAGAATATAAGACCATTTTGTGTGTGTGTGGAGCTTTCACCTTGTTCAGTTTCCTCTAGAAGAACAAACCTTTCTTTGTCACATGCACACTTCAAGCACAGTGAAATTCATCCTCTGCATTCGACCCATCTGAAGCAGTGAACACACGAGCGCGCACACACACACACACACTAGAGCGCCCAGGGAGCAATCAGGGGTTAAGTTCCTTACTTCAGCCCAAGGCCACCCCACATTAACCTAACTGCATGTCTTTAGACTGTGGGGGAAACCGGAGCCCCCAGAGGAAACCCACGGAGACACAGGGAGAACATGCAAACTCCACACAGAAAGGCCCTTGCAGGCCGTTGGGTTCGAACCCAGAAGCTTCTTGCTGTGAGGCGATCATGCTAACCACTACACCACCGTGCCACCTCTATGGGTTGATTATGGTCCTGCATTTGTTGACCAGCAGAAAGTGACATAGGCACTATTCCTGGAGGCAGAGAAGAAGATGGAGGGAGAAGGGGAGGGAACGAATCTTGCATTGGGTTGAGTTTTGGATGAATGCCAGCATTCCTCTAGGAGAGTGGAGCTGAAGTTGTAAAAGCACTAAAATTTTGATTAGTTCCCTGCCATTCTACTGACCCTGACGTGCATGCTGTGAGGGAAATTTAGTGGATGAACATTCCTATTCTCTGTGTTTCTGTGTGTTGAGCTCAAGTGGCCTAATATACTGAGAAAGATGTTTTTTCCAATGTTGTAATCACTTTTCTGTGGCCTTGGTGGTAATGAGCAGGGTGCTTGAGTTCATCCTAACTACGCATCTTCTCATGATGTAACCACCTTTCCTGACCTCGGTGGTGATAAGCAGGGAGCTTGAGCTCTCCCTAACTCGCATCCGCCTGCACATACCAGAGCATGCCAGGTGCACGCTTTAACAAAGCTTCATAGAAAATCTTGAGCCAATCACATGAAGATGCAAGCAGTAAGCGAATGCCTTTAGAGTATAATAGATAACAGCCACTAAAACACAACTCAGAGTACGCTCGGCATCACTGAAGTGGTGTCTTCTACTCTTCTTCTCTTTCCTTTCCTATTTTATATATCTTTATATGATCTCTCATCTCATCTCATTATCTGTAGCTGCTTTATCCTGTTCTACAGGGTCACAGGCAAGCTGGAGCCTATCCCAACTGACTATGGGCGAAAGGCGGGGTACACCCTGGACAAGTCGCCAGGTCATCACAGGGCTTCTTTATATGATCCACTATAATAAATAACTGAAAAGACGACTGCTAAGCGTTCTGAAGTGTTTATTAGAAATTTCCATTACAATTTGGCGTCTCTGGGTGGGCCCTATGCGTCTGATCCTTGGACGACGGAACACTCCCAAGGCTACGGTGCGGAGCTGAGAACTTGGACGAGAGACCAGGCCATCAGGGCTCACCGAACCAGTAAGTGATAATTTTGAAATTAAAGAAATTAAAGAACTAGTAAAGAAATTTGTGGAAACAATATTTAAAGAATGATATAAGAAATAGACAGAGATTTGTCCTAGTATTTAAAGAATGATATAAGAGATGGACAGAGATTGTCCCAGTCAAGGAAGACTGATATAAGAGACGGACAGAAGTTTGTCCGAGCCCAGGAGGACTGCTAAGCTGTTACCATCAATATGTTTGCCGAAACGGATAAAACACAATTTTGAGACAATAAACCGCGAGTAGTTTATTGGGTTGTGTAAGAGAATTATCTACCCAAGTGACGACTGGGTAACGGCTCACCTACTTCAGCGAAGGAAGTACGGGTGCGTGTCTCGACGGACTCATGTTCTGTGATTCGTAACTGGGAAAGAATTGAATCTTGCTCCCTTTGTTCTGTGTGAACAACTGGCCCGTCGGAGGAATGGAATAGAGAGGTTAGATCACGAAGTCGCAAAGACACACCAGTGTGCACGCAAAATATTGATGAATTAACAGAGTACTGTCCTCCTCCAAATTCTGAAACAGAGAAATAGATCTTGTATACATGCGTGAGTTGTCTTTGAGGTTGTTGTGCTAAATGATACCTACTTTAGTTTAAGGCAAATGTCAGGTAAATTATTTACTTATAAGAACACACCTAAAGGATTATTGTGTCGCATTTTTGGACATAGTCCAACTTGTTCTTCTTGTGATCCTAATAAAAACTCAGCCACTGTTGTCATAACCTATTGATCTAACAGTGTACAATGAGGAACAGAAACAGTAAGTTAGGGAAAGAAAAGAAAAAGCAAGTAATCCTGAGGCTACATGTGCTATAATAAGAATTGGATTTTTCTATGACAGCCTAAATATCCAGTTTATGAAAACCTTGTATGGCAAGGATTATTTAGCACAGTTTGACATATGGGTAAAGGACTTAGGATTCCCTGAGAAGGGCAGTTTTAGTCCCAGGCAGATAGGACAGTTAGAAGAAAAGTTGAAACAGAAGGAAAAAGAAGAGTCTGCAGATAATGTTAAGTTCTTAGGGGACTGGAGCGAGTTTTCTGCATGGAAAGAAGAAACACTTAAGAGAGAGTACAAAAGAGAGAAACGACAGGCAGGGCTCTCACCCTCTTCTCAGTGTTTGAAATTTCAGATGGACCCTGACCTGGAGTCTGCCCTACCACCCCGACACACACTGCCTCCTCAGCAAGGCAGAGCATCACTCCCGCAAGTGCTTCACCCACAGAAAGGGGGAGAAGTCGAGACAAAGCAAAAAAAAAAACTGAACCTCTGGAATCTCTCCCAGCCTACCAGCCGCCTCCAGCATCAGCGCCTCTCAGCGCTTCTCCATCACACACGAGATCCGGTCTTGCATATGGCGATGGAAAAGACACCCTCCTGGACCTGACCACGTGCTCACCAGTGGGTCCACAAGACTGTAACCTAAAGTCTGAAGTCCTTCATCTTCCAGTGGTGGAAGTGGCTGGAGCTGACAGCGTGCTTTAGTCCACAGACCTTGGACGACAGCTGACATGAAGGAAAGCATGGCTTCTCTTCCCAATGTGAGAGAGGTAGGAGGAAAGAGATTTGGTAATAAATTGTTGATATTTTGCAGAGAATTCCGACCAACCACCCATTAACTTCACCGCCTAATCATGACCAAGATGGGTCATGATTGGAACAAAGTTTCCAAAGAGTGGCTGGAAGCTGACCAGCGAGCGACTACACCAGACTGGAGCGCGGCTGGCAATGGTAAGTATAGAGATACCATCACTGCTCTCTGTGCTCGTCTGGACAGTGCTTTTCCCTTGAACGTAGACATGACTAAGATCAGTATGTGTAAGCAAGAAGATGGTGAAGTGGTGTCAGCGATTCTTGCCCGTTTCACCGCCACGCATGAGAAAAGAAACACAGTGGCCTGACCAGACCTGCGACCCTGGCTGGAGTGGAAGGCACTCCTGAGGTCTGGGAAGCACACCTGTGGAACAGTTTCATGAGTGGTATGAATCCAGCAGTGGCCAAGTTAGTAAAGTAGCTCTGTCTCCTGTGGGAAACCACCAGTCTCACCAAGATCGAGCAGTACGCTGTGCATGCAGAAAGTCTGATGAAAGAGAAAGAGAAGACAAAGTCGGCACAAAGAGACCAAGACCTATACGCCGCCACTCTCACTCTTTTCCAGACTGTTCAGCCTGGACAAAGAGGAAGAAGAAGAGGAAGAGGTAGAGGTAGAGGCCGAGACAGGACGACCTGGAGTGACTCGTCCTGGATAAAAGGCACAACCTGCTACAACTGCAATCAGAAGGGACACATTGCTCGAAATTGTCTCCACAGTAGTAGCCAGAGGCCCTGTGAGGAGTGCAGCAAAGCAGACTGATGGGTGGACTCCGGGAACAGGCCCCACACAGAGAACAGGGGAGGTAATACACACACACCTGATGATACACATTCACATAGGCAGGAACATTCACACAACGTTAAACACATTAGTAGCAGCACCTGCAAGCAACAACAAGACTACACAGAAACGCCCGATACACCAGTCCAGGTAGATACACCTGAAGTTGCATTAAGTTAGTTAAAACACACAACTACTCCCTTCTCTAAACTCCCTTGTATGCCCCTCACTGTATGTGGGCATGTGTTAACCTTTTTAGTAGATTCTGGAGCAGGACACTCAGTGGTACAACATGGCCCAGATAGCAAAAATCAGTTGAATCAACATTGAAATAGCGTTTGGCAGAAAACATTGAAATAATGTTGAAATGATATTGAAAGTGTCCCCTTGAATTTGGGTTGAATCAACGTTGAATTTTCAACCCTATCAGCATTGAATCAATAGTGATTCAACCATCATCTAAATAGAAACTTACATTTAAATTTCCATTGATTTCATGCTGAAATAATATACTGAATCAATGGTGATTTAACCATCATCTAAATAGAAACTTACATTTAAATTTCCGTTGATTTCATGTTGAAATAATATACTGAATCAATGGTGATTCAACCATCATCTAAATGGAAATCGACATGTCATGACACTGAATCGATATCTGTTTGACCATTATCTACAGTGGTGCTTGAAAGTTTGTGAACCCTTAAGAATTTTCTATATTTCTGCATAAATATGAGCTAAAACATCATCAGATTTTCACACAAGTCCTAAAAGTAGATAAAGAGAAACCAGTTAAACAAATGAGACAAAAATATTATACTTGATCATTTATTTATTGAGGAAAATGATCCAATATTACATATCTGTGAGTGGCAAAAGTATGTGAACCTCTAGGATTAGCAGTTAATTTGAAGGTGAAATTAGAGTCAGGTGTTTTCAATCAATGGGATGACAATCAGGTGTGAGTGGGCACCCTGTTTTATTTAAAGAACAGGGATCTATCAAAGTCTGATCTTCACAACACATGTTTGTGGAAGTGTATCATGGCACGAACAAAGGAGATTTCTGAGGACCTCAGAAACAGTGTTGTTGATGCTCATCAGGCTGGAAAAGGTTACAAAACCATCTCTTAAGAGTTTGGACTCCACCAATCCACAGTCAGGCAGATTGTGTACAAACAGAGGAAATTCAAGACCATTGTTACCCTCCCCAGGAGTGGTCGACCAAGAAGGATCACTCCAAGAGCAAGGCGTGTAATAGTCGGCAAGGTCACGAAAGACCCCAGGGTAACTTCTAAGCAACTGAAGGCTCACATTGGCTAATGTTAATGTTCCTGAGTCCACCATCAGGAGAACACTGAACAACAATGGTGTGCATGGCAGGGTCGGAAGGAGAAAGCCACTCCTCTCCAAAAAGAACATTGCTGCTCATCTGCAGTTTGCTAAAGATCACGTGGACAAGCCAGAAGGCTATTGGAAAAATGTTTTGTGAACGGATGAGACCAAAATAGAACTTTTTGGTTTAAATGAGAAACGTTATGTTTGGAGAAAGGAAAACACTGCATTCCAGCATAAGAACCTTATCCCATCTGTGAAACATGGTGGTGGTAGTATCATGGTTTGGGCCTGTTTTGCTGCATCTGGGCCAGGACGGCTTGCCATCATTGATGGAACAATGAATTCTGAATTATACCAGCAAATTCTAAAGGAAAATGCCAGGACATCTGTCCATGAACTGAATCTCAAGAGAAGGTGGGTCATGCAGCAAGACAACGACCCTAAGCACACAAGTCATTCTATCAAAGAATGGTTAAAGAAGAATAAAGTTAATGTTTTGGAATGGCCAAGTCAAAGTCCTGACCTTAATCCAATCGAAATGTTGTGGAAGGACCTGAAGTGAGCAGTTCAGGTGAGGAAACCCACCAACATCCCAGAGTTGAAGCTGTTCTGTACGGAGGAATGGGCTAAAATTCCTCCAAGCCGGTGTGCAGGACTGATCAACAGTTACCGGAAACATTTAGCTGCAGTTATTGCTGCACAAGGGGGTCACACCAGATACTGAAAGCAATGGTTCACATACTTTTGCCACTCACAGATATGTAATATTGGATCATTTTCCTCAATAAATAAATGACCAAGTATAATATTTTTGTCTCATTTGTTTAACTGGGTTCTCTTTATCTACTTTTAGGACGTGTGCGAAAATCTGATGATGTTTTAGGTCATATTTATACAGAAACATAGAAAACTCAAAAGGGTTCACAAACTTTCAAGCACCACTGTAAAAGGTACATATGCTCATCTCATCTCATTATCTCTAGCCGCTTTATCCTTCTACAGGGTCGCAGGCAAGCTGGAGCCTATCCCAGCTGACTACGGGCGAAAGGCGGGGTACACCCTGGACAAGTCACCAGGTCATCACAGGGCTGACACATAGACACAGACAACCATTCACACTCACATTCACACCTACGGTCAATTTAGAGTCACCAGTTAACCTAACCTGCATGTCTTTGGACTGTGGGGGAAACCGGAGCACCCGGAGGAAACCCACGCGGACACGGGGAGAACATGCAAACTCCGCACAGAAAGGCCCTCGCCGGCCCCGGGGCTCGAACCCAGGACCTTCTTGCTGTGAGGCGACAGCGCTAACCACTACACCACCGTGCCGCCCGGTACATATGCTAATAGAGTATAATTACTTTTATTATTCATTCAGAGTTACTTCATGGGTGTCTATCAGCCTACACAGACAGATCAAACACTGCATACAACTACATACATTCATGCATACATATGTAAATTACTGAATGAAATAACAGAAGAGGGATTGTTTGTTATTGTTGTTTTATTGTGTCAGTAACAACAGAAAAAAAAAGACTTCAATCCTGAAGTGGAGGCTGTGGGAGAAGCAGAGGCAACATTTATGTCAATGCTTATGATAGAACATTTTGCAGACAGCAAATACTACAAATCACCTCTTACTTTTACAAAACAGCAATTTAGGAATATCAAGTTCACTTACATCTAGTTCCTTTTCTTTCCCCCGACACGCCAAGGGGCGTACCAAAGCCTATACACTTAACCACTATTTTTAACCACACTTACCACAAAGAGGAGAACTGGCCAGTGTTGTTGAAGCAAATTTCTTCAGTCGCAAGCACGGACAGTCTATGGTCGCAAGTCTCGTCGTCAACGGAGCTCGAGCTCTTCTGAAAGTTCTTCTGAGAGACGGTTATTTGGACCATTCCAAATAGCGGCCGGTACGGTAGAAAACAGAGATGTTTGTTTTTCTGTTTGTTTTTTCATTACATGTTGCACACACAAGATTTGCACATAACCATAAATAATAATCTATTCTTCATAGTTCCTTGTGCTCTATTAAAATTCTAAATTAAATAAATGAAATTCAATGAAATATAGGAAACCCCCCTCCCACAAAATGGTCTCACCCAGAGTGCACCCCAGGCTCCTGTCCAGTAGGCTTCGGTATGCCCCTTGGTGTGTCGGGGGAAAGAAAAGGAACTAGATGTAAGTGAGCTTGATATTCCTAAATTGCTGTTTTGTAAAAGTAAGAGGTGATTTGTAGTATTTGAGTGCAACCTCGGCCGGAGCACTCCGGGAGCAAGCCGGAGCGCGCTGCTTAATTTGAGGGGGAGCAAGCCGGAGCGCGCTCCGTAACCTCGGCCGGAGCACTCCTGGAGCAAGCCGGAGCGCGGTCCGGAACCTCGGCCGGAGCACTCCTGGAGCAAGCCAGAGCGCGCTCCGGAACCTCGGACGTTGGCGTGTATGTGTATGGCGATGGGTTTTTAACGACATAGGTATACAGATCATGTGGGCCGAAGTCAGGTAAAGACGAGGGCTTCGTGTACTTCCATACGTCAGTGAACAATCCTGGTGGAAGAAGGTAAACATCGTTCTCTAAGCCTGCTAACCTCAATTTTTGCAAATACCTTTCCCTCTGCTCGCCCTGTAAATGCCCTATGTCGCTGGATAGTGAAGGTGTTTTCTGCATCTCGCTCCTTTTTCTTTTATGTTTTTTGTTTGTCGCCTTCCTCGCATTCAAACTGATTTGAGCCGAAGTCCACTACATGTCCAAAATGGCGGTTGCGTTTACGAAGGTCACGTGACTGAAAAGGGTCTATACACGGCCTTGTGTCAGAGGACTCTGAGGTCGACTGCTGCCAACATGATTTCTTAGACATCATTAATTCTATATCCCATGTCTCATTAGCAAGGCCACGAGCTGCCCATTGGAAAGACATGGGGGAGTGGGTCAAGAAGTGCACAGCCAATGGCAATGAATGGTCCCAAACAGAGGACCCTAGTGTGTTGTATTGCCAAAAGCTTGGGGTCTACAAACAAAGTCATGCTATGTGTGTGCATGTTAAGCGCAGCGTAATATTAGCCACTGATGACCGGGATCCTGGGGACCCCGGCCATAGTGGCCTGTTTGTCCCTGTTTCCACAGGCATCACTCCAGCAGAGGTGCACCCCAAATTGGCGGGAGTTCCAAATTCCGTTTGGGCTAAGGGTAAACATGATGTAGGCCTAATAAAGAATGCTGAACCAGTGGTGATCACCCCCAAATCAGATTTCAGGCCTAGACAGACCCAGTACCCACTCAAACCATAAGCAATCGCAGGTATAAAACTGGTCTTTGATTCGTTGCTGAAGGCAGATGTAATTGTCCCTTGCCAGGGCTCTCCAGTGCGCACTCCTATTTTTTTCCAGTTAAGAAGGCAAGAAAACTGTTCCAGCCCTATGAGTGGAGGTTTGTCCAAGATCTGCAAGCAGTCAATGCTGCGGCTGTCCCGCACACGCCTGACGTCCCTAAAGAGCCCTCTGCAGACCACACCCACTCTGGGACTGCCTGACCCCAATAAACCATTTTGTTCAAAGTGTAGATGAAAAGAAGGGTTTTTATGACGTCTGTTCTTTTGCAGAAACACGGGGATAGATTGAGACCTGTAGCCTACTTCTCCAGCAGGCTGGATCCAGTGGTGGCTGGACTTCCTGTTTGCCTGCGTGCAGTTGCTGCAGCTGAAAAGGTGGTAACAGCTTCCAGAAATATTGTGGGGTACTCTAACCTCACCCTTTTGGTCCCACATACTGTCTCCCTGCTTCTGTTGGAGAAAAAGACATCACATTTGTCAGCACAGAGATGGTTGAAGTATAACACTGTTATACTTGATATGCCTAACATCATTGTGAAACATTGTTCTGTTCTGAATTCTGCCTCTCTTCTCCCTACAGAGGACGATGGAGAACCATATGACTGTGTTGCTCTCACTAAAGACTTTTGTTCCCCCAGGGCAGACTTAAAGAGCGACCCTTTGAAAAATTCGGTAGTCAAAGCACTCCTGAGAGATATAATTCCTAGGTGGGGTATACCTAGCAAAATCTCAAGTGACAATGGAACACCCTTTGTTAATGCAGCCCTAAAGAAAATAGGAGCATTCCCAGGGATAGACCTGAAACAACATTGTGCCTATCATCCTGCCAGTGCGGGAGCAGCAGAGAGGGAAAATGGGTCCCTTAAAAATAAACTAAGCAAAGCTTGTGCAGAAACAGGGCTAGGATGGTCAAAGGTCCTCCCTGTAGTACTCACACAAATGAGGATGCAAACTAGACCTAAACATGGGTTAAGCCCATTTTGAAATTCTGTTTGGACGAGTACCCAACACGGGGATAGGGCCAGTTCAAGGAACACTGCCAGACACCACACTGTGTGATGATGCAATGTTGAATTACTGTGCAACATTGTCCTCTGCTTTGAAATGTATCCACAAACAGGTAAAAGAAGCACTTCCCAAACCTGCTGAGGGATCTACAACCAGGGGATTGGATAGTGGTGAAGGACTTCCGATGAACCAAGTGGAACAGGCCACGGTGGAATGGCCCATTCCAGGTCCTGCTCGCAACCCCAACGGCAGTGAAGGTCACAGGCAGAGTGACGTGGATCCACACTAGCCACTGCAGGAGGGTTCCTGAACCGGCTGAGCAGGAGGGAAAAGAAGGCCTAAGTGACCCAGATGCTGACTAAAGCTCTTGAGGAAGAAAGGCATCACTGCATGGAACAGTGCAAGTATCACATCAATCACATACGCACCCTCAATAGGGAAGAGTATTTCAGTGTCTGGCCGATAGACAAGTCTTAGGGTTTCGAGTTTCCTCCAAGTCCCGGTGAGGTGGGACGAGGGCTGATAGGGCGTGCCCGCCCTCTGAGCACCAATACACGTCAAGAAGGGCAAGGGTTAACTCGGTAACATCACTGAGGCACTGAACAAGATGCGCAAGGTTGCTGAACAATTACGAACAGATGAACATGGAGGAGTTGAAGACAGCTGATCGTGTTAGTTCAGTGGATGGAAGACTCCGATTCTATCCACCATACCGGTCCTGGGCTTAGTGATTGTGATGCTATGTTTGCTCCCTGTTTTCTGTCAATGCTGTATGTTTGTGTTTCAGAGGCAGCTGACAAATATTGGTTACCAGATGGTGAAAATAGACTCAGACGACTTGCCTGACTGGCCTCCAAAACCCACATGAAGACCACAACCCACCGTTCGATGACATCAGCACAGTTGACATGAAATTAGCCTTAACTTAAAACATTTTCATTTGTGGTTGTTTCCTGTTCTATTGTTTCCTGATCTATGTATATGGCTTGCTAGCATTTACTTAAAGACGTCTGTGTCTTATAAAAACAGCCCTAGCATTATCCCTGTACACTCAATGACGTGTTAAGTCGAATCTCTCTGAGAACTCTTATCACTGAAACTGTGTACAGTTCTTTTCTTTCTTTAGCAATTATTATCCTGTAGGATAAAAAGGGAGGAGAATGTGAGGGAAATTTAGTGGATGAACATTCCTATTCTCTGTGTTTCTGAGTGTTGAGCTCAAGTGGCCTAATATACTGAGAAAGATGTTTTTTTCCAATGTTGTAATCGTTTTTCTGTGGCTTTGGTGGTAATGAGCAGGGTGCTTGAGTTCGTCCTAACTACGCATCTTCTCATGATGTAACCACCTTTCCTGACCTCGGTGGTGATAAGCAGGGAGCTTGAGCTCTCCCTAACTCGCATCCGCCTACACATACCAGAGCACGCCAGGTGCACGCTTTAACAAAGCTTCATAGAAAATCTTGAGCCAATCACGTGAAGATGCAAGCAGTAAGCGAATGCCTTTAGAGTATAATAGATAACAGCCACTAAAACACAACTCAGAGTGCGTGTACTCTCGGCATCACTGAAGTGGTGTCTTCTACTCTTCTTCTCTTTCCTTTCCTATTTTATATATCTTTATATGATCTACTATAATAAATAACTGAAAAGACGACTGCTAAGCATTCTGAAGTGTTTATTAGAAATTTCCATTACAATGTCCATTTATCTCTTATTTGCCCATGTATCTCTTATTGCAGCTTCCATTTGCCACATTTTAAATGCACCCCAATCAACCTGTATTCTATCTTTATTCTTCTTTTTTCCATTATCTTCCTCTACTCATTTCAACCTCTCCTCAAGATTCTGTATTTATTGTACACTTAAACTACCTCCCTCTGGAAATCCACATCCTAAGATGCTTACATGAGTCCGGTCCATACTTAGTTAATATATGTTACTTTTGGACAAGAGGGATAGGTTTTAGGAGTTTTTTTCAATTTCTGTCGGTTTTGTTTCCGTCAGCCCCATGTTAAATCTTGCAGAGAAACTGCAAAGACCATGTAATCTCATGTTTTTTACTCAGAAACGTGTCATGATCATGATTACTTACTGCTATTTGTCAATAGACAGGTAGGTTTCTCGTCTGCCCAAAACCTTACGTAAAAAAAGCAGAAAGGGCTTTTCCTCTTTTTTTTCTTTACTCAACCTGGCACGTTTTCACCTCTTCACAAATACGCACCCAGATGGTCAATTTGTCACATGCGCATCTTACTACAGCACTTACTTAAACTACAGTTCTCTGCAACACACAATCATTTATCATCAGTTTACAAGAATAAAAGAAAACTTTTCCTCACCCCGAGTTCACTGGATGTCAGTGGCAGTAGGGGATCCTTGTCCTCTAAAGAATCAGTCTGTCTCCGGAGAGCTCATCAGACTTGCTGGGCAATAATTTCCCTAAACTTGGATCTGGAAAAGTCCCTGCTACTCATGACATGCCATCCTCGTAGCCAAAATTGTGGTGGAAAACCTTAATAAGACTTGAGGCTGTCAGGAAGAAATCAGACAGAAATAAGTTTATTATAATACTTCTAGCAAGTGGGCTTCTCCGAATGAATTTCATCCAGAGAAGCATTCTCCATTTCCATAGACCCTGTTTTATACTTGCTAAAATAACAATAACATAACTTCCATATCAGATATCTTCTTAATCTAAGGGTGTCCAGCCTTGGCATCCTCTCTATCATTAACCACTGTCCCGACATGTACACATATTTAGACTAACCTAGAACCTTTTTTTTCTTTCTCCCCCCCCCCCCCCCCAATCTGTCCCTCTGAGTTACATGTTGATCCTGGGATTAAGATGCTGGCCTCTTCTGCCCCTCGGACCTGCTTGATCCATCCTGGTGCCCTGTGTCTGGTCAGAGTTTTATCGCACCGCTCCTGTGAAGGACGGCCCCATGAGGACAGTTGAGGGTTATACCTTTTAAAACTGTTAACATTATAGTCAGGCTGTCTGTTGTTGCCCAAATGAGGATGGGTTCCCTTTTGAGTCTGGTTCCTCTCGAGGTTTCTTCCTCATGTCGTCTGAGGGAGTTTTTCCTTGCCACCGTCGCCACAGGCTTGCTCATTGGGGATAGATTAGGGATAAAATTAGCTCATGTTTTAAGTCATTCAAATTCTGTAAAGCTGCTTTGCGACAATGTTTATTGTTAAAAGCGCTATACAAATAAACTTGATTTGATTTGAAACTTGAAAATAGAACACAAACACATTCTTCATCTTATATCAACATGAGACACAATGTCTGACCTCCTTTACTAAGGATCTGAGAGGCACAAATTCTCTAACATTACATTTTCCTCTACAGTGTTCTCTCCCACTCATACTTAGCTGTTTCTTTTCTGATAGCCTTCCCAGTTTATTGACCTTGTTTCCGTTTCGTCTTGACCTCGTTTTTTCACTGGTTCTACGCTGCCCCATTTGTTGATCGCCTGACCCACGTTAGTTTACTGACATTGCTTCCTGAACACCGATTTGGATACCTCTGACAGTTCGCATGACCCCAGTCTCCCCTGCATCTGTAAATGCCTGCATTCTGACACTCTGTGTGTTTCTATGAGTGTCTCTCCTTATTTTCCCTTCAAACCCAACAACACATTTCTTCAAAAGTCACAGTACTGTTAATCTCTTAAAATGACATGCATACCTTTCATCCATTCATTATGCGTAACCTCTTATCCTGTGCAGGGCCACAGGCAAGCTGGAGCCTATCCCAGCTGACTATGGGCAAGAAGCAGGGTACACCCTGGTCAAGTCACCAGGTCATCACAGGGCTGACACATAGAGACAACCATTCACACTAACAGTCAATTTTGACTGTGGGGGAAACTGGAGCACACCCATGCAAACAGAGGGAGAACATGCAAACTCCACACAGAAAGGCCCCTGTCGGCCACTGGGCTCGAACCCAGAACCTTCTTGCTGTGAGGCAACAGTGCTAACTACTACATCACCATGCCGCCTACCTTGCCTACCCTCATCAGGAAACACCACTGTCCGTAGGCCTGATGTAGGTCTGACTGGCTGGCTTGATCTCGCATAGAGTTCTCATCACTCTTACTGCAGTCCAGCATTTATTCCTCCATTATGTACTTATCCAGAGGCAAATGAATAGCTGTTGGAAAATGTTCTGGAATGTTTGGATATTTTTTTTGCTAATTTAAATGGCATAACACTGTGCTTGGTTGCCTAGAAGCTGCTACATGCTACAAGGCTAACAAGCAAGCTATTTTACTTTTCCAAGGTAAATTATCAGCTTGAATCACCACAAACAAAATATCCCCTGAAAAATAAACAATAATTAATCCACAGGGGAGCTCATAACTTACAACCTGGATAAATTTTCACCACGTTAGAACCAAAATGTTTACCCATCTTGGAAAAACAAATACTTTGCAATCACATTATTTGGCCTATCAAAATAAAATTGTTTGTTTCTGGTTGCCTGCCTGACCCTGCATAAATATGACTGACCTTGAAATTTCTGAAGTGTTGAAAAAATATAAGCAATAATTTTTTGGAGAGAGTTTCATGCATTGCAAATGATGGAAAACATTTACTGCTGCTCAGCAATGATCGCAGCTACAGGTGCAGCCATATTTGATGTAGCACGTGACTACAGCAATAACATGCAGGAGTTCAATATGATTCTAGCGGAAAACCAACTTGGCAAAATAGTGACAAATGTAAACAAAATGAAAAATAAAAAATGACAAAAGTGACAAATGAAAAACTTTCCACTCATAGCAAATATAAAAACCGATCAAAAACTATCACAATTACATGATACTCATTATCCATCCACATGAAATACAAGTAAAAATATCACACATTATCATTAATTTATGCCTGCAATTATACAGCAACTGAAAAAGGTGCTTAAGTCAGTGCAGACATCAGACTTGATCTGTTGGAAAGGTTTGTACATTGATTCAATAAAATCTGTAGAGGAAAATCTAAAATTTTTTTAAAGTTTTTTATTTATTCTGACTTTCTCTAACAAGGCTTTAGATTTTTAGTAGATTCAGGAGCAGGATGTTCTGTCATTAGATCCTCAGAGTTTTTTACACATACACAGCCAAAAATCAGCACTCGATCTCAGGTCACGGTGGGGGCGTCTGGACAACAGGTCCTCGAGAAATTTACTGAGCCACTCCTCTGCAGTCTGGGTGAGTCTGAAAAGTTTGAGTTTTCATTCTTATTGTCTCATTGTTGCCCAAAAAATATACTGGGGAGAGATTTGATGCATAGGTTAGGCATAAGTCTTTTAAATACCCCAGAGGGGTTACAGGTAGTGCATATCCCAGATGAGAAGAGCACAGTTATGGAAATGGATAAATTAAACCCATTATCTCCACCTCTTTATGCATATGAGCGGAGGCTGGCGCCCCCGGATGTTCTGAATAGGGAGCTGATTGAGATGGTAAAAACACGCAAAAGCCCAATTGATACTGATTACATGCAAGCAGAAAACCTACATTGCACTGCTCACATTAGTCATGGGTACCCAGATGTTAAGTTCGAACAGAACTGGTTTAAAGAAGGTAGAAAACACCCTAATCAACTTGAGAAACTATTGTTGAAGAAGTTATTTTGGGATAGTCATGTGTGCCACATTTGTGCAATCACCAAGCGATTACCAACTGACTGTTCCACACACAGCTCTACACATGCCCTTGACAAAACAAAAGGAGGATAGGTGGAAGGATTTGGGCCCATGGGTGTTAAAATGTGTGAATGCAAATGATTGGCAATGTACTACAGATCAAAATTTACTGTACACTAAAACCATGAATGCATTTCAAATGAATTTGAACTTTACCGTCAAGTATTGGTAACTGATGAGAAACCTGTGCTAGAGACTGAATGGCAATTTTCTAAACTTTCAACTGATTCACCATTTTTAGCAGAGGTCCGTAAACAATTTTGGGCTCAAGGCAAACATGATGTGGGACTGATAAAGGATATTGAGCCAGTGGTGATCACCCCAAAATCTGAGGTTAGACCCTGTAAGTCCCAGTATCCTGTGAAACCTGAAGCTATAGAAGGCATTAGGCCTGGGTTCAATTCCTTGAAAGGAGTGGGAGTAATTGTAGATTGCCCTAACTCCCCCATGCACACTCCCATTTTTCCAGTTAAACAACACACTAAGCCAGGCAGACCTACAAAATGGAGATTTGTACAAGATTTACAGGTGGTAAATACAGCTGTAAGAGCTTGAGCTCCTAATGTTCCTAACCTGCACACTATTCTTTCACAAATACCACCAAGTACAGATTTTTCTGTAGTTGACCTCGCAAATGCATTTTTTAGTGTGATGATTCATCCAGACAGTCAATTCTGGTTCACTTTTCAGTTTGATGGTTGACCATATACTTTCATGCACTAATGTCAGGGGTATTGTGAGTCTCCCACTATTTACAATGAAGCACTGAGACAAAGCCTCAGTTCTCTTGTGTTGACAGAAGGCTCTACTTTGATCCAGTATGTCAACGATCTAGTTTTGGCCGCACCTTCTGAGGAGCAGTGCAGAGCTGACATGCTTTCTCTGTTGAAACATTTGGCTGCACAAGGGCATAAGGCTAGTCTGCATAAGCTCCAGTTTGTCCAAACAGAGGTGAAATTTCTGGGACACATTGTGTCAGGCTTGGGTAAGCCTCTGGGATTAGAGAGAATTACAGCCATACTAAACATACCAAAACCTTTGACTAAGAAGCAAATGATGTCATTTTTGGGTATGTGCTCGTATTGTCATTCCTAATTATGCTATTCTGGAGTCTCCCCTCAGTTCACTGATTCATGGCAAGGGTCTGCAACCTTATGATAAGGTGACATGGACCCCTGAGGCAGAAGGGGCATTTGTTGAGCTTAAGTTGGCCCTTCAGAGTCTTCCTACACTGGGGATCCCAGATTCCAGTTGTTCTTTCATTCAGATAGTGGATGAGAAATCAGTGTTATGAAAACAGCATGGAGATAAGTTTCATCCAGTTGCATATTATTCTGCTAAGCTTGATCCTGTAGCAGCGGGGTTACTGCTGTGTCTCAGAGCGGTGGCCGCAGCTGAAAAGGCTATAGTAGCTTCACGAGACCTAGTGGGCTATTCAGAATTAACATCACTGGTTCCACATGCTCTTTCAGCTCTTCTCCTGGAACAGAAAACATCTCATTTGTCAGCAGCTCGCTGGCTCAGGTACAATGCTGTGTTACTTGAAATACCTAATATCACAGTGAAGTGCTGTTCCATCTTAAACCCCACAACACTGTTACTCACTGAGGATGACGGCAAGCCTCACTGTTGCATATCTACCATTTCTCAGGTTTGTCCACCTCGCTCTGATCTCAGCGAGGTTCCCTTGCAAAACCCAGATTTAGTGCTTTTTGTGGATGGCTCTGTGTCAAAAAACCCAGACTCAGGTAAGAATCTTGTGGGCTTTGCAGTGGTCACTGTGCATGAAACCCTTGTCTCAGGGTCGCTTCCAAGTCATTTCTCAGCATAAGCTGCAGAACTGGTGGCACTCATAGGGGCCTGCAAATTCACAGAAGGCAAGAGAGTGACTATATATGCAGACAGTAGGTATGCTTTTGGAGTAGCACATGATTTTGGTATATTGTGGAAACACCATGGATTTCTAACATCTACAGGTAAACCCATAGCACATCACACACTCATTAAAGCACTGTTAGATGCCATTTTACTCCCTAAGCAGGTTGCTATTTGTAAATGTGAAGCTCATACTAACTTGACTAATTTTGTTTCTGCAGGTAATGCTGCTGCAGCTGCAAAAGCAGCTGTCTCCAAGGGTTCCCCATTTGCGCTTGCATTAACCCTTGAGAAATCTGAGCCTCAGAATCCTCTTTTCAGGTTTGCTACATTACAGGAAGTAGCCCACTGGAAAAAGGCTGGTTGCGTAAAACATGATGGGGTGTGGTATGGTCCTGACAGGTGAGAATGCCCTGCCTCCCCAGTAGTTATTTCCCCATGTTTGCTAAGCTGATACATGGGCAGGACCATGTATCAAAAGGGGGAATGATATGGCTAAATATTGGTTTACAAAGGGGTTTTCAATTTTCTCCCAAAGATTTTGTGAAAAGTCTCCTATCTGTGCTGTGCACAATGTAGGGAAAGGTCAGAGTATGCCTGCAGCTGCGCACCCAACATGCTATTTGACCATCTGCAGATGGATTTTATTGAACTCTCGCCCGCTGAGGGGAAAAAGTACTGTCTAGTGATTGTGGATATGTTTTCTAAATGGGTAGAGGCTTTTCCAACCTCCAAACAGGATGCAGGTGCAGTAGCAAAGGCCCTGCTGATTGAAATTATTCCACGTTGGGGTGTGCCAAAGAAAATTAGCAGTGATAATGGCACCTCGTTTGTGAATCAGGCATTGAACCAAGTAAGTGAGGTGATGGGCTTTGACCTAAGACACCACTGTGCCTATCACCCGGCAAGTGCCAGTGCAGTAGAGAGAGAGAATGGCACACTGAAGAATAAATTGGCCAAATGTTGTGAAGATATGGGTCTGAATTGGGTAAAGGCCCTCCCTGTTGTGTTGTTTCACATGAGAATGCGTGTGAGAGCAAAAAACAATCTGAGCCCCTTTGAAATTCTGTTTGGCAGACCACCCAATACTGGCATGAGCTCAGGGCCTAAACCATAAACTCTAATTGTGTTGTGTGAAGATGGAATGTTGTGTTATTGTGTGGATTTTCTTTCTGCTCTGTCTATCACTCACAAGCAGGTGAAGGACACCCTTCCAGTCCCACCGGCAGGACCACTGCATGATCTAAAGCCTGGTGATTGGATTGTGGCGAAGGACCTAAGGAGGAAGAGTTGAAGATGACCACGGTGTTTAGGACCATATCAGGTGCTGTTGACGACACAGACAGTGGTCGAAGTGGGGGAGAGAGCCACTTGGATACACGCCTCACACTGCAAGTGCATCCCATTGCCAGGGGGGAAAGAGGAGGACAAAAGGGAATGTTCGGAGATGAAGGAGGAAAAGAACAGTGAGTAGGTGAAGCTAGTGGGGTGTCACAGATTTCGGTGAGGTGGGAAGAATGCAAAGGGGTGTGCCTGCACTCGGAGCACCAAAATACGTCAAGAACAGCGAAGTGTCACCCCCTAATGGCACCTATCAGTGTTTCTTTATCTGATGCCGCAATATCAATATCAATATAAATCACCCATCACCTGGTGTTGTAAGTTGCTGGGGCACTCAGCAAATTGTAGTAGGTATTTTCCTGAGGGTGAAGCACAAACATTAATAGGTCATAGTGCTGGGGGTGTCGTGGCTCAGGTGGATAAGGCGCCATACCATAAATCCGGGGACCTGGGTTCGATTCTGGCCTAAGGTCATTTCCTGATCCCTCCCCATCTCTCTCTCCTGCTCATTTCCTGTCTCTACACTGTCCTATCCAATAAAGGTGAAAAAAGCCCAAAAAAAATATAGCATGTGCTTTGGCTGTAGAAACTGCAAAGAACTTATCAATTAGTGATTCATGTTGGATATGCCACTCATTGCATTCAAATTGGGCTAATGTGCCACTAGATAATGAGATGGCTGGGGAGCTCAATAAGGATAAGACTAAATGCTGGGTGGGTGAAAGTATGCAATTAGCTCTTTTTATAGAACAACTAGTCTGTAATATAAACATGTCCAAAGGTATACATCAGACAGCAGATGGCTTAATCTCCAGTTGGTCTAGACCTCCTGAACCAGTACAGCACATGATTTTGTATGTAGTTTGGAATGGAAACTTCTAATAAACACTTCAGAATGCTTAGCAGTTGTCTTTTCAGTTATTTATTATAGTAGATCATATAAAACATATATATAAAATAGAAAAGGGAAAAGAAGAAGAAAAGAAGAGAAGAGAAGAAGAAGAAGAAGTCACCACTTCCGATGATGCCAAGAGTAAGCGCAATCTGAGTTGTGTTTTAGTGGCTGTTATCTATTATACTCTAAAGGCATTCGCTTACTGCTCACGTCTTCACGTGATTGGCTCAAGATTTTCTATGAAGCTTTGTTAAAGCGTGCACCTGGCGTGCTCTGGTATGTGCAGGCGGATGCGTAGTGTAGTTGGGGAGAACTCAGGCACCTTGCTTATCACCACCAAGGCCACAGAAAGGCGGTTACAGCATTGGAAAAACAACTTTTCTCAGTACACTAGGCCACTTGAGCTCAACACACAGAAACACAGAGAATAGGAATGTTCATTCACTAAATTTCCTTCACATTTTCCCCCTTTTTATCCTACAGGATAATAGTTGCTAAAGGAAAGAAATGTACACAATTTCAGTGGTAAGAGTTCTCGGAGAGATTCGACTTAACACGTCATTGAGTGTACAGGGATAATGCTAAGGCTGTTTTGTAAGACATAGATGTCTTAAATTAATGCTAGCAAGCTATATACATAGATCAGGAAACAATAGAACAGAAAAGCAACCACAAATGAGAGTGTTTTAAGCTAGGGCTAATTTCATATCAGCTGTGCTGAGGTCGTCAAACGGTGGGTTATAGTCTTCGTGTGGGTTTGGAGGCCAGGCAGGCAAGTCGTCTGGGTCTATTTTCCCATCTGGTAACCAATATTTGTCAGCTGCCTCTGAAACACAGACATACAACATTGAGAGAAAACAGAGAGCAAACATAGCATCACAATCACTAAGCCTAGGACCAGTATGGTGGATAGAATCAGAGTCTTCCATCCACTAAACCAATGCCACCAGCTGTCTTCGACTCCTCCATGTTCATCTGCTCGTAATTGTTCAGCAACCTTGTGCATCTTGTTCAGTGCCTCAGTGATGTTACCAAGTTAACCCTTGCCCTTCTTGACGTATATTGGTGCTCAGAGGGCAGGCACGCCCTATCAGCCCACGTCCCACCTCACCGGGACTTGGAGGAAACTCGAAACCCTAAGACTTATCTATCGGCTAGACACTGAAATACTCTTCCCTATTGAGGGTGCATGCGTGATTGATGTGATACTCACACTGTTCCATGCAGTGATGCCTTTCTTCCTCACACGCTTTACCAGTGTCCAGGTCACTTAGGCCTTCCTTTTCCTCCTGCTCAGCCGGTTCAGGAACCCTCCTGCAGTGGCTAGCGTGGATCCACGTCACTCTGCCTGTGACCTTCACTGCCGTTGGGGTCATGAGCAGGACCTGGAATGGGCCATTCCACCATGGCTTGTTCCACTTGGTTCGTCGGAAGTCCTTCACCACTATCCAATCCCCTGGTTGTAGATCGTGCAGAGGTCCCTCAGCGGGCTTGGGAAGCACTTCTTTTACCTGTGGATAGATTTCAAAGCAGAGGACAGCGTTGCACAGTAATTCAACATTGCATCATCACACAGCGTGGTGTCCAGCAGTGTTCCTTGGGCTGGCCCTATCCCCATGTTGGGTACTCGTCCAAACAGAATTTCAAATGGGCTTAACCCATGTTTAAGCCTAGTTTGCATCCTCATTTGTGTGAGTACTACAGGGAGGACCTTTGTCCATCCTAGCCCTGTTTCTGCACAAGCTTTGCTTTATTTATTTTTAAGGGACCCATTTTCCCTCACTAAGTGTCAGTTCAATGAAGTCCATTTGGAGATGATCAAATGGTTTGTCTGGTATTGGGTGTGCTGCTTGAGTTAGTTTGATACCTTGACCTGCATTATGTTGTGCACATATCAAGCATTGCTTGCAAAATTTCACAGCATAATTTGAAAACCCCTTTGTGAATCATCTCTTTGTTACTTCTGCTACCATCCCCCCTTTTGACACATGGGTGAGCCCATGGGCCAATTTTGCATAGAAAGGGAACATGTGTTTTGGTAGACAGGGACGGCCTGAGTGACAAACCTAGACCGAGTTTGCAAAGATACAGCCGGCCTGTTTCCAGACTCATCTTTCATCCTGGGTGTCAGTGCTCTGAAGGTCCACTAGCTGTAAACAGGGGGTAGAAACCTGAGGAAAAGCAAGGTTAGAGGGCGAACTGGAAGCTGAGGCTGCACACTTAGCTGCCGCGTCCGCCCTGGCATTTCCTTGAGACACAAGATCAGTATTGTTAGTATGGGCAGCACACTTGCACACAGCAATGACTCTAGGGAGTAGAATAGCATCCAACAACTCAGAAACCAGTTTATGATGTGCAATGGGAGATCCTATGCTAGTGAGAAAATGTCTGTTTCCAAATGGTGCCAAAATCGTGCACAATGCCAAATGCATACCTGCTGTCCATTAAAAATATTGACAGATTGCCCTGCAGCCAATTTGCATGCCTCGATAAGGGGACAGAGCTCTGCGGCCTGCGCCGACAGGTTTGATGGGCAGACATGATGCCTTGAGGACCTCGTGATCTGAGACTACGGCAGAACCTACTTTGCTCTCTCCCGTCTCTGGGTCTCTGGAGGCTGAACCATCCACATAGAGGACCATGTCTGGATTTTCTAAAGGGTCACTCTAAGTCTGCCCTGGGGGAACAAAAATCTTTAGTGAGAGCAACACAGTCATGTGTCTCTCCATTGTCCTCTGTAGGGAGAAGAGAGGCAGGATTCAGAACGGTACAATGTTTCACAATGATGTTAGGCATATCAAGTATGACAGTGTTATACTTTAACCATTTCTGTGCTGACAAATGCGACATCTTTTTCTCCAACAGAAGCAGGGAGGCAGCATGTGGGACCAAAAGGGTGAGGTTAGAATACCCCACAATATTTCTGGAACCAGTTACCGCTTTTTCAGCTGCAGCAACTGCACGCAGGCAAGCAGGAAGTCCAGCTGCCACTGGGTCCAATTTGCTGGAGAAGTAGGCTACAGGTCTTAATCTATCCCCGTGCTTCTGCAAAAGAACAGAGGTCATGAAACCTTTCTTTTCATCTACAGTTTGAACAAATGGTCTATTGGGGTCAGGCAATCCCAGAGTGGGTGTGGTCTGCAGAGCGCTCTTTAGGGACGTCAGGTGTGCACGGAACAACTGCAGCATTGACTGCTTGCAGATCTTGGACAAACCTCCACTCATCAGGCTGGGACGGTTTTCTTGCCTTCTTAACTGGGAAAAGAGGAGTGCGCACTGGAGAGCCCTGGCAAGGGACAATTACACCTGCCTTTGGCAATGAATCAAAGACCGGTCTTATACCTGCGATTGCTTCTGGTTTGAGTGAGTATTGGGTCTGTCTAGGCCTGAAATCTGATTTGGGGGTGATCACCACTGGTTCAGCATTCTTTATCAGGCCTACATCATGTTCACCCTTCGCTCAAACAGAATTTGGAACTCCTGCCAATTTAGGGTGCACCTCTGCTGGAGTGATGCCTGTGGAAACAGAGACAAACAGGCCACTATGGCCGGGGTCCCCAGAACCCTGGTCATCAGTGGCTAATATTACGTTGCGCTTAACATGCACACACATAGCATGACTTTGTTTGTAGACCCCAAGCTTTTGGCAAAATAACACACTAGGGTCCTCTGTTTGGGACCATTCATTGCCATTGACTGCACACTTCTTGACCCATTTCCCCACGTCTTTTCAATGGGCGGCTCGTGGCTTTGCTAATGAGACATGGGGTATAGAATTAACGATGTCAAAGAAATCATGCTGGCAGTAGTCGACCTCAGAGTCCTCTGACACAAGGCCACGCATTACATGTTTGAGAACACTGCAATGAACATTGATGCAGTTGTTCAGACAAGGAGTAAAATGGACCTGCACAGCACAATAATGTTTAGACCAATATGTAGTTTTGGGGGTCAATCTTTCACGTGCATGGGGGTCTGCAAACCAAGTCTTTCAGACTCTACATCTTGCCCTTGGTGAACATGTGCTGTGCAATGCAAATCTTCCTCTTTCATATAATCTGTGTCAACTGATGAGGTGTTCAAGTGTCCGAGCTGTACAAGGTGTTTGGGAGTTTGTGTGAGTTGATCTGAGCAGAGCCGCCAGACATACACATACAGGGGATTCCAAAACCATAATGCACACCGCACATTTCAGTTACTTCAATAGTTAGTCCATCTGGAGTGGACGTGAGATTTACTCCTAATTTGCACATTAAATCGCGTGCTAACAAATTTACTGGACATGTATGTGAGATGAGGAATGAGTGGGATGTAACTATTCCTCCCTTGCTTTTACACGGGAGGTTGACTGAGAAAGTTTCAGTTACAGGTCGTCCTGAGGTGCCCATCGTCTGAATTGAATTTGAGCTGAGCGGTGGGTCTACTGGAAGTACCCCATGTTGTATGACTGAGTGTCCCGCTCCAGAATCTACTAAAAAGGTTATCACATGCCCACATACCATGAGGGGCATACAAAGGAGTTTAGAGAAGGGAGTAGTTGTGCATTTTAACAAACTTAATGCAATTTCAGGTGTATCTACCTGGACTGGTGTATCGGGCGTTTCTGTGTAGTCTTGCTGTTGCATGCTAGCCTGGGAAATCCCATGCTGCTTTGCACAATCGTTCCGATCTGAAAAGACAGCATGGAAACTATGGTCTAAAGGCTCGCCTGAGTTAGGGAGCCAATCAGAGAGTGGGGAGGGGTGGAAAGACGGTGACGCGTACTACTCGACAAACGGAAGCTTGTAGTTTATTTGGGACTGTTTACGGATCACATTTAACATGGCGGCGAGCGATACGAACCAAACTTTTGATCAAGCTTTAGACACTGTTCTGAATTAGGCTGGTTAACACCAGACCATATCACAAGTGAAATAAGTTCGGTGCCATTGTTTTCCTATTTTTGTTTTGCCTTCTCTTTCTCTTTCCTTCTCTTCTTCGCCTCTTCGTCTTCTTCATTGCTCTAACTACGTCACCGGGTACAACTGCCATGATTGGCCATGGGCTACGTATACGCCAAATGATAGACATTCGCAACGTCCAATAAACGGCCGTTGACAATCGTAAACCACACCTCCCCTATGAGAAATTCAATAGGCGGATTCCAGACCATATTTCACTTGTGATATGGTCTGGTGTTAACCAGACTAATTGCATGCAGGTGCTGTTACTAATGTGTTTAACGTTATGCGAATGTTCCTGTCTTTGTGTATGTGTATCATCAGGTGTGTGTGTGTGTGTGTGTGTGTGTGTGTGTGTTACCTCCCCTGTTCTCTGTGCGGGGCCCATTCCAGGAGTCTGCCCGTCAGTCTGCTTTGCTGTACTCCTCACGGGGCCTCTGTTTGTGACTGTGGAGACAATCTCGAGCAATGTGTCCCTTCTGATTGCAGTTGTAACAGGTTGCACCTTTTATCCAGGTCATCCTTCCTCAGCCCCTACCTCGACCTCTTCCTCTTTGTCCAGGCTGAGCAGTCTGGAGAAGAGTGAGAGTGGCGGTGTGTAGGTCTTGGTCTCTTTTTGTTGACTTTGTCTTTTTCTTCTCTTTCAGCAGCCTTTCTGTGTGTACAGCATACTGCTCGATCTTGGTGAGGCTCAGGAGTGCCCTCCACTGCAGCCAGGGTCACGGGCCTGGTCAGGCCACTGTGTTTCTCATGGGTGGTGGTGAGACGGGCGAGAAACGCTGACACCACTTCACCATCTTCTTGCTTACACATACTGATATTAGTCATGTCTATGTTCAAGGGAAAGGCACTGTCCAGACGAGCACAGAAAGCAGTAATGGTATCTCTGTACTCACCATTGCCAGCCGTGCTCCAGTCTGGTGTAGTCATTCGCTGGTCAGCTTTCGGCCACTCTCTGGAAACTTTGTTCCAATCTATACCCATCTTGGTCATGAGCAGGCGGCAAAGTTCATGGGTGGTAAGTCGGAATTCTCTGCAAAACATCAACAGTTCATTACCAAATGTCTTTCCTCCTACCTCTCTCACATTGGGAAGAGAAGCCATGCTTTCCTTCATGTCAGCTGTCATCCAGGGTCTGTGGACTAGAAGCATGCTGTCAGCTCCAGCCACTTCCACCACTGGAAGATGAAGGACTTCAGACTTTAGGTTATGGCCTTGTGGACCCACTGGTGAGCATGTGGTCAGGTCCAGGAGGGTGTCTCTTCCATCGCCATATGCAAGACCGGATCTCGTGTGTGATGGAGAAGCGAGGAGAAGTGCTGATGCTGGAGGTGGCTGGTAGGCTTGGAGAGATTCCAGAGGCTCATTTTTTTTTTGCTTTGTCTCGACTTCTCCCCCTTTCTGTGGGTGAAGCGCTTGTGGGAGTGATGCTACACCTTGCTGAGGAGGCAGTGTGTGTCGGGGTGGTGGGGCAGACTCCAGGTTAGGGTCCATCTGAAATTTCAAACCCTGAGAAGAGGGTGAGAGCCCTGCCTGTTGTTTCTCTCTTTTGCACTCTCTCTTAAGTGTTTCTTCTTTCCATGCAGAAAACGCGCTCCAGTCCTCTAAGAACTTAACATTATCTGCAGACTCTTCTTTTTCCTTCCATTTCAACTTTTCTTCTAACTGTTCTATCTGCCTGGGACTAAAACTGCCCTTCTCAGGGAATCCGAAGTCCTTTACCCATATGTCAAACTGTGCTAAATAATCCTCGCCATACAAGGTTTTCATAAACTGGATGTTTGGGCTGTCATAGGAACACCCAATTCTTATTATAGCACATGTAGCCTCAGGATTACTTGCTTTTTTCTTTTCTTTCCCTAACTTACTGTTTCTGTTCCCCATTGTACACCATTATATCAATAGGTTATGACAACAATGGCTGAGTTTTTATCAGGATCACAAGAACAATAACTTGGACTATGTCCAAAAATGTGACACAATAATCCTTTAGGTATGTTCTTATTAGTAAATAATTTATCTGACATTTACCTTAAGCTAAAATAGGTATCATTTAGCACAACAACCTCAAAGACAACTCACGCATGTATACAAGATCTATTTCTCTGTTTCAGAATTTGGAGGAGGACAGTACTCTGTTAATTCATCAATATTTTGCATGGACACCGGTGTGTCTTGGCGACTTCGTGATCGAACCTCTCTATCCCGTTCCTATGACGGGCCAGTTGTTCACACAGAACAAAGGAAGCAAGATTCAATTCTTTCCCAGTTACGAATCGCTGAATGTGAATCCATCGAAACACGCACCCATACTTCCCTCGCTGAAGTAGGTGAGCCATTACCCAGTCGTCACTTAGGCGGATTTTCTCTTACACAACCCAATAAACTACTCGCGGTTTATTGTCTCAAAATTGTGTTTTATCCATTTCTGCAAACATATTGATGGTACCACAGCTTAGCAGTCCTCCTGGGCTCAGACAAACTTCTGTCCGTCTCTTATATCAGTCTTCCTTGACTGGGACAATCTCTGTCCATCTCTTACATCAGTCTTCATTGACTGGGACAATCTCTGTCCATTTCTTATATCAGTCTTTAAATACTGTTTCCACTAATTTCTTTACACAAGGATGCAAAGTTATCACTTACTGGTTCGGTGAGCCCTGACAGTCTAGTCTCTCGTCCGAGTTCTCAGCTCCGCACCGTAGCCTTGGGAGTGTCCCGTCGTCTGAGGATCAGACGCATAGGGCCCACCCAGGTACGCCAAATTGTAATAGAAACTTCTAATGAACACTTCAGAATGCTTAGCAGTTGTCTTTTCAGTTATTTATTATAGTAGATCATATAAAACATATATATATAATAGAAAAGGAAAAAGAAGAAAAGAAGAGAAAAAGAAGAAGAAGAAGAAGAGAAGACACCACTTCCGATGATGCCGAGAGTATGCACACTCTGAGTTGTGTTTTAGTGGTTGTTATCTATTATACTCTAAAGGCATTCACTTACTGCTCACGTCTTCACGTGATTGGCTCAAGATTTTCTATGAAGCTTTGTTAAACCGTGCACCTGGCATGCTCTGGTATGTGCAGGCAGATGCGTAGTTAGGGAGAACTCAGGCACCCTGCTTATCACCACCAAGGCCACAGAAAGGTGGTTACAGCATTGGAAAAACAACTTTTCTCAGTAGAGTAGGCCACTTGAGCTCAACACACAGAAACACAGAGAACAGGAATGTTCATTCACTAAATTTCCTTCACAAGTTTTACTTGCCCAAGGAGACACATGTGTATGTTCTGATGGTTTAAAACCCCTTGGGATGTCTCAATGTAAAGTATACATGCAATGCTCTCAGAATGATCCTAGATGTCGCATCAGCTCTGGTAATTCTAGCATTAGTATAAATAAGGCAAAATTAAGCATGGCCTCATACCCACTGATTATGTGGGTTTGTGGTTCGTATGCATATTCAAGAATTCCAACAGACTGGAATTGGAACGGGTGTTGTTACCCATCCATGGTGTTCCCTGGCTTAATGATTGCTCAAGATAACCCATTTCAGAAGAAAGTTCCCCATATGATAAAAAGGTCAACCCCCACTACCCTTAGCAAAAAGAAGTTTAATCAAGTGCGCTACAAGTATACTTATTTTATACTAAATTCGAGGAAGTGTACTTGAAGGTTACTTCTTATAAACTAATTCTTGATACACTTACAACATAGTACAGGGAAGTATACTTGGTTTATACTGAACCAAGTATAAAAAAGTATAAGTAGACCTATATCAATACTAAGACTTACACTTATACATTACTTTAATACTAAAACTTATACTTGGACCTAAGTATACTTTGTAAATCTTTTTGCCACAAAATAGGAATGCTTAGCATATATCTTGCTTCAAGAGCACAATAAGGTCAACTCATTAATTGACTCAATGTTTAATTTATATATTTATACTATATGTATATATTATATTTATAATTTATATTACATTATATTTTATATATATATTATATTTATAATTAATATTACATTAACTGAGCTATACAGCTGGTAAGTGATTAGGGAATCCAACCTGATCAGAGGGCCCCTCTCACCCCCTCCATCACTCCTTCCAACTGCTCCCATCAGGCTGGCGCTACAATGTACCACTATAAACAAAAAGTCCTTCATCCCCTCTGCAGCAGCCTTACTCAACAGCACATGATGAACATTACCAGCCAACCCAACCGTCAACATGCATGTCTTGTTTAATGTCTTATTATAATTCTGGAGATTAACACTTAGTCATTATGTGTACTGAATTGCATTATCTTCATGTACCTTACACTTCATCATACACAAAAACAGGAAAACAGAAAAAAGTTTGGCTTGACTTTATTTATTTAACTAGTCCCTTTCAAAAGGGTTTGGCAATGGTGTTATGTACAGTGTGTCAGCTGTTTCAACAAGGACACATTTTGTTTTGATCATGTCAGGCGAGACAGCATGAACAGTTTCAGTTTTTTGAACATCATATACAAAATGACTTTGTACATTTATTTGCGAATCTTTACATACAGGCCTGCCTGATTTACTAAGTACGTCAACTAAAACACAACATAGTTTGCGACATGGACAAAAAGCAGAGATTTCATGTGAACATATTTGTTTAAAAACAACCAATTCTATAATACAACAAAATGTATCATCTTTCAAGTATGCAGCACTGTTGAATCTCTTCTTTAGTCTGTCATAGGTTTTACTGTGGTACGTAACTCCATCAACCAAAAAACGGTTGTAAGACCAAAAGCAGTTACTTAGTTTCCCACACAACTTTTCAATGGCAAGCCTATATGACATTTTTATACTGGTTTCCCTTAGCAAAAAGTAGTATACTTAAAGTTCATTTTGTAAAGTATTCTGAAGTGTAAGTATAAGTATATCAAGTGTACTACAGGCCATGTACTTCAAGTGTACTAGAAAGCATACTAATTTAATACTTCTTCGGACTAAATTGGAACATTTTAAGTTTATAAAAGTATACTTCAAAGTTACTTTTAAGTTAGCAAAAGTACTCTTTAAGTACTCTCATCTATACTATATCTATACTGTAAATGTACTTGGTATATCCCTCTTGTATACTTACAGTATATAACTAGTACAATGGCAGTACATAAATAAGTGTACTTATGATATACTTCAAGTACACAATAGGGATATACCAAGTGCATTGATAGTATATAAATGAGTATACTTGAAAGTGTACTTTTGTAAACTTAAAACGGACTTGAAAGTATACTTTTATAAACTTAAAATGTTCCAATTTAGTCCGAAGAAGTATTAAATTAGTATGCTTTCTAGTACACTTGAAGTACATGGCCTGTAGTACACTTGATATACTTATACTTACACTTCAGAATACTTTACAAAATGAACTTTAAGTATACTACTTTTTGCTAAGGGTAGATATAATGGGTATGTCCTTGCTGACCTGTGGACATCACCTGGAGCGAATGTGGGATGGTAGTTGTTCCTGGGAGGAGGAACAACAGTGGCATTAAATAAGATTAATGGGCTGGCATGGCAGCTGTTAAGGTTAGCCAATGAGACTGAGTCAGCCCTCATTCTCATAAATAACGAACTAGATGCCCTTAGGAGGGCTGTAATTCAAAATAGACTTGCACTTGAAATGTTGTTGGCAGAAAAAGGTGAAGTGTGTAAGATATTAAACACTTCTTATTGTTTTTATATACCAGACAACTATCAGAACATTTCCTCCATCATTGCTCATATGCAAGCAGAGGTGACAGCCCCACCACCAGTTGATGATTCCTGGTATTCATGGTTTCTCCAATGGGGTAATGGATGGGGATATTAGTAATTGACTATTCTCATACCGAAAATATGTGTATTGCTTTTGACATGTTTGATTATACTGTGTGTTCTACAATGTATGAGAGAAATGATGATGAAAATGATGCATGCTGTCATGAAGAATTACCAGATGGTGAAGATGTATCCAGAGGACCTCATGGTTTGGCATCAGAGACCCTGTGAAGGTTATGAGTTCCTTTTTATGAATGTGGGTGTGGCAGTTCCTGATGTGGGTGGAGCACAGAAGCACGGCAGGCGAGTTGATGGTCACAAACAAACTCTTTATTTCCCTTTACCACTAGCTTGTCAGCTTGCATTCATTCATTCACTCACTCACTCACTCACTCACTCTACACACACATGTTGTGGTCAGGAGGGAGCCCTTTTCACTGCTCTCTCCCTCTTTTTATGCTCTGTCCTTATAACAAACACACACACACTCATTAATTGACAGCAGGTGGAATGACTTAGCCACTTACCTTCCCCGACCCTGCCCCCCATTCACAGACTGCTGCCTAGCCATGCCCCCACTGCCATATACTCCCATCGCCCAACTCAGGCCAGGGAGCCGTCCAGCCTGAAGCTGACTCCCCCCCCCGATGGGACAGGAAGTCTGCCACCACCATCTGTGCCCCCAGCCTGTGGATCACCTCAAACTTAAATGGCTGGAGGGTGAGATATCAATGGGTGATCCGTGCATTGGCATCCTTCATGCAGTGGAGCTACTGGAGGGGCGCGTGGTCCGAACAGAGAGTGAAAGGGCGCCCCAGCAGGTAGTATTGGAGGGCGAGGACCACCCACTTGATGGCAAAACACTCCTTCTCAATTGTACTGTACTTACTCTCACGCATCAACAGTTTCCGGCTGATGTACAGCATGGGGCGCTCCTTGCCTTCCACCTCCTGGGACAAAACAGCCCCCAGCCCTCTGTCCGATGCATCAGTCTGCAAAATAAAGGGGAGAGAGAAGTCAGGGGAGTGTAAAAGTGGCCCCCCACACAGTGCAGCTTTTACCTCAGAGAAGGCCTGTTGGCACTGCTCAGTCCACTGGACCAGATCTGGAGCCCCCTTTTTAGTGAGATCGGTTAGCAGGCTGGTGACGTCCGAACAATTAGGTAGAAACCTACAATAATAGCCAGCCAGCCCCAGGAACCGTCTCATCTCCTTTTTGGTCTTGGGCCTTGGGCAGGCTGCAATCACTGCAGTCCTGTTAATTTGGGGACACACCTGTCCATGACCCAAGTGGAACCCCAGATACTGTATTTCCACCCCCCCCCAATTGCACACTTTTTTGGGTTAACTGTGAGGCCTGCTCGCCTCAGCGACTTTAGAATGGCCCTCAGGTGTTCCAAGTGCCGCGGCCAATCATGGCTGTAGATTATTATATCATCCAGATAGGCGGCCGTGTAGGCAGCGTGAGGGCAGAGGACCCTGTCTATAAGCTGCTGTAATGTAGTGGGTGCCCCAAACACCCCAAAAGGAAGAGTGACAAATTGGTGTAAACTAAACGGTGTGGAAAAGACCATTTTCTCTCGAGATAGAGGAATCAAGGGGATCTGCCAATATCCCTATGTTAGATCCAGTGTCGAATAAAAGTGAGCAGCACCTAACTGATCAAGCAACTCATCAATGCGAGGCACTGGGTATGCGTCAAATTTAGACACCGCGTTGACCTTTCTATAGTCCACACAGAATCAGACTGACCCATCCGTCTTGGGAACCAGGACCACTGGGCGGCTCCAGTCACTGTGGGACTCCTCAATTATGCCCATTTTGAGCATGGCCTTGAGTTCGTCCCGAACCACCTTTTCCTTGTGTTCAGGCAAGTGGTAAGGGCGGCTATGCACTACCACCCCCAGGGGCGTTTCGATGTGGTATTCTATGAGGTGGGTACGACCAAGAAGGGGTGAGAACACGTCGGAAAATTCCTTTTGCAACTTGGCCACCTCCGTGAGTTGGGCCAGTGAGAGGTGGTCTCCACAAGGGACCAGAGTGGTTCGAGATGTTATCTTTTTCACCTCTAGCCCCAGCTCCGCCTTCTCCAGGACTACCGATGCCAACGCCACGAGGACCCCCTCATGCCAGCATTTTAAAAGGTTGAGGTGGTAGATTTGCAATGCCCCACCCCATCCACTCACCTCACCTCATAGATGACGTCCACAACTCGCCATGTGACCTCGAAGGGCCCTTGCCACTTGGCAACTAATTTGGAGCTCAACGTGAGCAATAATATGAGCACTTTGTCTCCCAGCGTGAACTCTCTAAGGTGCGTGCCCCTGTCATACAACCGGATTTGACTTTCTTGTGCCTGCCGCAAATTCTCCTGGGTTAGGTGCGTGAGGGTGTGGAGTTTTGTGTGCAGGTCAAGAATGTACTGGATTTCGTTTTTGCTAGGTGAAGGTCCCTCCTCCCAGTTTTCCTGTAGCACGTCCAAAATGCCACGTGGCTTAGGCCCATATAATAATTAAAATGGAGAAAACCCCGTGGAGGCTTGCAGGACCTCTCAAACTGCAAATAACTGGGGCTCAAGCCACTTATCCCAATTATGCACATCTTCACTTACGAATTTCTGGATTATGTTCTTGAGTGTTTGGTTAAATTGCTCTAATAAACCACCCATTTGTGGGTAATAGACACTGGTGCAGATAGACTTAATCCCTAATAACCCATACAGTTCACGCAGTGTGCATGACATAAATGAAGTGCCTTGGTCTGTCAGGATTTCTTTCGGAATCCCAACCCGGGCGATAAAGCGGAAGAGCGCTTCCGCAATACTGCGTGCTGAGATATTGCGGAGAGGCACTGCTTCCGGATATTGCGTTGCATAGTCCACTAGAACTAAAATAAAGCGATATCCCCGTGCTGACCAATCAAATGGCCTGACGAGATCCATCCCAATTCGCTCAAATGGAGTCTCGATTAGAGGAAGAGGGCACAACAGCACTTTTGGAGTGGCCACAGGATTGACTAATTGGCATTCACGGCATGCCACACACCACCGGCGGACATCCCCGTGAATCCCTGGCCAATAGAACCGGGCCATTATTCGGGCTAGTGTTTTATCTTGCTCTAAGTGTCCAGCCATGGGATTAAAGTGAGCAGCATGGAATACGAGTTCCCTACGGCTCTTTGGGATTAACAATTGGGTTATTCGTTCAGTAGTTTGAGTGTCCTGCGTCACTCGGTATAATCTATCTTTAATAATAGCAAAATAAGGGAATGTCGGTGCCACGCTCGGCTGAAGAGTTTGACCATCGATTACTCTCACTTGGCCAAATGCATGCCGCAGAGTCTCATCTTGCGACTGCTGTAATGGGAAATCCCCAAGGGAACCCCCGAGAGAGGGAGGAGGAGCGGGCTGCTCCTCACTCTGACACGGTGCTGACGTAGATTGCTCTGTGACAGCTTCTCCAGTCAACGCCACACCAGGATCTTCCCGTGACCTACTAGTGCAGGACCCACTACGTGTTAAATATTTCATCAGCTTTTTACACTCTGGCCAATCAGTACCCAAAATCAACGAGTGGGTGAGACAAGAACTAACTGCCACCTTTATGCATTTGGCCCCAGAATAGAATACAGACGGACACTAAGGGATAATTGTGAACATCCCTGTGCACACACAACACTTTCACCGCTTGTGCTCCCCTCAATGCCTCACCTTGCACCAGGCATTGGTGAATTGAGGTCTGATTACAACCAGAATCCACCAAAGCATGATATGTATCCCCTTGAACACTTACCGGTATGCAATACGTTCTGGCCCGATCGGGGGCAGTTTCTGGTGCGTCGGGGATCTGGATCACAGCTCCCACCTCCCTTGTGGAGCTCCGACTCTGGAGATGCTCCGACTCCCCGCCGCGCCAGCACACAAGCCCAGGCTTTCCCTCTGCACTGGTGTTATGGGTGTCACTCACCTGAGGAGGAGACAACACAGACACGGAAGAGGGAGATAGGAGGACACCACGGGTGCGACGGGCCAGCTGGGGAGGAGCCAACCACCACCTCCGCGGCAGGGGAACAGGGTGGGGAGGGGAATGAGAGATGGGGAAAGAGAGAGAGAGAAGAGAAGCGAGGGGAGACACCTCATCTGCCTGCCGTCGGAGCCGCCTCCAGATGGTCCTCCGCCAGCTCGATGGCTCGTTCCAGCGATGCCGGGTGATGACACTGGACCCATTCTGCCGCTCCTTCCGGAAGTCGAGAAATGAACTGTTCCAGTGCCACCAGATCGATGATCTCATCAGTGTCGCGGTCTTCAGCCCTCAGACACCATCGGCAGGCATCCCGGAGTTGCTGGCCAAATGCAAACGGCCGGCCAACCTCCTCTAATACCAGTGTCCGGAAGCACTGGTGATGTTGTTCCGAGGAGCGGCCGACCCACTGCAGGATGGCATTCCTCAGGTCAGCATACACCAGTTGGCTGTCAGCAGGGAGCTGCTGCACCGCGAGCTGCGCCTTGCCAGTCAGGAGTGGGAGGAGGCGCGCTGTGCGCTGCTCCAGCAGCCACCCCGCACCTCGGCTGCTTGCTCGAAGAGGGCGAGAAATTATTCTGGATCATCCTGTGGACCCATCTTCGTGGGGGTGCCGGCTGCGGTGATGGTCGACACTCCTGCTGACGTGAGCAGGTGCCAGAACGCCTGGCGAGCTTCCTGCTGGGCCAGCATCAAGGCTTCGAAGCGTTGCTCTTGTTCCTTTCGGAGGACAGTCAGCACTTGATGCTGGTTCTGCTGGGTGGTAGCGAGGGCAAGGATGAGCTCTTCGAATGGGGAGGACTCCATGGAGTGGTTCCCTTCTGTGCGTCCTGGGTTTCGGCACCACTGTGGCAGTTCCTGATATGGGTGGAGCACAGAAGCATGGCAGGCAAGTTGATGGTCACACACAAACTTTTTATTTCCCTTTACTACTAGCTTTTCAGCTTGCATTCACTCACTCACTCACTCACTCACTCACTCACTCTACACACACATTTCCTTAATCACCTGTCCCTCTATTTAAGCTCTCCAAACAAACACACCATTGTGAAGTATCATCCTGCTAGCTCAGTTCATACCAAGCCTTGTGTCTTTTCTGACTGCCTCTCGTATTTCTGACCCTTTGCTATTTCTTCCAAGTTTTCGCTCTTTGGCTTCCCTACATTACGTTGTTCACCGATCACCCAACCCTGGCTAGTTTACCGACAATGATTCCAGTCCTTTGGCTTGGCTTTGTTGACAATCTGCACTCTGTTCTCCTCCACGCATATATCTGTAAGTGCCTGCATTCTAACAGGATACATTGCCAAACATGGATGTAGCGGAGGACACAAAACAGACTGCTCTGAACACGCAGGGGTGTTTGCTGGGAGAACATCAACAGATGCTCACCCATTTCAACACTTGGATGATACAGGTCGCAACTGTGATATCATAGGCCCTCCTAGCATGCCCCAAGTCTCCTCCTAGCTCAGCGTTGCAACTCCCCACTCTGGAGAAGTTCGCTGGAGACGCCATCGCATGTAAAGGTTTTTTACTGCAATGTTCTATGTATTTCACCACCATGCCAAACTTATCTGATGAGCATAAAATCACTAAGTTTCTATCTTCTCTCGCTGGCAAAGCGCTCTGCTGAGCAACTGCCATTTGGAACAAGAGTGGTGAGTAAACTAAGTCATATGAACAGTTCCTCTCCCCGTTCAAGAGAGTGTTTGACCATGAACCAGAGGGGATAGAGGTTGGGGAGAGTCTACTCGCCAGCTGTCAAGGTTCTCGAAGTACTGCTGAATATGCCCTGGACTTCAGGACACTAGCAGCCGCCAGTGGATGGAACGATCCAGCTCAGAAAGCAGTCTTTTGCCAAGGTTTGCATCCTGAGATCATCAGGGAACTGGCCTGTAGAGATGAGAACCTCACTCTGTACTCCCTCATAGACTTAGCTACTCATCTTGACCAATTGTTAAAGCACCGACCCTCTATCCACGATAGTACCAGGTCTGTTCAGCCATCAGAGGACAGCTCACCCATGGAGGTCTCATGCACTAGATTAACCCATGCTGAGCATGCTAGACAATGCAAGGAGGGGTTATGCTTCTCCTGCAGGAGCCCCAAACATAACATCCGGCACTGTCTGATCCAGCCAGCCCATGAGACCCCAGCAGAGAAACCAGTAAGATCTACGAGTCTGGTGAGAAAGTTTAACTCAAAATCCTTTAAGATACCAGTTTTACTAAAGGTGGTGTCCTCCACTTGCATCCTATCTGCTTTTGTTGATTCAGGGACAGAGGGGAACTTTATCAATAGTGCCATTGTGCAGAAGCTCAACCTGCCTACCATCCCTCTGCACAGTGCACTCAGTATTAGGACCACTGATGGAGGACCCATAGGCGACGGACTGGTCACTACACGCACCCAACCAGTGCAGATTCACATAGGAGCATTGCACAAAGAACTCATCTCACTGTATGTAACCACAGCTGTTGATCATGACATTATCCTTGGATATCCCTGGCTACAGCTACACGACCCTCTGATTTCATGGCAAAATAAAGAAATTCTTCAGTGGTCACCCATGTGCTTCCAGAGCTGTCTCTCTTGTCCCCAGGTCAAAGTATCTTCCACCTCAGTGGAAAGTCCTCAACCTGACTCCATGGACAACATTCCTGACTGCTATTGAGACCTTTCAGAAGTCTTCAGTAAGGGGAAGGCCTGCAGGCTACTACCACAGAGGCCATATGACTGCACAATTCACCTACTGCCAGGTATGTCACCTCCATGTGGTCTTATTTATCCTCTATCCCAGAAGGAACACTGCCATAGAGAAATATATTCAGGAGGCCCTCAAACAGGGATATATCCACCCTTCCAAGTCTCCCACGTCTGCTGGTTTCTCTTTTGTGGAGAAACAAGGAGGTGGACGCCCTGCATTGATTACAGAGGTTTAAACCAGGTCACCATAAAATATCCTTATGTTCTTCCCTTGGTTCCAGCAGCTCTGGAGCAACTCTGATTCGTGAGGTTCTTTTCTAAGCTTGATCTGCGCAGCACTTATAACCTGATCAAGATAAAGAAGGGTGATGAATGGAAAACAGCTTTCAGCACTACCACTGGACACTTTGAATACCGGGTCATGCCTTATGGCCTTTCTTCAGCACCCAGCGTGTTCCAATGCTTTATCAATGACGTGCTATGGGACATGCTGGGCACATATGTCATCGCTTATATTGACGACATCCTGATATACTCCTCAGATGTCCAAAGTCACCAGGAACACGTCAGAGCAGTTCTCAACTGCCTACAATAGAACAACCTCTATGTAAAGGCTGAAAAGTGTGAGTTTCATCAAAGTAGGATCTCTTTCCTTGGCTATATTATCAGCACTGAAGGAGTAAGTATGGACTCATCTAAAGTATCAGCTGTCACATCCTGGCCAACACACAAATCTATAAAGGATCTTCAATGATTCTTGGGCTTTGCAAACTTCTACTGCTGATTCATTCGGGGTTTCAGTACTCTGGCAGCCCCTCCGTTATCATGGGGAATGTGAATGTGTATGTGAACTCGCTGCTGAATAAAGTCAATGAGCTATCCGCACTGAACAGCCAGTGGATTTATCGGGAGAGCAGCTTATTTATCTTTATGGAGACATGGCTAACACACCTTGTACCAGATGCTAACGTGGACCTGTGGGGATTCACTGCTGTGAGAGCTGACAGAGACACTAACACATGCAGGAAAAGCAAAGGTGGGGGACTCATCATTTATGTTAACAACCGCTGGTGTAACCCGGGACATATCTCCGTAAAGACAGTTTTATGTTGCCCGGACTTGGAGCTGCTAGCCATTAGCCTGTGGCCATATTATCTGCTGAGGGAGTTCAGTCACGTGATCACCATCTGTGTTTACATCCCTCTGAGGGCAGATGCAGCTGCTGCATGTGAGAGGATTCACTTTGCAAGGCTGCAGACACAGCACCCTGAGGCATTTATGATCATTTCTGGGGACTTTAATCACGCTACTTTGGACTCTACTTTGGCTGCTTTTTACCAGGCTGCGGATTGTCCAACAAGGAACAACAGGACAATTGACTTGCTGTATGCTAATGTGAGGGATGCATACAGAGTCACGCCCCTCCCCCCACTAGGGAAGTCTGACCACAACCTGGTTCTTCTACAGCCAAAGTACACCCCCCTGGTTCAAAGGGAGCTTGCAACAACTAGCTCCATCAGGAGGTGGTCCCCTGAAATGGAAGATGCCCTCAGAGACTGCAATGACATCATGGATTGGGATGTGCTGCTTGGCCCACACTGTGAGGACATAGAGGGGCTGACACACTGTCTGACAGATTACCTTAACTTCTGTACAGACGTGGTCTCCCCCGCTAAGACTGTACGGTGTTACCCTAATAACAAGCCATGGGTAACACAGGAAGTCAAAGCTGTCCTCAACAGGAAGAAGGCCGCCTTCAGGAGCAGGGACAGGGAGGCGATGAAAGCAGCACAGCAGGAGGTGAAATGCTGCATGAGGGAAGCTAAGGACAGCTACAGGAGAAAGGTGGAGCAGAAGCTGGAGGAGAACAGCATGAGGGAGGTCTGGGACAGTGTGAAAACCATCACAGGCCACAATATAAAGACCAGAGTCGTTGAGGGGACAGTGGAGAGGGTGAACGAGTTGAAAGACTTCTTCAATCGGTTCAACCAGCCCACGTCCCCCCACCCTCCCCCTCACTGCAGTGTAGGTGGAATTGGGATTAATTAAATTATAAATTATGTAATAATTGATCATTTAATTAATCAATTTATAATTAAAGATCAGTCTCATAAAATCTTAACTTATTAATCTTAATATTCACCGTGAATGGTTACATTCAAGATTAATGGTAGCTCTGCATTAGATGGGAAACCCAGTTGTATACAAAAGCTAAATTTGAAGGGAAAAGGAGTTCTAAATAGTTGACCTTGTGAATAAACAACAGGAACAAGTAAAATGTAATTCAATTTGATTAGCTTTTATTTGTCTACTACTCACTAATAATAATCTCACAAAATACATTCAATGTCAGGCAACGGTAATAACAAGGCACAACAATGGAACAATTACACCTGGGTCATAGGTTTGGGGCAGGAGAGAGAGAGAGAGAGAGAGAGAGATAGGAAAAGAGAATCCCTTGTGTGTGCGTGTGTGTGTGTGACTAGGGAAAGCCAATGTGTGCGTGTGTGTAGGTGTGTGTGTGTGTGTGTGTGTGTGTGTGTGTGTGTGTGTGTGTGTGTGTATCTGTGGGCAGATGCTAATGACTAGCCACTCTAGCAATGCTTAAGCAAAATGGCGGTCAATGCCTAGATGTCGTAAACTAGGTGACGTATCACAGGTAGCTCAATGAGGGAGGTACCAAAATGGCGTCGGGGAATATGGCGCCTGCAGGCCTAGTCAAGAACACAAGCCTACCAGCTAGCGTATCACCCTGAGGTAGCTAGCAATGAGTTGCTAATGAGAATCTGGCCATGTTACAGCTGGATCCAAACACTGTGCTTAACAACAATTTCCAACAGACTATCTAGGCAAAGAACTCAATGTGAGGGAGAGAGAGAGAGAGAGAGAGAGAGGGGAAGAGTAATAGGTGTTGGATGGAGAGGACTAGGCCTTGTAGCGGTCCAGCCTCGGGGCTTAAAATAACAAACTTGTCGCTGCACTGCTAATCAGATAGGGAAGCTAGCAATGGGGTTAAGGAAAGACAAAACATGCAAGATACCCTGTTTAACAAGTTCAAAGAAAAACAGAACCAAAACAAACAATAAAAGACACCTTCCGTGTCTGAGCGGGTATGCTAAACAGCTCAAAGCTTAAACATGACCCTAACAACCATCTGAATAAGCTACAAATTACTAAAATTTGCCCAAGTGCCTACTCAATGCGATGGAAGTTCGTTCTCCGATGTCCGCGTTGAGGGTCGCGGTCCGAGGAGAGGAGGTTAGCGGCGAGTTGCATCCAACCACGGCCAAACGAAGCAGGGAGATGGAGGCCTAGCTGGTCCACGGTGCTTTGGGAGAAACCTCCGGTGATGCGTCGACGAGAAAAAGGCTGAGAGGAGCGAAGCTGTCCGCAAATGCCTCTTAGCGTGGAAAACTACTTAACTGTAGTTAAACTTTAGAATCAAAACCACTATATCACTGAAACCTAGCGGGTCGTTCAAAAGTTCGGCCGAAACTAATTTGAACAGGCTGTTCTCAGACAATAGCGGTTAGTCTCAACACTGCAGCGAGCGTGCCTACAGTCCGTCCGACCACTCCAGTAGTCAGAACATGAGAGAGTGAATCGAGGCACTCTCGATACAGTTAAAGCAGTTCCACTTTACGTCACATCTGGGTGGAGCGAGCAAGGAATTGTGGGATCATTATGGGGCGCTGGCAAGTTACCAACAGCAGCCATCTCTCCTTCTTCCCTCAACACACCTCCCCCCAGTCATCACAGCAGCCCCCTCCTCCCCCACCTCAACACAGACTCCTCCATGCGTTACTGCAGACCAGGTCAGAGGTCAACTGAGGAAGCTTCACCCCAGGAAAGCAGCAGGCCCGGACAAAGTGTGACCCCGACTACTGAAGACCTGTGCTGCTTTACTGGGTGAACCACTCCAATGCATCTTCAACCTCAGCCTGCAGCTGGGGAGAGTGCCCACCCTCTGGAAGATATCATGTATCGTTCCAGTTCCCAAAAAGAATCGGCCCAGCGAGCTGAACGACTTCTGACTGGTGGCACTCACTTCACATCTGACGAAGACGTTGGAGCGGCTCTTCCTCAGCCTCCTCAGACCCCAGGTACAACATGCCCAGGACTGTCTGCAGTTTGCGTACTGGGCAGGTGTTGGTGTGGAAGACGCTATCCTCTACCTGCTACACCGAGCCCACTCGCATCTGGATAAGGGAAATGGCACAGTGAAGATCCTCTTCTTGGACTTCTTGAGTGCCTTCAACACCATCCAGCCCCTATTGCTTCAGGACAAACTGAACAGGATGCGAGTGGACCCCTGCCTGGTCACCTGGATCTCCAGCTACCTCACTGACAGGCCGTAGTACGTCAGGCTGAAGGACATCACATCTGACACTGTGATTAGCAGCACCGGAGCACCCCAGGGCATGGTGCTGGCCCCTCTTCTCTTCACCCTGTACACCATGGACTTCTGCTACAACTCGGAGCTGTGTCACATTCAGAAGTTTGCCGATGACACAGCCATCGTTGGGTGTATCAGTGACAACAGAGAGGAGGCATATAGGAGCCTGATGAGGGACTTTGCTGTGTGGTGCAACAGGAACCATCTGCAGCTCAACATCTCGAAGACCAAGGAGCTGGTCATTGACTTTGGGAGGTCCAGACCAAGGTCACGACCAGTTCTGATTGAGGGAGTCGAGGTGGAGGCTGTGGATTCCTACAAGTACCTCAGGCTGTGGCTGGACAGCAAGCTGGACTGGACTTGCAACACCAATCACTTATACAGGAAGGGACAGAGCAGGCTATACTTCCTTAGGAGGCTGTGGTCCTTTAACATCTGCAGGAAACTCCTGTGGATGTTCTATCAGCCTGTGGTCACCAGTGTTCTGTTTTACACTGTGGTGTGCTGGGGGGGCAGCACATCCAAGAAAGACACATCCAGGCTGGACAAACTGATCAGGCGGGCCGGCTCTGTGGTCGGCATGAAGCTGGACTCTCTGGTGATGGTGGCAAAGAAGAGGTCTATGGACAAACTATTGAACATCATGGACGATGCCAGTCACCCTCTGCACACCGTCATCAGCAACCAGAGGAGCCTGTTCAGTGACAGAATGCTCCTTCCCAAGTGCAGGAAGAACAGACTCAAAAACTCCTTTGTCCCTCATGCCATCAGACTGTACAACTCCTCTCTGGGGGGGAGGAGGGGTAACAGGAGGACAGAGGATGGGAAGGAGCAGCAGTCTAGCCTAACAATAAGCAATACCGGACAATGTGCAATATAAAGTGCAATATCTCTCCTGCTGCCCCCTTTCCCTTTTTTCCCCTCCTCTCTCTCCCCCTTCCCCATATCTTATTCTTTTTATATTTGTATATGTAAATACCTAATTTATTTTAATTTATCTAGAAGTTTTTCTTTATTTCTTTTCTCTGTTTATCTGTAATGATGCTGCTGGAAACTTAATTTCCCTGAGAGAACCCTCCCAAAGGGATCAATAAAGTTTTATCTAATCTAATCTAATCTAATCTAATCTAATCTAATCTAATCTAATCTAATCTAATCTAATCTAATCTAACCACATTACTGAAGAAGGGTCCCAAGCACCTACAGTGGAACACAGTGGCAGAGGAAGCCTTTAATTGGCTTAAGCTGGCCTTCACTTCGACCCCCATACTCCAGCACTTTGACCCTACTAAGCCGTTCATCGTAGAAGTAGATGCATCTGACACTGGAGTAGGGAACATCCTTTCCCAACATTTTGGGGAAAAACAAAAGCTACACCCAGTAGCTTTCTTTTCAAAGAAACTAACTTCAGCAGAAAGGAATTATGATGTGGGGAACAAAGAACTGCTTGCTATTAAACTAGCCCTCGAGGAGTGGTGGCATTGGTTAGAGGGAGCCACTCACCCCTTCATAATTCTCACAGATCACCAGAGCCTAGAATATCTCAGGAAAGCCAAAAGGTTAAATCGACGTCAGGCCAGGTGGGCATTATTCTTCACCCGATTCGACTTCACAATTTCATTCTGGCCAGGTTCCAAGAATACCAAAGCACATGCTTTATCCAGGGCTTTTGGTCCATCCCACCAAGACTCAGTTTCTCATCCCACCACCGTGTTTCGTACAATCCATCACCTGGAACTGGACAAGGAAATAAGCAAGTCACAGCCTCAAACTCGTCCCGTTCATCTCCCACCTGGTTTTCTCTATGTACCCAAGGATCTTCGCAGCAGACTCATCACCTGGGCACACACATCTCCCACCACCGGACATCTGAGTAGCCAATGCACTCACCAAATGTTAAGGAACAGGTACTGGTGGGAGAATATGCTTTCAGAAATCAACCAGTTCATCGCCTCATGCTCCAAATGTGTTCAGACAAAGGTTCCAAGACACACACACACACACACGCTGACAAATTATGCCCTCTACTGATTCCCCAAAGACCCTGGTCACACCTAGCAATTGACTTTATCATAGATCTCCCTCTGTCTCAAGGCAACACCACGATAATGGTAACCATCGACTTATTTTCAAAGGCACTGAAACTTATTCCATTGCCAGGCATCCCCACAGCCTCTCAGACTGCAGAGCTATTTTTTCAACAAGTCTTCAGGTACTATGGCATTCCCAAAGATATAGTTAGTGACCGGGGACCCCAATTCATTTCACATTTTTGGACAAGCTTCATGGAGAGGTTGGGAGTATCTGTAAGTCTTACATCTAGCTATCACCCCCAATCTAATGGCCAAGTAGAGAGAGCAAACCAGGAAATTGGGTGTTTCTTGAGGATCTATTGCATGCGTAACCAGGGAGACTGGGAGCGCTTCCTTCCTTGAGCCAAGTATGCACAAAACTCGCTTAAAGATTCAGCCACCCAACATCCAACTGCCCTTGTTTCCCTGGGACGATGCACCCAGCCAGGTACAAGCAATTGATGACTGGTTCAGATGCAGTCAAACCATCTGGGAGGAGGTCCATCAGCGTCTCGAATCAGTCTGCGCCAAGTACAAAGAATATGTAGATAAGCATAGAGGAGAGACTCCTAACTTCCTCCCTGGTGACAGAGTATGGGTGGCCACAAAGAATCTGAGAAACCAACACCTGTAGAAAACTCCAGCCACACTACATCAGGCCATTTAAGGTTTTGTGCCGCATTAATGAAGTATCATACCATCTTGAACTTTCCCCTCACAGCCGAGTATCTCCTACATTCCATGTTTTACACCTAAAACCTGCTATCCCGGGGCCCCTTGCCAGCAACACACCAGTCCAGGAACACTCTGCACTCAATCTAGAGGGAGAGCCCATCTACCAGGTCAACAAGATTCTTGACTCGAAATGAAGAGGAGGCCAAGTCGAGTACCTGGTAGATTGGGAAGGATATGGGCCCAAGGAACAAAGTTGGGTCAAGTCCAGGGACATTCTCAACCCGCTTCTTAAGCAAGGGTTCCATGCCCAGTACCCTAACAAACCAACACCAAGAGGTGGCGGTCGTCCAAGAAAGAATGTAGCTCCTGGAGGTAGTTCCTCGGGGGAGTGTTTCTGTCAGTAAACCTGCTGAGAAAGAACAAACTACAAACATGGACACTCTGGACTACAGCTCCCAAGACACACAGTGCCCTCTGTCTCCAGCCTACTGAAGGTCAACTGCCTCCCATTTCCTTAATCACCTGTTCCTGTCATGCTCCGCCCCGGACATCCACTCTGGAGATTACGGATCTCTCACGCCAGCACCGATCCAGATCCGGGACAGGAATCCCTTCTCACCCGTATTCACGTCCTGGTTTTCACTGCTGTGTATAAATAAGCCGTTCTCAGAGTCAGACTTTGCCAGAACGTCTCGTTTGCTTCTCTAGCCATTTCTGTGCTTTTCTTGTGCTTCTCATGGTTTTGCTCTGTAGTGACTTTTTCTTGTTCATGGTTTTTGCACTGCCATTCTTCTGATTCATGGTTTCTTGCACTAAAGGTCTTTGTTTATTCATGGTTTTTTGCACTAGCGTTTTTGTCTTTGCCTGTCTCATGTTTTTGTCAAGTTGTTTGTCTCATTTTGTCCAGACTATTTTTGCCATTTGTTTTTTGTCCTGTTTGTTTACCTTTTTTCCACACCCTTTCTTCCCTGAATTAAATCATATTATTTATTGGATTACTGTCTGTGTTTGGGTCTTGGAGCCTAACTTCACCACACCTCCATCAATCCTAACAGTATGTTCTGGCCAACATGGATCCAGTGGAACTCGCCCATCTGAGAATGGCCATCCAGCAGCAAGGGACTCCCCTTGGGACCCACCAACAAGACCGACAACAAATTACCCAGAGCCTCGCCACCCTGTCCAATGCACTCAACCTTCTCACCATGCAGATGCAGCACTGTCAAGCCATGCCTACCCCTGCTCAGCTGTCTCCTACTTTAGCTCCTGCCACCGCCTTTCTCCATGAACCGAGACTTCCAGTGCCTCAGCCCTATGATGAAGAACCAGGTACTTGCAGATTGTTTTTGTCTCAATGTTTGTTGATTCAAGAGCTGCATCCTCTGGCCTTCCCCACAGAATGCTCCCGGGTAGCATATACAATAACGCTCCTCACCGGCAAGGCCAGAGATTGGGGAACAGTGGTCTGGGATGCCAATGCACCCTTTTGTTCCAGTTTCAAGGATTTCTCTGAGGAGATGAAGCGAACTTTTGATTGTTCTCTGTCCGGCCGGGAGGCGGCCAGAGAGCTCATGGAGCTGCGGCAGGGGTCCCGGTCTACCTCGGATTAGTTCTGGACGTTGGCAGCTTCGTGTGGTTGGAACGAGGGCGCCCAGATTGATGCATTCCTGGACAGCTTGTCCGACACCATCAAGGACGAATTGGTATCGTGGGAACTGCCATCAGACCTCTCCAGCTTCATGGACCTCGCCAACCGCATTGACGCTTGGATCAAGCAATGGAGGAGAGAGAAGAACCGCCCCAGACTCACCTCCTCTCTATCTCCCACCGCGTCCATCGAACCCATGCAGGTAGACCGGGTTCGGGTGTCAGTGGAGGAACGACATTGCCGGCGAAGCACAGGGGCCTACTTCTACTGTGGTCAGCTGGGACACATCTGCCGAGCCTGTCCACTAAAAGGATGAGCCCACCAGTGAATCAAGGGGCCCTAGTGGGCAACGCTCAGAACCAGTCCCCTGCTAATTGTCCATTACTTCCTGTCATCATTATCCATGACAACCAGCATCACCACCTCCAGGCCCTCGTTGACTCAGGGGCGAACAAGAACCTGATCTGCTCCGCCACTGCCAAGCGTCTGGGAATCCCACTACTTGCTCTTGATGTCCCTCTCACTGTCCTGACACTCAATGGCACCGGCTTGACCAGCATCACCCACCTTACTGCCCTGCTCACCCTAAGGATTTCCGGTAACCACTTGGAAACCATCCAGCTTCATGTCATGAACAACCCCCACATACCCATCGTCCTAGGATTACCATGGTTAATGCAGCACAATCCCCACCTTAACTGGACTAATAACACCATCCTAGGCTGGAGTCCTTCCTGCCTAGCCTCCTGTCTGAACTCCGCTCTGCCTCCCATCAAACCACCACAGCCCTCAGCCAGCGAGTTTCCCGACCTCTCTCACATGCCTCCGGAATATCTGGACCTTAAGCTAGTTTTCAGTCAGACCCGAGCAGTGTCCCTGCCTCCTCACAGACCCTATGACTGTGGTATTGACCTCCTGCCTGGGACAGCGCCACCCAAGGGATGCCTGTACTCTCTTTCTCCCGCTAAAAGACAAGCCATGGAAAAGTACATTACTGAGTCGCTGGCAGCTGGGATCATCTGCCCTTCCTCCTCCCCAGCAGGGGCAGGGTTCTTCTTCGTCGAAAAGAAGGACAAGTCGCTCTGCCCCTGCATTGACTTTCGGGGTCTCAACGCCATCACGATCAAGAACAGCTACCCACTACCGCTCATGACCACAGCCTTTGAACTACTCCAGGGAGCCAAGGTATTCACCAAGCTAGATCTATGCAACGCACACCATCTCGTCAGGATCAGGGAGGGAGACGAGTGGAAAACAACCTTTAACACCACCACTGGTCACTACAAGTACCTCCTGGTCCCTTTCAACCTGACCAACGTGCCCGCAGTCTTCCAAGCACTCGTTAAGGACGTCTTAAGGAACTTCCTAAACATTGTCATTTACGTGTACCTGGATGACATCCTGATCCTCTCCCGCTCCCTGGAGGAACATCAGGGTCATGTCCGGCAGGTCCTCCAGCGCCTGCGAGAGAACAAGTTGTTCGTCAAGGCAGAAAAAACGAATTTCACCAGAGCTCTGTCTCATTTCTAGGATTCATCATTTCCCCAGCAAGGATCCAGATGGACCCCCTCAAGCTCGAGGCAGTTGCCGATTGGCCCACCCCATCTTTGAGACGAGAGCTCCAGCGCGTCCTAGGATTCGTCAACTTCTACAGGTGCTTCATTCGCAACTTCAGCACGGTGGCCGGACCTCTCTCAGCCCTGACCTCGACCAAGACCCAATTCAAATGGGGGGAGGAAGCAGAGAAAGCCTTTTCCACACTCAAGCACAGGTTTACCACAGCACCCATTCTCACCATACCCGATCCAACCAAGCAGTTTATTGTCAAGGTCGATGCTTCCAAGTCAGGGGTCGGAGCTATACTTTCCCAGAGGGCCAGTGACGATAAGGTCCACCCATGCTCCTTCTCCCGCCAGCTATCCCCAGCCGAACAGAATTACGACATCGGTAACCGAGAACTACTGGCTGTTAAACTAGCCTTGGAGGAGTGTAGGCACTGGCTCGAGGGGTCCGAGTTCCCCTTCCTAGTCTGGACCGACCATAAGAATCTGCAGTACCTCAAGTCCGCCAAATGCCTTAATTCCCGTCAAGCCCACTGGTCTCTCTTCTTCTCCCAGTTCAACTTCATGCTTTCCTACCACCCAGGCTCCAAAAACGGTAAAGCCGACACCCTGTCCAGGATGTTTTCCTCCCACCAAGAGGAGTCCAAGCCACCCGAGACCATCCTTCCTCCACGCTGCCTGGTGGGAGCTGCCATTCTAGAGGTTGAGACGCTCGTGCAAAAGGCCCTGGAGCAGGACCCCGATGAAGGTAACTCCAACATCCCTCCTAACCATCTGTTTGTTCCCGGTCCTGTGCGTACCGTACCCAGGTGCTGCAGTGGGGTCATGGCTCCAAGCTGGCCTGTCATCCAGGAGCCGCCCAAACCCTGGCACTCACCCAGCAGTGCTTTTGGTGGCCATCCATCAAGGAGGACGTCCAGGAGTTTGTGGCAGCCTGTGACACATGCTCCCAGAACAAGACAGCCAATCAACCCCCTGCTGGCTTGCTAAGACCCCTCCCGACTCCACATCGACCTTGGTCTCGCATCATCCTGGACTTTGTCACAGGACTCCCCAACTCAGGTGGCAACACATGCATTCTCACTGTTATTGACAGTTTCTCCAAGACCATTCATTTAATCCCTCTGCCCAAGCTCCCCTCAGCCAAAGAAACCACCAAACTACTCATCCAGCACATTTTCTGTCTACATGGACTGCCCACTGACATCATTTCTGACTGGGGTCCTCAGTTCACTGCGCAATTTTGGAGGGCTTTCTGCAAACTCATTGGGTCCACTTGTAGTCTCTCCTCAGGCTTCCACCCACAGACCAATGGCCAGGTAGAATGGGCGAACCAGGCTTTGGAGGTTGCACTCAGTTGCATGGTGTCCAGGGATGCCAGTTCTTGGTGTAAGTACCTACCCTGGATCAAGTACGCTCATAGCACTCTTCCTTCATCTGCCACAGGTCTCTCACCCTTCCAGTTCTCCCTAGGTTACCAACCACCACTCTTCCCCAACCAAGAGGAGGAGGTCGCCGTACCCTCAGCCCAGATCTTCATACACCGCTGCAGGAGGACATGGGCATTGGCCCGGAGAAAACTCATGCACTCCGCCCTAGCATCCAAGAGGCAGGCCGACAAAAGCCACTCTAAGGCGCCCACTTACCGGGTGGGGCAACAAGTCATGCTCTCCACATGACATCTGCCACTCAGAACCGTCTCCCGCAAGCTGGCCCCCAGGTACCAAGGGCCCTTCCTCATCATAAAGGTAATCAATCCATGTTCCGTCAGACTGGCACTACCACTCACCATGAGATGCATCCACCCCATGTTCCACGTGTCACAGCTTAAACCTCTGATCTCCAGTTCTTTCGGAATCCTGTGTCATGCTCTGCCCCGGACACCCACTCCAGAGATGACTGATTTCTCACACCAGCACCGATCCGGATCTGTGACAGGAATTCCCTCTCACCCGTATTCACTTCCTGGTTTTCACTGCTGTGTATAAATAAGCCGTTCTCAGACTTGGACTTTGCCAGAACATCTTGTTTGCTTCTCTAGCCATTTCTGTGCCTCTCTTGCTTCTCATGGTTTTGCTCTGTTGAGACTTTTTCTTGTTCATGGTTTTTGCACTTGCATTCTTCTGGTTCATGGTTTTTTGCACTAAGGGTTATTTCTGGTTCATGGTTTCTTGCACTCAGGGTCTTTGCTTGTTCATGTTTTTTTGCACTAGCATTTTTGTCTTTGCCTGTCTCATGTTTTTGTCAAGTTTGTCTCATTTTGTCTGGACTATTTTTGCCATTTGTTTTTTGTCCTGTTTGTTTACCTTTTTTCCACGACCTTTCTTCCCTGAATTAAATCATATTTTTTGATTACTGTCTGTGTTTGGCTCTTGGATCCTAACTTCACCTCACCTCCATCAATCCTAACAGTTCCTTTATTTAAGCTCTCCAAACAAACACACCATTGTGAAGTATCATCCTGCTAGCTCAATTCATACCAAGCCTTGTATCTTTTCTGACTGCCTCTTGTATTTCTGACCCTTTGCTAGTTCTTCCTAGTTTTCACTCTTTGTCTTCCCTACATTATGTTGTTCACTGATTGCCTGACGCTGGCTAGTTTACCGACAGATTCCAGTCCCTCGGCTTGGCTTTGTTGACAATCTGCACTTTGTTCTTCTCTGCGCATACATCTGTAAGTGCCTGCATTCTAACAACACCAAGAAAATATCTATTGTGTTATTGTTATTTTGACAAGTATATAACAATGGGTATGGGAAAGCAAGGGTGCCTTCTCTCTGGGTGAAATTCTTTCATTTGAGAAAGCCCCCTTGCAAGGTGTATACTTTTAATTCATCTTTTCAATAAATTCATTTCTGTTTGTTCCTTTCAAACAGCCTGCAGTTCTTTATTACACTTTTCCACCACAAATGTTATTTTAATGAATATTAAAATAAATATATTACATGTAATTTTAAAATAAAAATGACTCTGGAGCACTTCGTATGGGTGGGTGGAGCACAGAAGGACGGCAGGCCAGAACTGAGTTCACAAAACTCTTTTTATTTTCACTTTTCAGTGGAATTTAACTCTCCTAGCCACACATGCATGCGCGCGCACACAAGTCGTCTGGTTGGGGAGAGAGCTCTCTTCCTCTGCTCTCTCTCTCCTTATATAGGGCGTGGTCACTGGGAAGACACAAACACAGGTTAACTGACATCAGGTGTAGTGATTCTGCCATTTACCTTCCCTGACTCCGCCCTCTGGTCACAGACCGGTGCTTGACCACGCCCCTGCTGCCACAGACTCCATTCCAACCCTGTCCACAAATGCTTTTCTCTCGATTTCATGGACTTGTTGTGAGCATTAATATAAGCAAATTCTATGCCTAGTTGTAACTCAGCCTACTCAAAATGGGATATGTTGTCTATCAAAAGTCCTATTTGGTGAACATACTTGTCTTCAGTGTCTGTTTAAAGCCTAAAGGCCATTTAATTTACTTCTGCATGGTGAACAAAATAGTCACTTGCACTAGATTCAAGATATCTATTTATTTTTTTAATATTATTCAGAATTGCATTTGATGATGTGCCAAAATTTGCCTTTTAAAACTGTCAAAAAAATCTGGGCTATGTTCCTTGTTGGACCTGATACTGAAACATGCGCGCACGCACGCGCGCGCACACACACACATTTTATATATATATATATAAAATTTCATTTTATTGACTTTTTTTTTTACTGGAAGTTATTTTCTAGGGGTAACACTATCATTTTAGGAGTATCTGATGATACTACGAAGTTGACTAACACTCAGCAATGTTTCCTTTCCTACAGTCTTATTACTGCAAGGAGGTTGCTTCTCATCCACTGGAAAGAGAAGGAGGTCCCTCCGACAAAGTTGTGGCTCAGTGATCCTATGAACACACTCCACCTAGAAAGAATACGATACACTCTTATGGACAAACTCCCCTACTTTGATAAGGTGTGGTCACCTCTAATTAAATATCTGGCAAATTAAAATCATGGTTCACTTAATGTCAACAAGCTTGACGGAGGAACAGGGCGGGGCCTGGGAAGAGTCAGGAATAGAACTCTGAGACTAAGTTAATGGAGAGCCTTTTTTTTTTAATTGTTTGTAGCAGTTCGTAGGAGGGGGAGGAGCACAAAAAGACGGCAGGCCAGAATAAAGTTCAGTAATTATGTTTATTTTGCTCTTTTCAGATGCAAACATCACTCTCTCAGCCATGCGCGCGCGCGCGCACACACACACACACACACACACACAAGTCGTTTGGCTGGGGAGAGAGCTCACTTCCTCTGCTCTCTCTCTTTATATAGGGCATGGTCACTGGGAAGACACACAAACACAGGTTAATTGACATCAGCTGTAGTGATTCTGCCACTTACCTTCCCTGACTCCGCCCTCCGGTCACAGACCGGTGCTTGACGAACACTGGACGCTGCCACATACCCCCACCGCCCGACTCAGGCCGGGCAGCCATCCGGCCTGCAGCTGACTCCCCCCCCCCCGGAGGGAGAGAAAGTCCGCCAAAACCATCTGCGCCCCGGCCTGTGAATCACCTTGAAGTTAAAGGGTTGGAGTGCCAGATACCAACAGGTGATCCGCGCGTTGGCATCCTTCATGCAGTGGAGCCACTGGAGGGGTGCGTGGTCCAAACAGAGGGTGAAAGGGCGTCCCAGCAGGTAGTAGCGGAGGGCGAGGACCGCCCACTTAATCGCGAGGCACTCTTTTTCAATGGTGCTGTAGCGCCCCTCGCGTACTGACAGCTTTCTGCTGATGTACAGCACTGGACGGTCCTCCCCCTCCTGGGACAAAACGGCCCCCTGTCCAATGCATCGGTCTGTAACATAAAAGGGAGAGAAAAGTCAGGGGAGTGTAACAGTGGCCCCCCGCACAGTGCAGCCTTCACCTCAGAGAAAGCCCGCTGGGATTGCTCCATCCACTGGACCGGATCTGGTGCCCCCTTTTTAGTGAGATCAGTCAGCGGGCTGGTGACATCCGAATAATTAGGTATAAACCTACGATAGTAGCCAGCCAGCCCCAGGAACTGTCTCAGCCCCTTTTTGGTCTTGGGCCTCAGGCAGGCCGCAATTGCTGCTGTCTTGTTAATTTGGGGACGCACCTGCCCGTTTCCCAAGTGGAAGCCCAGATACCGTACTTCCACCCGCCCAATCGCACACTTCTTTGGGTTGGCTGTGAGACCCGCTTGCCTCAGTGACCTAAGGACAGCCCTCAGGTGTTGTAGGTGCCGCTACCAGTCATTACTATAAATAATGATGTCGTCGAGGTATGCGGCCGCAAAGGTGGCGTGGGGGCGGAGGACCCTATCCATCAGCCGCTGAAATGTAGCGGGTGCCCCAAACAGCCCAAAAGCAAGTGTGACAAATTGGTGTAAGCCGAACGGTGTGGAAAAGGCCGTTTTTTCTCGGGATAATGGAGTCAAGGGGATCTACCAATAACCCTTTGTCAAATCTAGTGTCAAGTAAAAGCGAGCCATGCCTAGTCGATCGAGCAACTCATCAATACGAGGCATTGAGTACGCGTCGAATTTAGCCACCACATTGACTTTTCTAGTCTACACAGAACCGGACCGACCCGTCGGCCTTGGGTACCAAGACCACCGGGCTGCTCCAGTCACTGTGGGACTCCTTGACGATGCCCATTTCGAGCATGGCCTTGAGTTCTTCCCGAACCACTTTTTTCTTGTGTTCTGGTAGCCAGTAAGGGCAGCTGCGCACTACCACCCCCGGGGGTGTCTCAATGTGGTGCTCTATGAGGTCGGTGTGGCCGGGCAGGGGCAAGAACATGTCCGAAATCTCGGTCTGCAACTAGGCAACCTCCGCGAGTTGGGTCGGGGAGAGGTGGTCTCCACAGGGGACCGGAGAGGTACGCGATGCCGATGCTCTCTTTTGAACCTCTGGCCCCAGCTCCGCCTTCTCTGGAACCACCGACACCAACGCCACGGGGACCTCCTCATTCCAGAGTTTGAGCAGATTGAGGTGGTAAATCTGTAGCGTCCCACCCCTGTCCGTTCGCCTCACCTCGTAGTCAACATCCCTGACTCGCTGTGTGACCTCAAAGGGTCCTTGCCACTTGGTGATCAATTTGGAGCTCGATGTGGGCAACAGTACGAGTACTTTATCTCCCAGTGCGAACTCCCTAAGGCGCGTACCCCTGTCATACAGGCGGGTTTGCCGTTCTTGGGCCTGCCACAAATTCTCCTGGGTTAGGTGTGTGAGTGTGTGGAGTTTTGCGTGCAGGTCAATAATGTATTGAATTTCGTTTTTACTTGGTGAAGGTCCCTCCTCCCAATTTTCTCGTAGCACATCTAGAATGCCGTGCGGCTTATGCCCATATAATAATTCGAACGGGGAGAACCCCATGGAGGCTTGGGGGACCTCTCGCACTGCAAATAACAAGGGTTCAAGCCATTTATCCCAATTACGTGCGTCCTCACTTACGAATTTTTTAATTATATTCTTGAGGGTGCGATTGAACCGTTCAACTAAACCGTCCATTTGTGGGTGATACACGCTGGTGCGGATCGGCTTAATACCTAATAACCCATACAGTTCGTTCAGTGTATGTGACATAAACGAGGTGCCTTGGTCAGTCAGAATCTCTTTCGGAATTCCAACTCGGGAGATGACACGGAAGAGCGCTTCCGCAATACTGCGTGCTGAGATATTGCGAAGAGGCACTGGTTCCGGGTATCGTGTTGCATAGTCCACCAGAACTAAAATAAAGCGGTACCCTCGTGTTGACCAATCTAATGGCCCGACAAGATCATCCCAATTCTTTCGAACAGGGTCTCGATTAATGGCAGCGAGTGCAAAGGCGCTTTTGGAATGGCCGCTGGATTTACTAACTGGCATTCGTGGCACACCGTACACCACCTATGAACATCGCCGCGAATCCCTGGCCAAAAGAACCGGGCCATTATTCGGGCTAGTGTCTTATCCTGCCCTAAGTGTCCAGCCATGGGATTAAAGTGAGCTGCCTGGAATACCAATTCCCGGCGGCTTTTTGGAATCAAAAGCTGCGTGATTTGTTCTTTAGTCTGGGTGTCCTGCGTCACTCGGTATAATCTATCCTTCATAATAGAAAAATAAGGTAAGGACGGGGTGGCATTTGGCTGGAGCGTTTGACCATCGATTACTCTCACTTGGTCAAACGCATGCTGCAGAGTCTCGTCTCGCGACTGCTCTAACGGGAAATCCCCAAGGGATTCCCCAAGAGTGGGAGGAGGAGCCTGCGGTTCCTCACTCTGATGCGGAGATGACGTAGATGGCGCTGTGACAGCTGCTCCCACCAAAGCGACACCGGGACCTCCCCCTACTAAACTACGGCAGGACCCACTCTTCACTAAATGACTCATTAATTCCCCGAATCCCGGCCAATCAGTCCCCAAAATTATCGAGTGGGTGAGGCAAGGATTAACCACCGCCTTTACTCTAAATTTTTCCCCTCAGAAAAAAATGTGGACCGACACTAAAGGGTAGCTGTGAACATCCCCGTGCACACACAACACCTTCACCCCCTGTGCTCCCCCCAATGCCTCGTCTTGCACCAGGCTTTGGTGAATTGAGGTCTGATTACAGCCAGAGTCCACCAACGCCTGATATGTATCCCCTTGGATACTCACCGGTATGCGATACGCTCCGGCCTGATCGAGGGCGGCTCCTGGTGTGTTGGGGATCCGGACCACCGCGCCCACTTCCATTGCCGAGCACTGCTGTTGGAGGTGGTCCGGCTCCCCGCAGCGCCAGCAAACCGGCCCGGGCTTCCTCTCTGCACCGGCGCTCTGGGGCTCACTCACCTGAGGGAAGAGACAGACATAGAAGGGGAAAAACGGGAGGGCACCGCGGGTGCGACGAGCCGGCTGGGGTGGGGCCAGCCCCTGCCTCCGCGGTGGGGGAACGGGGCGAGGATGAGACACAGGAGGAGAGAGGGGGAGAGAGAGAGGAAAGGAGAGAAGAGGATGTCTGCTGTCCTGCCGTCGGAACAGCCGCCAAATGGTGCTCCACCAACTCGATGGCCTGATCCAGCGATGCCGGGCGGTGGCACTGGACCCACTCCGCGGTTCCCTCTGGTAGGCGGCCGATGAACTGCTAAAAAATATCATGTCTTCAAACCCACGTTGAAAATCATTTTGCTTCACAGGAAATTTCACTTCCACCTGAACTTGAGAATCTTAATAAGTTCCTTTATTGGAATGACAAATCTATACATGTTAATAAGGAAACACCTATTGAGGAGGAAGTTAAAAATGTACTGTGCTCCTTCAAGAGCAACAAAAGCAGTGGAACAGATGTAAAAACTGAAGTTTTAAAATACAATGACAGCAAAAACCTAGCACATGCCATATTATGTCTTCTCATGCTGATATGGACATTAGTCAAAGTTCCATCAGTATGGCTTCACTGCAATATAACCTGCCTTTTCAAAAAAGGTCTCATGCGTCTTGCATCAAATTACAGAGGAATTTCCATCCATCCATTATTTGTAGCCACTTATCCTGTACAGGGTTACAGACCAGCGGGAGCCTATCCCAGCTGACTATGGGTGAGAGGCGGGGTACACCCTGGACAAGTTGCCAGGTCATCGCAGGGCTAACACATAGAGACAAACAATCATTCACACTCACATTTACACCTACAATCAATTTAGAGCCACCAATTAGCCTAACCTGCATGTCTTTGGACTGTGGGGGAAACCAGAGCACCTGAAGGAAACCCATGCAGACACAGGGAGAACATGCAAACTCCACACAAAAAGGCCCTCATCAGCTGCTGGGCTCAAACCCAGGCCCTTCTTGCTGTGAGGTGACAGTGCTAACCACTACACCGCCATGCTGCCCCAGAGGAATTTTTATTGGTGCAAATATGAGCCAAATTTTTGGCAAAATAATTATGATTGGATTGAAAGATGCATATGAACAACATATTGGTGAAGAGCATTTTGGATTCTGCAAAAATCTGCCAACATCTGATGGCATTTTCATAATCAAAAACATGATTGATAAATATGGTGAGACAATAATAACTGTGTACATAGACCTGGCAGCATCATATGATCATGTATCAAGGAACTTTCTATTTCACATCCTGAAATAGAAAGTTGTATGTACTGGAGCAAAACACCTCATAGCAATACAACAAAAAATGTATGAGGGAACAACTGCTGCGATATGTGGATCAAAATCAAATTTTGATGTGCTCATTGGATGCAGACAGAGAGGCCAAGAATCACCATGCCTCTTTAATTATTACTTTGATTATATACTAAAAGTCACTGCTCATGAGCTTGATCAAGCCTACCCAGGGTGGCATGTTTCATTTGAATACAATATCCCACACTGGTGTACAAATAGAAAACAGAGAGGAAAGGGAAAATTGAGAGGAATAGAAATTACTAGATGAATACTCGACGTGGATGATGTAGTCCTTTTCTAAGAATTTGTTCCTGACACTGGGAACCAACTTGTAATAATCAACAATACATGTAATCGGTTTGGGTTAACAATATCATTAAAAAAACAAGATGTAGGTGTTCAACAAAGATGAACTTGCAAGAAAAGATGCTCTCATCAGTGTTGGAGATGAAGCAATAAAGAATGTTCAGCAATTTACATACCTCAGCTGTCATGGTCCTACCTGTGGGCTTCTCTCTTCAGGTAACATCTCCACTCAGCATTACCGGCCACGCCTGCTCTCACTTCCTCTTATTAACTTTCAGTGACTGTCATTGGATGTTGCCGATCACCTGCTTCCCCCCTGTGTGTATTTAAGCTGCAGTTCTCCCAAGCTTCAGTGTCAGATCGTCTGCAACTTCCAGCGTGATAACCTGCTCTGTGTTCCTACTACTCTGACTCCTGACGATATTCTGTTCCGTCTGACTCTGTCTGCTCTCCAGCCCCGGTAACCTGACCTGCCTTCTGTCCTGTCAACTCTGCCTCTTGCCTGCCTCTCCTGTACCTTCGCCTGATCTCCAGCTTGCCCAGCCCTGCTGCTCGCCTGCCTCTCCATCAGCCCGGTTCTGCTCACTAACTCCAGTCTGCTGAGGGACTGCCTGAAACCCAAGTGCTGTCAGCCTACAGCCACACCTCTCTGACTATGCCTGATCCTGTCTGATCTCAGAAGCTAAGCAGCGTTGGGACTGGTCAGTACTTGGATGGGAGACCTCACCACCATGCTCCCACCATCCATCCCTGCCTCTCAGTCCTCCTGCCACTGAACTTCACACACATGTTCTCCCTTTTCCCCTGTTATTATTAAACTGTGGTTTGAGTGCATTTGATCTCCTCTCCTGTCTGGTCCTTGACAGAACGATCTGACCAAGACATGGAGTCAGCGCCCGAACCCTCTGCCCTAGACTGGCTGCAGCGCACCGAAGGAGATGTCAGTCGGATGTCTGCCGACGTTGCAGCCCTGATCCAGCTTGGTCATCATCATCATCAGCAGCAGCAACAACGACTGGACCAAGCATTCCAGCTGCTCACCGCCCTAGCACCCCCTGCTCCTCCGAGTCAACCGTTGCCGCCCCTCATTGCATCAGCCCCTGTCATACCCACCGCTGACTGGTCAGCTCCGGGAGGTGCTCCTGCTGCACTCGATGCCCCGGAACCCAAGGTCGGCAGTCCGGAGCGTTTTGACAGTGATCCCTCCCAAGTCCGTGCTTTCCTGACCAGCTGCCGGTTGCTGTTAGACCTGCAGCCCAGAACCTTCGCGTCGGAGGCAGCGAAGGTGGCCTTCATCATCACTTGTCTGACTGGCCGCACCCGCCTGTGGGGGACTGCTGAGTATGAACGCCAGACACCGGCATATGCCTCCTTCTCCCTGTTTGCAGGGGAGATGATTAAGGTCTTCGACCTGGGCTCGTCGGTGGTAGAGGCATCCGGAGGACTGATGAGTATTCGCCAAGGCAGACGAACAGTTGCTGACTACTTGATCGATTTCCGGACCTTGGCCCAGCGCAGCAAGTGGAACATGCAGGCACTGGTGGACTCCTTTCTGCACAGCCTGGCCGACTACATGAAGGACGAATTGGTCTCGTACGAACAACCGTCGACACTCGATGAGGCCATCGCCCTGGCCGTCCGCATTGACCGCCGGGTCCAGACCCGTCGACGAGAGAGGGCCCGCCAGACTCAGTCAGTCATCAGTGCACGGAGAAGCCTGAGCTCACTGGACATACAGTGGTGCTTGAAAGTTTGTGAACCCTTTAGAATTTTCTATATTTCTGCATAAATATGACCTAAAACATCATCAGATTTTCATACAAGTCCTAAAAGTAGATCAAGAGAACCCAGTTAAACAAATGAGACAAAAATATTATACTTGGTCATTTATTTTTTGAGGAAAATGATCCAATATTACATATCTGTGAGTGGCAAAAGTATGTGAGCCTCTAGGATTAGCAGTTAATTTGAAGGTGAAATTAGAGTCAGGTGTTTTCAAATCAATGGGATGACAATCAGGTGTGAGTGGGTACCCTGTTTTATTGAAAGAACAGGGATTTATCAAAATCTGATCTTCACAACACGTTTGTGGAAGTGTATCATGGAACGAACAAAGGAGATTTCTGAGGACCTCAGAAAAAGTGCTGTTGATGCTCATCAGGCTGGAAAAGGTTACAAAACCATCTCTTAAGAGTTTGGACTACCCCAATCCACAGTCAGACAGATTGTGTACAAATGGAGGAAATTCAATACCATTGTTACCCTCCCCAGGAGTGGTCAACCAATAAAGATCACTCCAAGAGCAAGGCGTGTAATAGTCGGCGAGGTCACAAAGGACCCCAGGGTAACTTCTAAGCAACTGAAGGCCTCTCTCATATTGGCTAATGTTAATGTTCATGAGTCCACCATCAGGAGAACACTGAACAACAATGGTGTGCATGGTAGGGTTGCAAGGAGAAAGCCATTGCTCTCCAAAAAAACCACTGCTGCTCATCTGCAGTTTGCTAAAGATCATGTGGACAAGCCAGAAGGCTGTTGGAAAAATGTTTTGTGGACAGATGAGACCAAAATAGAACTTTTGGTTTAAATGAGAAGCATTATGTTTGGAGAAAGGAAAACACTGCATTCCAGCATTATAACCTTATCCCATCTGTGAAACATGGTGGTGGTAGTATCATGGTTTGGGCCTGTTTTGCTGCATCTGGGCCAGGACGGCTTGCCATCATTGATGGAACAATGAATTCTGAATTATACCAGTGAATTCTAAAGGAAAATGTCAGGACATCTGTCCATGAACTGAATCTCAAGAGAAGGTGGGTCATGCAGCAAGACAACGACCCTAAGCACACAAGTCGTTCTACCAAAGAATGGTTAAAGAAGAATAAAGTTAATGTTTTGGAATGGCCAAGTCAAAGTCCTGACCTTAATCCAATCGAAATGTTGTGGAAGGACCTGAAGCGAGCAGTTCATGTGAGGAAACCCACCAGCATCCCAGAGTTGAAGCTGTTCTGTATGGAGGAATGGGCTAAAATTCCTCCAAGCCAGTGTGCAGGACTGATCAACAGTTACTGGAAACATTTAGTTTCAGTTATTGCTGCACAAGGGGGTCACACCAGATACTGAAAGCAAAGGTTCACATACTTTTGCCATTCACAGATATGTAATATTGGATCATTTTCCTCAATAAATAAATGGCCAAGTATAATATTTTTGTCTCATTTGTTTAACTGGGTTCTCTTTATCTACTTTTAGGACTTGTGTGAAAATCTGATGTTGTTTTAGGTCATATTTATGCAGAAATATAGAAAATTCTAAAGGGTTCACAAACTTTCAAGCACCACTGTAGGAGGGGCCCGGCTGAGCTCAATGATCATCCAATCCTCCACCAGCCAGAAACCTATGCTCCAAGTTTGCCTTCATCTGTCGGATTCCACCCACACTCTGGCTGCCCTGGTTGACTCTGGCGCCGAGGCTAACATCATGGACACCGAGCTTGCACGCCAGTTGGGTCTGCAAAGCCATCGCTTATCCTCTCCCGTTCCAGCCAGGGCGCTGGATGGCCATCTCCTTGGCACTGTCACCCGCCTCACTGCCCCTGTCCCAATGACTCTGTCAGGCAACCATCACGAAACCATCCAGTTTCACCTGCTCTGTTCCCCCGGCCAACCTCTCATCCTGGGCTATCCATGGCTCCGCCAGCACAGTCCTCACCTCGACTGGGCCACTGGAGCGATAAGAGAATGGGGCAAGGACCTGCTTACGAGCCTCCACTCTAACCCCTCATACTCCACCTGCCAGCTCTGCCCCCAACCTCACTAATGTCCCAGTGTGTTATCACAGCCTTCGGGATGTATTCAGCAAAGCCAAGGCCACTTCCTTGCCTCCTCACCGGCCCTACGACTGCACCATTGATCTCCTCCCAGGCACTGCACCACCCAAGGGCCGTCTCTACTCTCTGTCCGCCCCGGAAAGGAAGGCAATGGAGGCCTACATCAGTGACTCTCTGGCTGCCGGCCTCATCTGTCCATCCTCTTCTCCCGCCAGCGCTGGGTTCTTCTTCGTGGGAAAGAAGGATGGATCCCTGCGCCCCTGCATCGATTACAGGGGTCTCAACGACATCACCGTCAAGAACCGATACCCTCTCCCACTGCTTACCTCCGCCTTCGAGCTGCTCCAGGGAGCCACGATCTTCACCAAACTCGATCTCCGGAATGCCTACCACCTGGTTCGGATAAGGGAGGGAGACGAGTGGAAGACTGCGTTCAACATCCCCACCGGTCACTATGAATACCGGGTGATGCCGTTTGGCCTTACCAACGCGCCAGCGGTATTCCAGGTTCTGGTGAATGCTGTCCTGCGAGATATGTTGAACAAGTTCGTGTTCGTTTTCCTTGACGACATCCTGATCTTCTCAAAGACCCTGTCCGAACACACCCAGCATGTCCAGCAAGTGCTCCGTCGTCTCCTTGAAAACTCCCTCTTCGTCAAGGCAGAGAAGTGTGAGTTTCACGCCAAGTCTGTGGTGTTCCTGGGGTACATCGTGGCAGAGGGGAGCATCCAGATGGACCCTGCCAAAGTCTCAGCAGTGACTTCATGGCCAGTACCAGAGAGCAGGAAGAAGCTTCAGCAATTCCTGGGCTTCGCTAATTTCTACAGGAAATTCATTCGTAATTACAGCACCGTTGCATCACCCCTCACCGCCTTGACCAGCACCAAACAGCCCTTCACCTGGACTTCGGCTGCCAACGAAGCCTTTGCCACCCTCAAGGCTCGGTTCACCACTGCTCCCGTCCTCCAGATGCCAGATGCGGAGCGGCAATTCATCGTTGAGGTGGACGCCTCGGATGTGGGAGTTGGGGCAGTGCTCTCACAGAGGTCAGCGGATGACAACAAACTCCACCCCGTGCGTTCTTCTCCTGCCGGCTATTGCTGGCCGAACGCAATTACGACATAGGCAACCGGGAACTGCTGGCGGTCAAGCTCGCCCTGGAGGAATGGCGTCACTGGCTGGAGGGGTGCATAGTCCCATTCCTGGTCTGGACAGACCATAAGAATCTGGAATACATCCGCACCGCCAAATGACTCAACCCCAGACAGGCCCGCTGGGCTCTCTTTTTCACCAGATTCAATTTCACCCTTTCATACCGGCCTGGATCTCACAACACCAAGCCTGACGCACTCTCCCGCCAGTTCCAGAAGGATGATGCCTCCTCCAAGGATCCGGCTCCCATCCTACCTGACCCCTGTATCGTTGCTGCTCTGACCTGGGACATCGAAGAACGAGTGCGGGAAGCCCTCCGTGACCAACCCAGCCCCAGTGCATGCCCTGCAAGTCGCCTCTTTGTTCCTGAAGACCTGCGATCCCAGGTTATACAATGGGGACATGACTCTCATCTAGCCTGCCACCCTGGTTCCACTCGCACCTACCACCTGCTCGCCCAACGGTTCTGGTGGCCATCTATGAGCAGGGATGTGCGAGACTTCGTCCGAGCCTGCCCTACCTGTAATCAAAATAAATCCTCCAGCCGGCCTCCTGCCGATTTGCTCCAGCCTCTGCCCATGCCTATGCGACCCTGGTCCCACATTTCCCTGGATTTTGTTACGGGTCTGCCCCCTTCTAATGGGATGACTGTCATACTCACCATCACTGATCGTTTTAGCAAGATGGCACACTTTGTTCCCCTCCCAAAACTACCGTCGGCCAAAGAGACAGCCCAGATCGTCCTGCAGCAGGTCTTCCGCATCCATGGGCTGCCCAGGGACATCGTTTCGGACCGGGGGCCACAATTCACCTCCTCTTTCTGGAAGGAATTCTGTCACCTGCTCGGGTCCACCGCCAGCCTCACCTCCGGATTCTGACCCCAGTCCAACGGCCAGTCTGAGCGGACTAACCAGGAGTTGGAGAAGGCACTTCGGTGCATGGTGTCACGCAACCCTAGGGCCTGGTGTGAGCACCTGCTGTGGGTGGAATACTCCCACAACTCCCTCACCAGCTCAGCCACTAGACTGTCCCCATTCCACTGCATGTATGGCTACCAACCACCCCTGTTCCCCAGCCAGGAGGGAGAGGTCACCTGCCCTTCTGCCCTCACCTATGCACGCCGATGCTGCTGCACCTGGTCTCAAGCCCGCGCTGCACTCCTCAAGTCAGTCACCAGCTACTCCATTGGAGCCAACCGGCAGAGGACGCCTGCGCCCACCTACTGGGTGGGCCAGAAGGTGTGGTTGTCAGCCAAGGACCTGCCCCTCCAGGTGGAGTCTCGTAAGCTGGCACCTCGGTTCGTCGGACCATTTCCGATCCAGAGGATAATCAGCCAGTCTGCTGTCCGGCTCCGACTGCCCAAGTCTATGAGAGTTCAAATCAAATCAAATCAAGTTTATTTGTACAGCGCTTTTAACAATAAACATTGTCGCAAAGCAGCTTTACAGAATTTGAATGACTTAAAACATGAGCTAATTTTATCCCTAATCTATCCCCAATGAGCAAGCCTGTGGCGACGGTGGCAAGGAAAAACTCCCTCAGACGACATGAGGAAGAAACCTCGAGAGGAACCAGACTCAAAAGGGAACCCATCCTCATTTGGGCAACAACAGACAGCCTGACTATAATATTAACAGTTTTAACAGGTATAACCCTCAACTGTCCTCATGGGGCCGTCCTTCACAGGAGTGGGGCGATAAAACTCCGACCAGACACAGGGCACCAGGATGGATCAAGCAGGTCCGAGGGGCAGAAGAGGCCAGCATCTCAATCCCAGGATCAACATGTAACTCAGAGGGACAGATGGGGGGGGAGAGAAAGAAAACACGTTGTTAGGTATGCCCTAAAAATGACAAGTATTAAATCTGTGTGGTAGGCTCGCAGAGACGAGAGTCTTTACATCAGGCATGACGCACAATGGCATGTTAATATGGTAAAAAATATATCATGACCTGCTCTGGCTGGATGCTTGATTGGGTGATGGGAGCACACTCCTCAGCAATGATGAGATGCAGATGGGACCCTTAGGCCTGGCCAAGACAATTCAGTTACATTTCACCGGGTCTGGGACATGCGACAGAACGTCTGACGGCCGATTCCCTGCAGGCTACGATAGCCAGTCGAGGTCCCCACCGTCTCCACCAAAAGATTTCCTGTTGACTCCATGTAACTCAGAGGGACAGATTTGGGGGGGGGAAGAGAAAGAAAACACAGGTGGTTAGGTATGCCCAATGTCACCTGAATAAGTAGGAACAGTATACATATTGCACCGAGTACAAGCAGGGACTCCGGCAACTAACTATGACAGCATAACTAAAAGGAGAGAGCCAGAAGGTAACACAGGCATGAGGGAGCCCCGGGACATAAAGCAGCCAGCCACTGCACCGTCAACAAACTCGAGTGAGCAAGCGAGTGGGGACTGACAGCATCCATACATCCCAGTTTACCAAAACACTCTATGTCTGAGGACCCTCCAGATCTACACCTTTACCTCATAAACACCATTAACAAAAGGCTTGACTAAACAGATATGTTTTCAGCCTAGACTTAAATGCTGAGACTGTGTCTGATTCCCGAACATTACTTGGAAGGCTGTTCCATAACAGTGGGGCTTTGTAAGAAAAGGCTCTGCCCCCTGATGTAGCCTTCACTATACGAGGTACCAGCAGATAGCCTGCACCTTTTGATCTAAGTAGGCGTGGCGGGTCATAGAGGAGCAGAAGTTCACTCAGGTACTGTGGTGCGAGACCATTTAGTGCTTTAAAGGTCAAGAGTAGTATTTTATAATCAATACGAAATTTGATTGGGAGCCAATGCAGTGTGGATAAGACAGGCGTGATGTGGTCATATTTTCTAGTTCTAGTAAGGACTCTTGCTGCGGCATTTTGAACTAACTGGAGCTTGTTTATGCACTTATTGGAACATCCAGACAGTAAGGCATTACAATAATCCAACCTGGAGGTAACGAAAGCATGGACTAGTTTTTCTGCATCATGCAATGACATTAAATTTCTTATCTTTGCAATATTTCTGAGATGAAAGAAAGCTATCCGGGTGATGTTATCAATGTGAGTTTCGAATGAAAGACTGGGGTCAATTATCACTCCGAGGTCTTTTACTGCTGCACGTGAAGAAACAGAAAGGCCATCCAGAGTTACTGTGTAATCAGAAAACTTACTTCTAGCTTTATGTGGTCCTAGCACAAGTACTTCAGTCTTGTCAGAGTTAAGCAGAAGGAAATTTATAAGCATCCAGTGTCTAATGTCCTTAACACATTCCTCAATTTTATTAAGCTGGTGTCTCTCATCAGGTTTTGCAGAGACATACAACTGTGTGTCATCAGCATAACAGTGGAAACTAATACAATGTTTACGAATAATATCACCCAAAGGTAACATATATAGAGAAAAAAGCAGTGGACCCAAGACAGAACCTTGTGGAACACCAAACTTTACCTCGGTACGTCTAGAAATATCACCATTTATATCGACATACTGATAACGATCAGTTAGATAAGACCTGAGCCAGGAGAGGGCCATTCCCTTAACTCCCACAACATTTTCTAGTCTATCCAGAAGAATGGAATGATCAATGGTATCAAATGCTGCACTAAGGTCAAGCAACACAAGTAGCGAGACACAGCCCTGATCAGACGCCAACAGTAGGTCGTTTACTACTTTAACCAGTGCTGTCTCTGTGCTATGATGAGGTCTAAATCCTGACTGATACATTTCATGGATGTTATTCCTATGTAAATATGAGCATAACTGCTGTGCCACAGCTTTTTCAAGGATCTTGGAGATAAAGGGGAGGTTTGATATTGGCCGATAATTGGACAGCTGACAGGGATCAAGGTCAGGTTTTTTAATCAGGGGTTTGATAACTGCTAGTTTAAAGGATTTGGGTACATAGCCAATCATAAGAGAAGAATTTATTATTTTTAGAAGCGGTTCAATTACTCCAGGCATTATCTGTTTGAATAGATGTGTCGGTAAGGGATCTAGTACGCAAGTTGAGGCTTTTGATGTAGAGATTAATGAGAGTAATTCAGTTTCTTTTAGGGGAGTAAAACATTCTAACTGATGATCTGATACAGTTATATTGTTAACTACAAGGTCGCTTTCATTGTCTAACCTTAAATTAGTAGTTTGAATTTTTTGTCGGATATTCTCAATTTTGTCATTAAAAAAATTCATGAAGTCGTTGCTACTACATACTGCAGGTGTGCATGTGTTGATAGTGGACTTATTCCTGGTTAATTTTGCTACAGTATTAAATAGGAATCTAGGATTATTTTTGTTATCTTCTATTAGGGAGGAGAGATATGTTGATCTCGCAGCACTAAGAGCTTTTTTATACTTCAGGAAGCTCTCCTTCCACGCCAATTTGAACACTACCAATTTTGTTTGACGCCATTTACGTTCCAATTTTCGAGTGGTCTGTTTTAATGTGCGAGTGTCATCATTATACCAGGGTGCTAATTTTTTGTCTCTGACCATTTTCCTTTTTAGAGGAGCTACATTATCTAAAGTATGGCGGAATGTTGACTCTAAGCATTCAGTTGCCTGATCGAGTTCTGCAGGGGCTGACAGTGACCCAATCAAAGTTGACAGCTCTGGGAGATCATTTATAAAGCTCTGTGCAGTAGTTGACGTGAAAGTACGTTTAATACAGTAGCGTGGTGAGGTGCATATATTATTACTCAGACATATTTTGAATGAGATGAGACAATGATCTGAGATAACTTCAGACTGTGGAAGTATGACTATATTGTCTACGTTTAATCTGAATGTTAGTATTAGATCAAGGGTGTGACCACCATTATGGGTCGGTCCTATGACATTCTGCTTAATCCCGACTGAATCTAAGATGGACACAAACGCTGTTTTTAAAGGGTCTTCTGAGTTATCAAAGTGAATATTAAAATCTCCGACAACTAAAGCTTTGTCTAAGGAAATAACCAAATCTGAGATAAAATCTGCAAATTCAGAAAGAAACTCAGAATATGGCCCCGGGGGCCTGTAAATAATAAGCAATGGAATTAACTGGGTAGACTTATTTTTTGAGGCTACATACATTATATGAGTATGAAGAACTTCAAATGTATTAAATTTATAACCAGGTTTGTGTGTTACACCTAGATAATCGTTATAAATAACCGCGATGCCTCCTCCTCTGCCAGTTAGACGAGGCTGGTGTATATAACTGTATCCAGGAGGACTCGCTTCATTTAATGCTATATATTCATTTGGCTTAATCCATGTTTCTGTTAAACACAGTACATTAAACTCCTGATCAGTAATGAGTTCATTAACCATTAGCGCTTTAGATGTAAGAGATCTAATATTTAATAGCCCCACCTTTAGATCAAAGGTGCTGGCAGCAGCTGTACAGTCAGTCTGATCTAATTTTATATTGATTAGGTTACTGGAACAAACTTTGTCTATGAGAGTTCACCCCACCTTCCACGTCTCAAAGATTAAGCCAGTGCACGAGAGCCTGCTGGTCCCAGCTGCACCTTCTCCTCCTCCGCCTCGTCTCATCGATGGTGGCCCGGACTACTCCGTCCGGCGACTGCTGAAGTCACGGCGCAGGGGCAGGGGCCTCAATACCTGGTGGATTGGGAGGGCTATTGTCCTGAGGAGAGGATGTGGGTTCCTGCTGGGAGAATTTTAGACCGTACCCTCATCAGCACCTTTCATCGCCTGCATCCGGACCAGCCGGCCAACCGGAGGGGTCGACCAAGGGGTTCTTGTCGGAATGACGATGTGCCAACTGCTACTGGTTCAGAATCCGGGACCGAGTCCGATTCTGAACCAGATCCTGAGGCCTTGGACACTGACCGGTCAGAGGAGTTCTGACCCTCCACCGGTATTCCCCCTCCTCCCGCCCGTCTTGGTGGATCTGTGGCTAGGAACTTCTGGAGCCGTCCCTTGAGGGGGGGTTCTGTCATGGTCCTACCTGTGGGCTTCTCTCTTCAGGTAACATCTACACTCAGCATTACCAGCCACGCCTGCTCTCACTTCCTCTTATTAACTTTCAGTGACTGTCATTGGCTGTTGCCGATCACCTGCTTCCCCCCTGTGTGTATTTAAGCTGCAGTTCTCCCAAGCCTCAGTGTCAGATCGTCTGCAACTTCCAGCGTGATAACCTGCTCTGTGTTCCTACTACTCTGACTCCTGACGATATTCTGTTCCGTCTGACTCTGTCTGCTCTCCAGCCCCGGTAACCTGACCTGCCTTCTGTCCTGTCGACTCTGCCTCTTGCCTGCCTCTCCTGTACCTTCGCCTGATCTCCAGCTTGCCCAGCCCTGCTGCTCGCCTGCCTCTCCATCAGCCCGGTTCTGCTCACTAACTCCAGCCTGCTGAGGGACTACTGCTGGGAGACTGCCTGAAACCCAAGTACTGTCAGCCTACAGCCACACCTCTCTGACTACGCCTGATCCCGTCTGATCTCAGTTGCTAAGCAGAGTCGGGCCTGGCCAGTACTTGGATGGGAGACCTCAGATGTCACCACCATGCTCCCACCATCCATCCCTGCCTCTCAGTCCTCCTGCCACTGAACTTCACACACACATTCTCCCAACTCCCTTTTCCCCTGTTATTATTAAGCTGTGGTTTGAGTGCATTTGATCTCCTCTCCTGTCTGGTCCTTGACATCAGCTAAGTTATCAGTAACGATAGAGCAATGCGCTTCACCAGTTATCGTGTCAAACAAGCAATGGCAAAGTTTACTGAATTCCGCAATGTTCATATTGATATAATGATAAATGTACAGACTTGTAGGAAGCTATGAGAGAGTTTTATACATTCAAGGTTAACATATGGGACACAGGCATAGTACCCTACTTAGAAACAGAAGAAGAAGCTTGAAGTATGTTGGACCCAGTGTTTGAGAAGCATGGTGAGAGGTAGTTGGAAGTGAAATAATATATAAGCAGAAAGCGAGGGTGTGGTCATGTGTCGGCTGTGAATAGCAAAGAGTCAGGTTGAACCAGCAGGTAACGTAACGAGTTACAGTGCTCAGCGTAAATGAGTACACCCCCTTTGAAAAGTAACATTTTAAACAATATGTCAATGAACGCAAACAATTTCCAAAATGTTGACAAGACAAAGTTTAATATAACATCTGTTTAACTTATAACGTGAAAGTAAGGTTAATAATATAATTTAGATTACACATTTTTTTCAGTTTTACTCAAATTAGGGCGGTGCAAAAATGAGTACACCCCACAACAAAAAGTACTACATCTCGTACTTTGTATGGCCTCCATGATTTTTAATGACAGCACCAAGTCTTCTTGGCATGGAATGAACAAGTTGGCGACATTTTGCAACATCAATCTTTTTCCATTCTTCAACAATGACCTCTTTTAGTGACTGGATGCTGGATGGAGAGTGATGCTCAACTTGTCTCTTCAGAATTCCCCATAGGTGTTTGATTGGGTTCAGATCAGGAGACATACTTGGCCACTGAATCACTTTCACCCTGTTCTTATTCAGAAATCTAACAGTGGCCTTAGATGTGTGTTTAGTCATGTTGGAAAAGTGCATGACGACCAAGGGCATGGAGTGATGGTAGAATCTTCTCTTTCAGTATAGAGCAATACGTCTGTGAATTCATGATGCCATCAATGAAATACAGCTCCCCGACACCAGCAGCACTCATGCAGCCCCACATAAGGACACTGCCACCACCATGTTTCACTGTAGGCACCATGCATTTTTCTTTGTATTCCTCACCTTTGCGACACCATACAGTTTTGAAGCCATCAGTTCCAAAAACATTTATCTTGGTCTCATCACTCCAGAGTATAAAGTCTCAGTAATCTTCATCTTTGTCAGCATGGGCCCTGGCAAACTCTAGGCAGGCTTTTTTGTGCCTGGGCTTTAGGAGAGGCTTCTTTTGTGAACGGCATCCATGCATGCCATTCCTCTGCAGTGTCTGCCGTATTGTGTCACAGGAAATAGTCACCCCAGTTTGGCTTTCTACTTCTTTAGATAACTGCAGTGAACTTGCATGCCGATTTTCTTCAACCCTTCTCATCAGAAGATGCTCCTGTTGAGGTGTTAACTTCCGTGGACAACCTGGACGTCTCTGTGAGATGGTTGCAGTTCCATCTTTCTTAAATTTTTGTACCACTTTTGCTACAGTATTCTGACTGATAAGTAAAGCTTTGCTGATCTTCTTGTAGCCTTCACCTTTGTGGTGTAAATAAATTATTTTCTTTGGGGAATTCTGAAGAGACAAGTTGAGCATCACTCTCCATCCAGCATCCAGTCACTAAAAGAGGTCATTGTTGAAGAATGGAAAAAGATTGATATTGCAAAATGTCACCAACTTGTTCATTCCCTGCCTAGAAGATTTGGTGCTGTCATTAAAAATCATGGAGGTCATACAAAGTACGAGATGTAGTAGTTTTTGTTGTGGGGTGTACTCATTTTTGCACCACCCTCATTTGAGTAAAACTAGAAAATTGTGTAATCTAAGTGATATTATTAACCTTGCTTTCACATTATAAGTTAAATAGATGTTATATTAACTTTGTCTTGTCAACATTTTGGAAATCGTTTGTGTTCATTGAGATAGTGTTGAAAATGTTACCTTTCAAAGGGGGTGTACTCATTTACGCTGAGCACTGTACACCTGTGCCTAATTACTGGCTGTCTATTAACGTATGTTTCTGTGTGTCTTTCAGAGGGCCAGTAATGAGAGAGACAGCTGTGTTCCCCAATGGGTGTGGCATGTGTGTTCTTCATTACTGAGAAGTGAAAGAAGAAAATAAAAGTGCACCTTGAATTGCAGTGCCTGTCTCCATGTTGTTCATTGTCCCAACATAAAGATGTGTTACACTGGTACTGAAACCTGGGAGTGAGGAACAAAATGCCGCCGTGGAGCCTGAACCAGTCAGAGAGCTCCTACAGACCCTCGCCAACAACCTCCAGTGCCAGCACCAAGCACTCATTGTGTTGTTCATCAAGCAGGGGCAGCACTTCCGGACTCTGCTCAAGGCCCAGGTGGAGGACCGGCAGGTGATCCAGAACTTGTTCCAGTCAGCAGGTGCTCCAGTGGTCATTCCAGCAGCCAGTGTGCCTGTCCAGCTGGTCAAGATGGGGCTGCAGGACAGCCCTGACACCTTCCGCGAGCTGTTCGAGCATGTTGCAAAGGCAAGCTTGTGGCCAAACTCACAGTGGGTGGCTCACCTATTGCTCCTGTCGGGGGAAGCCCAGCTCACAGCTTGACAGCTCCTGGCCACCATCATGCTGGAGTACCCTGAACAGAAGCGGGCCATACAGCAGTGGGTCAGCCATGGCCCAGAAGAGCATCGCCAGCGCTTCTGCACACTAGCATATGGCAAAGTCAGCCACCAGTTTGCATTCATGCAACAGCTCCGGGATGCCTGCCACTGGTGGCTGCTGGCAGGTGAGTGTAATGTTGAGGCCATCATCTATCGAGTGACGCTGGAGCAGTTTGTCACACAACTACTGCATGAGACAGTGTGGATCCAGTGTCACCACACGGCATCGCTGGAGGAGGTGGTCCAACTGGTAAAGGACCATCTAACGGTGTTTCCAAGAGCAGGCAACCCTATGGCTTCTCTTCCTTTCTCTCTTTCACTCTCTCCCTCTCCTCACCCACTCGCCAAACTTGTCTGTCTTTGTGTCTCCTCACTCCTTTCTCCTTCCATGTCTGTGCTGCTTCTAACCCCCGCTCTCTCTCCACAGGTGAAGCTATCCATGCCCACCAAAATCGGGAGAAAGTCTGGGCAACTCTGCTGCCACAGCAGGAAGGCTGGGATTTCCTGGGATCAACACTTCTGCAAAAGGTCAGGGATTCTGATTCGCATTCCTGATGTGCCATGGGCTTCCTCTTATTGAGCAGGAATGTACAGAGTCTCTGTGAGTATTCAGGAGAGTAAACATCAGGCTTTGGTGGATTCTGGTTGTAATCAGACCTCCATGCATCAAAGCCTAATTCAGTGCGGGTCACTGGGAATTGCATGATTGGTGAAGGTGAGGTGTGGACAGGGGTCTGTTCGCAAATTTCCGTGAATGCCTGTCACTATTCATTTCCAGGGAGAAAAGCTTAGTGTGGAGGTGGCAGTTAACCTGAGCCTCACTGATTCACTTATCCTGAGGACAGATTGGCCAGGGTTGAAAACGTTAATAAAACAGTAATGGATGGGCCTTACATTAGCACGTCATGGGGGAATCCCACGGCAACATTGGCTGGGGAGGTGGTCTCAGGGCCGGCTGCATCAGCACCATATCATAATGACACGGAGAGTGGGGAGGGCTCTGCTCCTCCTCTGTCTCTGGGGAATCCCTCTGGGGATTTCCCACTGGATCAAACACGTGACGAGTCTCTGAAACATGCTTTGACCAAGTGAAAGTGATTGATGTCCAGAACCTCCAGTCTAATGTTGCACTCTCCTGTCTGTATTTTTCTTTTATTAAGGACAGACTATATCGAGTGATGCAGGACACTCAGACTAAGGAAGAGATGGCACAGTTGTTGGTCCTGAAGAGCTGTAGGGAACTTTAATTCCATGCAGCTCATCATAATCCCATGGCTACGCATCTAGGTCAGGACAAAACACTCTCGTCAAATCGTCTCATGGCTTGGTTCTATTGGCCAGGGATTTGTGCCAATGTCTGCAGTTGGTGTGCAGCTTATCATGAATGCCAGCTGGTAAGTCCTGCAACCACACCAAAAGTGCCATTGTACCCATTACCATTGTAGGACTTTGAGTGGGTGGAGCACAGAAGTACAGCAGGCCAGAACTGACTTCCAAAAAAACTCTGTATTTGCAGCTTTACAATCTCCCAGTCACACAGACAACAGTCGTCTGGATGGGGAGAGAGCTCCCTTCCTCTGCTCTCTCTCTCCTTATATAGGGCATGGTCACTGGGGAAGACACACAAACACAGGTTAATTGACATCAGGTGCAGTGATTCTGCCACTTACCTTCCTTAACTCCGCCCTCCGGTCACAGACTGACGCTTGACCACATCCCTGCTGCTACATACCCCCACTGCCCGACTCAGGCCGGGCAGCTGGCCGGCCTGCAGCTGACTCCCCCTCCCCTCCGACAGGAGAGGAAGTCCGCCACGACCATCTGTGCCCCTGGCCTGTGGATCACCTTGAAGTTAAAGGGCTGGAGTGCCAGATACCAACGGGTGATCCGTGCGTTGGCATCCTTCATGCGGTGGAGCCACTGGAGGGGCACGTGGTCTGAACAGAGGGTGAAAGGGCGTCCCAGCAGATAGTAGCGGAGGGCGAGGACCGCCCACTTGATGGCTAGGCACTCTTTCTCTATGGTGCTGTAGCACCCCTCATGCACTGATAGCTTTCTACTGATGTACAGCACGGGGCAATCCTCCCCCACCACCTCCTGGGACAGAACAGCCCCCAGCCCTCTGTCCGACGCGTCCGTCTGCAACATAAAGGGGAGAAGAAATTCAGGGGAGTGTAACAGTGGCCCCCCACACAGTGCAGCCTTCATCTCAGAGAAAGCTCGCTGGCATTGCTCCATCCACTGGACCAGATCTGGTGCCCCCTTTTTAGTGAGATCAGCCAGCGGGCTGGTGACGTCCGAATAATTAGGTATAAACCTACGATATTAGTAGCCAGCCAGCCTCAGGAACTGTCTCACCCCCTTTTTGGTCTTGGGCTTCAGGCAGGCTGCAATCGCTGCTGTCTTATTAATTTGGGGATGCACCTGCCCATTGCCCAAGTGGAAGCCCAGATACCGTACTTCCACCTGCCCAATCACACACTTCTTCGGGTTGGCGGTGAGACCCGCTTGCCTCAGTGACCTAAGGACAGCCCTCAGGTGTTGCAGATGCTGTGGCCAGTCATTACTATAGATTATGATGTCATCTAAGTATGCAGCCGCATAGGTGGCGTGGGGCGGAGGACCCTGTCCATAAGCCGCTGGAATGTAGCGGGCGCCCCAAACAGCCCAAAAGGTAGTGCAACAAATTGGTGTAAGCCAAACAGTGTGGAAAAGGCCATTTTTTTTCTCGGGATAGTGGAGTCAAGGGGATCTGCCAATAACCCTTTGTCAAATCCAGTGTCGAATAAAAGCGAGCCATGCCTAGTTAATCCAGCAACTCGTCAATACGAGGCATTGGGTATGCAGTCCACCAAAGCCTGATATGTATCCCCTTGGACACTCACCGGTATGTGATACGCTCCGGCCCGATCGAGGGCGGTTCCTGGTGCGTTGGGGATCCGGACCACCGCGCCCACCTCCATTGCCGAGCACCGATGCTGGAGGTGCCCCGGCTCCCCGCAGTGCCAGCAAACTGGCCCGGGCTCTCTCTCTCTCTCTGCACCAGCATTCTGGGGCTCACTCACCTGAGGGGGGGGAGAGACAGACACGGAAGAGGGAAATGGGAGGGCACCGCAGGTGCAGCAGGCCGACTGGGGTGGAGCCGGCCCCTGCCTCCGCGGTGGGGGAACGGGGTGAGGACGAGACACAGAAGGGAAGGGGGGGAGAGAGAGAGAGAGAGGAGAAGAGGCGATCTGCGATCCTGCCGTTGGAACAGCCGCCAGATGATCCTCCGCCAACTTGATGGCCTGATCCAGCGACGCCGGGCGGTGGCACTGGACCCACTCTGTGGTCCCTTCAGGAAGTCAGGCGATGAACTGCTCCAGTACCACCTGATCGAGGATTCCCTCGGCGTCGCGGTTGTCATCCCTCAACCACCACCAGCAGGCATCTCGGAGCTGCTGGCCAAACGCAAACGGCCGGCCAGCCTCCTCTAGGCGTAGAGCGTGGAAGCGGTGGCGTTGTTGGTCTGGGGTGCACCCCACACGCTGGAGGACGGCCCGGCGCAGGTCTGCATAGACCAGCTAGCAGTCGGCGGGGTGCTGTAGCGCGGCCAGTTGCACCTTGCCCGTTAGCAGGGGGAGAAGGCGCGCCACGCGCTGTTCCACTGGCCAGCCCCAGGCCTCTGCTGCTTGCTCGAAGAGTGCTAGGAAGGCCTCGGGGTCATCGTGTGGGCCCATCTTCATTAGGGTGAGGGAAGAAGGGCTTGTGGTGGTGGAGATGGTGGACCCTGCCGACACGAGGAGGTGCCGGAATGCCTGTTGATCTTCCTGCTGCACCAGCACCAGGGCCTCGAACCTTTGCGCTTGCTCCTTTCGGAAGGTGATCAACACCTGGCTCTGTTGGGCCGTGGCGAGGGCGTAGATCAGGTCCGCGAAGGGGGAGGACTCCATGGGGCTGTTCTCCTCTGTACTCCTTCCTGGGTTTCAGCACCACTGTAGGACTTTGAGTGGGTGGGTGGGTGGAGCACAGAAGTACGGCAGGCCAGAACTGAGTTCCAAAAAAACTCTTTATTTGCAGCTTTTCGGCTTTACAATCTCCCAGTCACACAGACATGCACACACACATCAGTCGTCTGGTTGGGGAGAGAGCTCCCTTCCTCTGCTCTCTCTCTCTCCTTATATAGGGCGCGGTCACTGGGGAAGACACATAAACACAGGTTACTTGACATCAGGTGCAGTGATTCTGCCACTTACCTTCCCTGACTCCGACCTCCGGTCACAGACCGACGCTTGACCACACCCCCACTGCCGCAACCATTAATTGAGATCTCCTTCGAAAGAACTGCATGGATCTCATCGGGCCATTAGATTGATGTGCATGTGGACATCGCTTTGTGTTAGTCATAGTGGATTATGCAATGCAATACCCAAAAGCAGTGCCTCTCCACAATATCTCCACTCATAGTGTTGCGAAGGCACTCTTCCACATTACCTCCCAAGTCAGGATGTTAGGATTGATGGAGGTGTGGTGAAGTTAGGATCCAAGGGCCGAAAACAGACAGTAATCCAATACATAATATGATTTAATTAAGGGAAGAAAGGGCGTGGAAAAAAGGTAAACAAACAGGACAAAAAACAAATGGCAAAAATGGCAAAGAACTAGAGACCAGAGGTTTAAGCTGTGACACGTGGAACGTGGGGCGGCACGGTGGTGTAGTGGTTAGCGCTGTCGCCTCACAGCAAGAAGGTCCGGGTTCGAGTCCCGTGGCTGGCGAGGGCCTTTCTGTGCGGAGTATGGATGTTCTCCTCGTGTCCGCGTGGGTTTCCTCCGGGTGCTCCGGTTTCCCCCACAGTCCAAAGACATGCAGGTTAGGTTAACTGGTGACTCTAAATTGACCGTAGGTGTGAATGGTTGTGTGTGTCAGCCCTGTGATGACCTGGCGACTTGTCCAGGGTGTACCCTGCCTTTTGCCCGTAGTCAGCTAGGATAGGCTCCAGCTTGCCTGTGACCCTGTAGAAGGATAAAGCGGCTAGAGATAATGAGATGAGATGGGGAGACGTGGAACGTGGAGTGGATGCGTCGCATGGTGAGTGGTAGTGCAAGTCTGACGGAACATGGGTTGATTACCTTTTTGATGAGAAAGGGTCCTAGGTACCTGGGAGCCAGCTTGCAGGAGACGGTTCTGAGTGGCAGATGGCGCGTGGAGAGCATGACTCGTTACCCCACCCAGTAAGTGGGCACCTTAGAGGGGCGTTTGTCGGCCTGCCTCTTGGATGCTAGGGCGGAGTGAATGAGTTTTCTCCAGGCCAATGCCCACGTCCTCCTGCAGCAGCGTATGAAGATCTGAGCAGAGGGTACGGCGACCTCCTCCTCTTGGTTGGGGAAGAGTGGTGGTTGGTAACCTAGTGAGCACTGGAAGGGTGAGAGACCTGTGGCAGATGAAGGAAGAGTGTTATGATTGTACTCGATCCAGGGTAGGTACTTACTCCAAGAACTGGCATCCCTGGACGCCATGCACCTGAGTGCAACCTCCAAAGCCTGGTTTGCCTGGCTGTTGGTCTGTGGGTGGAAGCCTGAGGAGAGACTACAGGTGGCCCCAATGAGTTTGCAGAAAGCCCTCCAAAATTGCACAGTGAACTGAGGACCCTGGTCAGAAACAATGTCAGTGGGCAGTCCATGTAGACGCAAAATGTGCTGGATGAGTAGTTCGTCGGTTTATTTGGCTGAGGGGAGCTTGGGCAGAGGGATGAAATGAACAGTTTTGGAGAAACAGTCAATGACAGTGAGAATGCATGTGTTGCCACCTGAATTGGGGAGTCCTGTGACAAAGTCCAGGGCAATGTGAGACCAAGGTCGATGTGGAGTCAGGAGGGGTCTTAGCAAGCCAGCAGGGGGTTGATTGGCTGTCTTGTTCCGGGAGCATGTGTTGCAGGTTGCCACAAACTCCTGGACGTCCTCCTTGATGGATGACCACCAAAAGTGCTGCTGGATGAGTGCCAGGGTTCGGGCAGCTCCCGGATGACAGGCCAGCTTGGAGCCATGACCCCACTGCAGCACCTGGGTATGCACAGGACCGGGAACAAACAGATGGTTAGGAGGAATGTTGTTGGGGTTACCTTCACCGGGGTCCTGCTCCGGGGCCTTCTGCACAAGCGTCTCAACCTCTAGAATGGCAGCTCCCACCAAGCAGTGTGGAGGAAGGATGGTCTCGGGCGGCTTGGACTCCTCTTGATGGGAGGAAAACATCCTGGACAGGGCGTTGGGTTTGCCATTCTTGGAGCCTGGGCGGTAGGAAAGCATGAAGTTGAAGTGGGAGAAGAAGAGAGACCAACAGGCTTGACGGGAATTAAGGCATTTGGCAGATTTGAGGTACTCCAGATTTTTATGGTTGGTCCAGACTAGGAAGGGGAACTCCAACCCCTTGAGCCAGTGCCTCCACTCCTCCAAGGCTAGTTTAACAGCCAGTAGTTCTCAGTCGCCGATGTCGTAATTCCGTTCGGCTGGGGATAGCTGGTGGGAGAAGAAGGAGCATGGGTGGACCTTGTCGTCACTGGCCTTCTGGGAAAGTATAGCTCCGACCCCTGACTCAGAAGTGTCGACCTTGACAATAAACTGCTTGGTTGGATCGGGTATGGTGAGAATGGGTGCTGTGGTAAACCTGTGTTTGAGCGTGGAAAAGGCTTTCTCTGCTTCCTCCCCCCACTTGAATTGGGTCTTGGTTGAGGTCAGGGCTGAGAGAGGTCCGGCCACCGTGCTGAAGTTGCGAATGAAGCACCTGTAGAAGTTGGTGAATCCTAGGAAGCGCTGGAGCTCTCGTCTCAAAGATGGGGTGGGCCAATCGGCAACTGCCTCGAGCTTGAGGGGGTCCATCTGGATCCTTGCTGGGGAAATGATGAATCCCAGAAACGAGACAGAGCTCTGGTGAAATTCGCTCTTTTCTGCCTTGACGAACAACTTGTTCTCTCGCAGGCGCTGGAGGACCTGCCGGACGTGACCGCGATGTTCCTCCAGGGAGTGGGAGAAGATCAGGATGTCATCCAGGTACAAGAAAACGAAGATGTTTAGGAAGCCCCTTAAGACTTCGTTAACGAGTGCCTGGAAGACTGCGGGCACATTAGTCAGGCCGAAAGGGACCACGAGGTACTCATAGTGACCAGTGGTGATGTTAAAGGTCATCTTCCACTTGTCCCCCTCCCTGATCCTGACGAGATGGTATGCATTGTGTAGATCTAGCTTGGTGAATACCTTGGCTCCCTGGAGTAGTTCAAAGGCCGTGGTCATGAGCGGTAGTGGGTAGCGGTTCTTGACCGTGATGGCGTTGAGACCCCAAAAGTCAATGCAGGGGCGGAGTGACTTGTCCTTCTTTTCGATGAAGAAGAACCCTGCCCCTGCTGGGGAGGAGGAAGGGCGGATGATCCCAGCTGCCAGCGACTCAGTGATGTACTTTTCCATGGCTTGTCTTTCAGCAGGAGAAAGAGAGTAGAGGCGTCCCTTGGGTGGCGCCATCCTGGGCAGGAGGTCGATACCACAGTCATAGGGTCTGTGAGGAGGCAGGGACACTGCTCGGGTCTGACTGAAAACTAGCTTAAGGTCCAGATATTCCAGAGGCACGTGAGAGAGGTCGGGAAGCTCGCTGGCTGAGGGCTGTGGTGGTTTGGCGGGAGGCAGAGCGGAGTTCAGACAGGAGGCCAGGCAGGAAGGACTCCAGCCTAGGATGGTGTTATTAGTCCAGTTAAGGTGGGGATTGTGCTGCATTAATCATGGTAATCCTAGGACAATGGGTATGTGGAGGTTGTTCATGATGTGAAGCTGGATGGTTTCTGAGTGGTTACCGGAAATCCTTAGGGTGAGCGGGGCAGTAAGGTGGGTGATGCTGGTCAAGCCGGTGCCATTGAGTGTCAGGACAGTGAGAGGGACGTCAAGAGCAAGTAGCAGGATTCCCAGATGCTTGGGAGTGGCGGAGCAGATCAGGTACCTGTCCACCCCGAGTCGACGAGGGCCTGGAGGTGGTGATGCTGGTTGTCACAGATAATGATGACAGGAAGTAACGGACGATTAGCGGGGGACTGGTTCCGAGCATTGCCCACCAGGGTCCCTTGATTCACTGGTGGGCTCATCCTTTTAGCGGGCAGGCTCGGCAGATGTGTCCCAGCTGACTGCAGTAGAAGCAGGCCCCCGTGCTCCTCTGGTGATGTCGTTCCTCTGCTGACACCCGAACCCATCTACCTGCATGCGTTTGACGGATGCGGCCAGAGGTGGAGAGGAGGTGAGTCTCTGGGCGGTTCTTCTCTCTCCTCTGTTGCTGGATCAGAGTGTTGATGCAGTTGGCGAGGTCCATGAAGCTGGAGAGGTCTGATGGCAGTTCCCACGATACCAGTTCATCCTTGATGGCGTCGGACAAGCCATGCAGGAACGCATCGATCTGGGCGCCCTCGTTCCAACTGCACGAAGCTGCCAACGTCCGGAACTTGATGGCGTAATCCGAGGTAGACCAGGACCCCTGCCGCAGCTCCATGAGCTCTCTGGCCACCTCCCAGCTGGACAGAGAACAGTCAAAAGTTCGCCTCATCTCCTCGGAGAAATCCTTGAAACTGGAACAAAAGGGTGCATTGGCATCCCAGACTGCTGTTCCCCACTCTCTGACCTTGCCAGTGAGGAGCGTTATTGTATATGCTATCCAGGAGCATTCTATGGGGAAGGCCAGAGGTTGCAGCTCGAGGATCAACGAACATTGAGACAAAAACGATCTGCAAGTACCTGGTTCTCCATCATAGGGCTGAGGCACTGGAAGTCTCGGTTCATGGAGAAAGGCAGTGGCAGGAGCTGAAGTAGGAGACAGCTGAGCAGGGGTTGGCATGGCTTGACAGTGCTGCATCTGCATGGTGAGAAGGTCGAGTGCGTTGGACAGGGTGGTGAGGCTCTGGGTAATTTGTTGTTGGTCTTGTTGGTGGGTCCCGAGGGGAGTCCCTTGCTGCTGGATGGCTGTTCTCAGATGGGCAAGTTCCACTGGATCCATGTTGGCCAGAACGTACTGTTAGGATTGATGAAGGTGTGGTGAAGTTAGGCTCCAAGAGCCAAACACAGACAGTAATCCAGTAAATAATATGATTTAATTCAGGGAAGAAAGGGTGTGGAAAAAAGGTAAACAAACAGGACAAAAAACAAATGGCAAAAATAGTCTGGCCAAAATGAGACAAACATCTCATCTCATTATCTCTCGCCGCTTTATCCTGTTCTTCAGAGCCTATCCCAGCTGACTACGGGCGAAAGGCAGGGTACACCCTGGACAAGTCGCCAGGTCATCACAGGGCTGACACATAGACACAGACAACCATTCACACTCACACCTACGATCAATTTAGAGTCACCAGTTAACCTAACCTGCATGTCTTTGGACTGTGGGGGAAACCGGAGCACCCGGAGGAAACCCACGCTGACACAGGGAGAACATGCAAACTCCACACAGAAAGGCCCTCGCCGGCCACGGGGCTCGAACCCAGACCTTCTTGCTGTGAGGCGACAGCGTTAACCACTACACCACCGTGCCACCCCATGAGACAAACAACTTGACAAAAACATGAGACAGGCAAATACAAAAACGCTAGTGCAAAAAAACATGAGCAAAGACCCTGAGTGCAAGAAACTATGAACCAGAAATAACCCTTAGTGCAAAAAACATGAACAAGAAGAATGCTAGTGCAAAAACCATGAACAAGAAAAAATCACTACAGAGCAAAACCATGAGAAGCAAGAGAGGCACAGAAATGGCTAGAGAAGCAAACAAGACATTCTGGCAAAGTCTGACTCTGAGAACGGCTTATTTATACACAGCAGTGAAAACCAAGAAGCGAATATGGGTGAGAAGGGAATTCCTGTCCTGGATCCGGATCGGTGCTGGCGTGAGAAATCCATCATCTCCGGAGTGGATGTCCAGGGTGGAGCATTACACAGGATTCTGAAAGAAATCCTGACTGCTCAAGGCACTACTTTTATGTCATGTACACTACGCAAATTGTATGAATTATTGGGTCTTAAATCAATTCGTATGAATGTTTACCATCCGCAAACAGACGGGCTGATTGAACAATTTAACCAAACACTCCAAAACATGATTTGTAAGTTTGTTCATGGGGGCACTAAAAACTGGGATTGGTGGCTAAACCCTCTGTTGTTTGCAGTGCGTGAGGTCCCACAAGCCTCCCCTGGGTTTTCCCCATTTTAATTGTTGTGTGGGCACAAGTCCCGTGGCATCTAGACATCATTCAAGAAAATTGGGAGGAGGGACCTTCACCAAGCAAAAATGAAATTCAGTACATTCTTGTACATTCAGTCCAACTAATTGCACACTTTTTTTGGGTTTGCTGTGAGCCCCGCATGCCTCAGCAACCTCGGGACAGCCCTGAGATGTTGTAAATGCCACTGCCAGTCATTACTATAAACAATAATGTCATCTAAATAGGCAGCAACATATAACATATGCATTGTGGGGACAGAGGATTTGGTCCATGAGACACTGAAACGTTACTGGGGCCCCAAACAATCATGAGTGAGTGTCGTGTAAGGTTCTGTATATTAGTGTAATGTTCTTTATATTGCGCCATAGAGTCATAGATATGGCGGTATATAAATTTGTCCATTATTATTATTATTTAGACACATCCACAAAAAATACGCAAGTTAATAAAAATAATTTTAATTTTGAAATGGTTCTCCATTTTGACAACGTGCATTGAGTCAGCAGGAAAACATGGGGTGTGACATCATCAGACTGAAATATAGGAAAATATGTCACTCTGATCTGTGATGTATTTTGTATGAAAAATACAAAAAATATACTTCATATCTTCAAGCTAACGTGCTTTTGTTTTTATTATATAGACACATTCACAAACAAAAAGTACACAAATATATCAAAACAATTCATCAGTATCCTCATGACTGACATTTTGAGAAATATGTCATGGTTGCCATTCTCAATGTCCCAGATGTAGTACATATGAAAAATACGAGTGGTGTATTTCCAAGTAAAACACTCATGTCTACATAATATTTCACTTTACATGTAATGAATATCGAATATATGAAAGTTTAGCTTTTTGAATTAAATTATGAAAAAAAAACCTTTTTAATGATATTCCAATATTTTGAGATGCATTCGTATTTATCCATCAGCCACATAAGCAAAATATATATTCTGTTTTTACAGATATTAAATCAGACGTTTATATATATATATATATATATATATATATATATATATATATATATATATATATATATATGTGTGTGTGTGTGTGTATATATATATATATATATATATATATATATATATATATATATATATACACTAGAGCATCTCAAAAAATTTGAATACCATGAAAAAGTTCCTTTTTTTCATTATTTAATTCAAAAAGGTAAACTTTCATATATTCTACATTCATTACATGTAAAGTGAAATATTTAAAGCCTTTTTTGTTTTAATTTTGATGATTATGGCTTTTAGCTCATGACAATCAGAAATCCAGTATCTCAGATTATTAGAATATTCCCTAAGATCAATCAAAAAAAGGATTTACAATACAGAAATGTCCAACTTCTGAAAAGTATATTCATTTATACACTCAATACTTGATTGGGGCTCCTTTACCATGAATTACTGTATCAATGCGGTGTGGCATGGAGGTGATCAGTCTGTGGCACTGCTGAGGTGTTATTGAAGCCCAGGTTGCTTTGATAGTGGCCTTCAGCGTATCTGTATTGCCGCTTTTCCACTACAAACACGGCTGAGTTGGGCTGAGCCGTGCCGTGCTGAGTTGGGCTGAGTTGAGCTAAGCGGGGCCATTGGAGTTGCATTTCGACTACAACCGTGCTGAACCGTGCTGGCTGGAAGTGGGTGGACACATTGGGTGGAGTTAGCGAAAGTGGGTGGACGTCACGTGATGTCGTTCAGCGGCGCAAACAGTGACATCAGTGATCTTTTAAGCGGTAGTCTCACGACCCGGATAGTAAACAATAAACATGGAGGACATGGAGTCGTTAGTGTTGCTGGTCTTGGTTCTGTGGCTTGTTGTCATCGACAACGGCAACAGATACTGGCAAGAGCGTATAGATGAGGCGAGGCGCATAAGGCTTCAGAAATTCTCGTAATTCGTAATTCTTCTTCTTCCGGGTTTACGGTGTTTACAGATCCCAGCGTGCTCGCGGGGCGTGTGTGGGCATGTGAGGACACTCCTCCTCACCAATCAGTGCACAGGGGAGTGTCTGCTCATGCCCCTAGCCCCACTCGGCTCGGTTTGGCTTGCTTCAGCCCCGCTCCAAAACCGTGCGAGTTTTGGGGGCTAAGCAGGGCTGAAGTGAGCTGAGTCGTGCTGCTCTAAGGTAGTCGAAACGCGAGCCGTGTCGGGCTGAAGTGAGCTGAAGCGAGCTGAAAAAGGGTAGTGGAAAAGGGCCATATTTTTGGGTCGGGTGTTTCTCATCTTCCTCTTGACAATACCCCATAGATTCTCTGTGGGGTTCAGGTCAGGCAAGTTGGCTGGCCAATCAAACACAGTAATATCATGGTCAGCAAACTATTTGGTAGTAGTTTTGGCACTGTGGGTAGGTGCTAAGTCCTGCGGGAAAAGGAAATCAGCATCTCCAAAAAGCTCGTCAGCACATGGAAGCATGAAGTGCTCTAAAATCTCCTGGTAGATGGCTGTGTTGACTTTGGACTTGATAAAATACAGTGGACCAACACCAGCAGATGACATGGCACCCCAAATCATCACAGGCTGTGGAAACTTCACACTGGGTTTCAAACACATTGGATTCTGTGCCTCTCCACTCTTCCTCCAGACTCTAGAACCGTAATTTCCAAATTAAATGCAAAATGTACTTTCATCTGAAAAGAGGACTTTGGACCACTGAGCAACAGTCCATTTCTTTCTCTCCTTAGCCCAGATAAGACACTTCTGACATTGTCTCTGGCTCAGGAGTAGCTTGATATTAGGAATGCGAAAGTTGTATCCCCTTTCTTGAAGATGTCTGTTCGTGATGGGTCTTGATACACTGACACCAGCCTCAGTCCACTCCTTGTGAAGCTCTCCCAAGTTCTTGAATCAACTTTTCTTGACAATCCTCTCAAGACTGCGGCCATCCCTGTTGCTTGTGCACCTTTTCCAGCCACCCTTTTCAGCAATGACCTTTTGTGGCTTACCCTCCTTGTGGAGGGCATCAGTGATCATCTTCTGGACAACAGTCAAGTCAGCAGTCTTCCCCATGATTGTGGTTGTGTGTACTAAACTAGACCGAGAGATGCACTGTGTTCATACTGTTTTACTCAAACTCGAAATGAAATATTCTAATATTTTGAGATGGGTTTGTTTTATGTTTTTGTACTGTATGCCATACTGATTAAAATTAAAATAGAAAAATGCTTGAAACATTTTAGTTTATGTGTAATGAGTCTATAATATATAACATTTTCACTTTCTTAAATAACTGATGGAAAATATTGAACTTTCACAATATTCTAATTTTTTGAGATGCACTAGTATGTGTGTGTGTGTATGTGTGTGTGTGTGTGTGTGTGTGTGTGTGTGTGTGTGCTCAGCGTAAATGAGTACACCCCCTTTGAAAAGTAACATTTTAAACAATATCTCAATGAACACAAACAATTTCCAAAATGTTGACAAGACAAAGTTTAATATAACATCTGTTTAACTTATAACGTGAAAGTAAGGTTAATAATATAAACTTAAATTACACATTTTTCAGTTTTACTCAAATTAGGGTGGTACAAAAATGAGTACTAGACTGGTACCAAAATTCAAAAAAGTGCTTATTTAAGGAGTTAAAGGCATTTTTGAGACAAAGTCGGCAAACAGTCTTATTTTGTCAATTTGGGTGTGCCGAATTCAAATCTGCAATATGCCGAGCTCTATCTGACCTCTGTTGACCTCTAGAGGTCATTGAACTTTCGGCCTGTAAACGTCTCAGCTGAACCCAGTTTCTCAGCTTTCTAAGGAATGAAATGTACTAAAATGATTAATGAAGTTAGCAAATGGCCTTGTTTGTTAAATGTTTGGGTGCTGAATTCATTTTTCATTTGTAAAACAACATATGACCTCTGATAACCTCAAGGTCATTAAACTTGGCCTATAGGCCTATGCATTTAACGGCATTTTTAAACTGACTTTACTCCCCCAAAAAGAATATGAACAGACAAAAAACAAATAGAAAGGAACAAATACAACATTAAATGCCAGTCCATGTACATGTGACTTACTTTTCACAATGAGAATGCCTAGGTGATCACCTTACATAACATTGCATTACATTTAGCGGTTATTGTTTATACAAAGCTACTGAAAAAAGGACAGATTCAGCAGCATACAAAATGTGGGGGCATACAGGGTATACAGGTTAATCAGGGTTAGTATATATGAGAGTTTTTTTCTTTGTTGTTTGTTTTTTGTAAAGGCTTTACCCCGTTTAAAACAAAACAAAACAAAAAACAAACAACAAAGAAAAAACTCTCATATATACTAACCCTGATTAACCTGTATACCTCATATATACATACAGTTTTGAAGCCATCAGTTCCAAAAACATTTATCTTGGTCTCATAACTCCAGAGTATAGAGTCCCAGTAGTCTTCATCTTTGTCAGCATGGGCCCTGGCAAACTCTACGTGGGCTTTTTTGTGCCTGGGCTTTAGGAGAGGCTTCTTTCGTGGACGGCATCCATGCATGCCATTCCTCTGCAGTGTATGCCGTATTGTGTCACGGGAAATAGTCACTCCAGTTTGGCTTTCTACTCCTTTAGATAACTACAGTGAACCTGCATGCCGATTTTCTTCAAACCTTCTCATCAGAAGACGCTCCTGTCGAGGTGTTAACTTCCGTAGATGATCGGGACGTCTCTCTGAGATGGTTGCAGTTCCATCTTTTTAAAATTTTTGTACCACTTTTGCTACAGTATTCTGACTGATAAGTAAAGCTTTGCTGATCTTCTTGTAGCCTTCACCTTTGTGGTGTAAAGAAATTATTTTTTGCAGAATTCTGAAGAGACAAGTTGAGCATCACTCTCCATCCAGCATCCAGTCACTAAAAGAGGTCATTGTTGAAGAATGGAAAAAGATCGATGTTGCAAAATGTCACCAACTTGTTCATTCCATGCCTAGAAGATTTGGTGCTGTCATTAAAAATCATGGAGGCCATACAAAGTACTAGATGTAGTAGTTTTTGTTGTGGGGTGTACTCATTTTTGCACTACCCTAATTTGAGTAAAACTGAAAAATGTGTAATTTAAGTTTATATTATTAACCTTACTTTCACGTTATAAGTTAAACAGATGTTATATTAAACTTTCTCTTGTCAACATTTTGGAAATTGTTTGTGTTCATTGAGATATTGTTTAAAATGTTACTTTTCAAAGGGGGTGTACTCATTTACGCTGAGCACTGTATACACACACACACACACACACACACACACACACAGTGTTTCAAAAAATTTGATATCATTTCACAATCTAATAACTTTGCCAATTCTCATTCAACTGACCTCAAATTTTAACAGCATGTGTGGAAACAGGTAAAAATTTTATGTTTAATGTTTTTATCTTTTTAGGTATAGAAATGCCATTCACTGGAAAAGAAAAGGCATTTTGTGTGTTAGAGTACACTTGAACACAGTCGAACAAGACCAGGCAGTGTGCATTCATGTGAGAATTCTCTAAAAATGCACCGTTACCAGAAAAGACTGTTACCAAAGACATGCTGCAGCGTGTTTGGCAGGAGCCGGTCTACTGACTTGATGTGTGCCATGTCTCAGGCGGCGTGGATATTGAAAATTTGTGAAATCATTCATGGAATCCATATACTTTTTGAATTTCTCATTCAAATTTTAAGGAATAAATCTTATATTGCTCAACATAAAGCCTGTTCAGTTTAATTTGCCTCGACTATGTAGTTTCTGGGATATTTACATCTCAAATAATTTCACATTTTTTGAAACACCCTGTGTCTGTCTGTGTATATATATATATATATATATATATATATATATATATATATATATATATATATATATATATACACACACACACACAGGGCCGCTGACAGCTTTGGCTGGGCCCGGGACAAAATGCTCTGAATGCCCCCCCCCCCCCCCATCCCAGTCTCTACTCACTCCAACCCTTAAATGACAGGTATTCAAAAACCATTCAACCGGTCAACAACCATTTCATTTTAGCATTTCAACATTTTTACAGTTTTAACATTTCCTTAGTCTGCAACTATTCAGGTGCGAAATGCAATGCGCCGGACTTTTGTTGTGCGTGCGTGCGTACTGTCCAGTGTGAAAAGCAGAGAAGAACACACCGCTCGAGAAACGGCGGGATATGATTGTGGGTTAATGTGAATATTCTTAGCTTCAATCAGATATATGAAACACAATGTTATTAAGCCGTTGTGGTTATGAAATTATTCAATGCCCTGTGCGTTTGAAATGGTGTTCAGTGTGACTTGCTCTCCCCTTGTTTGTAACATGAATTGCGTGCCGCGTGTGCCTTGGTTGGGGTTACTTTACGGGGCTGGAAAAAGTTGGCTGTGTCTTACCCAGTGATGGGAATAACGGCGTTAGAAATAAACGGCATTACTAACGGCGTTACTTTTTTTAGTAACGAGTAATTTAACTAATTACTTTTTACATCGTTATAACGCCATTCCCGTTACTTACAATAAAATACTATGCGTTACTTTATTAAAGCTGTTCTCATCTGGCACGCTGCTCGTTCAGCCTTTCTTTACTCTGCTTTCATGTGGGGCGGGGAGACACGAGACAACGGCACAGTAAGCCAATTAGAGTAGATTTGGACAACACACGTAGGTAGGCCACGCCTACTGCACTACTGCGCGGTCTTTCAATCAGAAGACACAGCGATGGCGAGCGGTCAGCCCAGCACTGCGCTTTCACATTGGAAATACAGCCATTACTTTTCATCAGGGCCGTAACTACCATTGAGGACACCGAGGTCATGTCCTCGGCATTTTTTTCCCACGGTATTTTTTTTTTTCACTCAGAAATGTGAAATTAATATACGATGAAAATCGTTCTGACTTTGATCAGTGGAAAATTCTAAATTCAGCTTGCATCCCCCTGTTCTCATTTGTTTGTCTAAAAATAAAGTCCACATAATTTTTAAACGAAGCTGAAATATCTGACATTGGAAACATTTCATATTAGGCAGCCTCGCGATAGTCAGCTAAGCACCACGGGATATACAAGAGTTGAGAAGTGTTCTCATCAAGGTCCAACTCCGCAGCCAGTGAGTTTGTCAATTAGTCGTGGAATCTGAAAATTGACATAAGATGAAGAAGTCTACTACACTAAAACAAACCAAACTCAGCTTTGGAAAGTCAACAAGTGAGAGAAAAAGAAAGAGGGAAGAAGGTGAGTTAATTTTGCCAGTCACTGACAGTTATGTGCCGGAATGCTTATGATCATTAACAGTGCAATTTTAATTAGCATTTCAAGCAACAACAGTCGAAGCCACTTATAGATAGGATTTTCGTTTTCCAGGCGGCACAAACTCTTTTATTCTGTCTCTCTCGTATCGATTTGATTTGGTGCGTTTCAGATCAGAAAAGGCTGGACAGTCGTGACCTGTTGTTTATGAAGTTATTGGGTACTGACGAGACTTGAGCTATTTTGCTAACTTACCAGACTATAGGCTAACGTGAACCCAAGACACTATTGTTTTGATCATTGGTTGTATTTTCAAACGGAAATGAAAACGGGTAGCAAACTTATGTTCACATTTTATTTACAACATGATGTACCACCTCTGACTGCTTTCTGTCAATCATGAACAGCCCAGCCGCATTCACAGCTCCTCCTCCGATCACCAATAATAATAATAGTAGTAATAATGATGATAATAATAGATGAAGGGGCGGCACGGTGGTGTAGTGGTTAGCGCTGTCACCTCACAGCAAGAAGGTCCTGGGTTCGAGCCCCGGGGCCGGCGAGGGCCTTTCTGTGTGCAGTTTGCATGTTGTCCACGTGGGTTTCCTCCGGGTGCTCTGGTTTCCCCCACAGTCCAAAGACATGCAGGTTAGGTTAACTGGTGACTCTAAATTGACCATAGGTGTGAGTGTGAATGGTTGTCTGTGTCTGTGTGTCAGCCCTGTGATGACCTGGCGACTTGTCCAGGGTGTACCCCGCCTTTCGCCCGTAGTCAGCTGGGATAGGCTCCAGCTTGCCTGCGACCCTGTAGAAGGATAAAGCGGCTAGAGATAATGAGATGAATAATAGATGATAATAATAATAATAATAATAATAATAATGTTTTAAAATCAAATAGAGGACACTGGAGAGGGTGAGGATCAGCGAGTTGAAGAGAGAGAGCCAGGAGAGGAAGAGAAGGGAAGAGCAGAGCCAGTAGAGGAAAAACAGGGAAGAACAGAGCCAGTAGAGGAAGAAAAGGGAAGAACTGAGTCATGAGAGGAAGAGATAACAGAATCAGGAGATAAAGATAGGGAAATAACAGGTGAAGATCAAGAAACTCCAAGTACAAGTTTGTCCATCCATGATCCGGCAAGCTATAAAAACAAAAGTTCCTACACAGATGAGGAGAAAAAGAACATTCTTCAGGGTAGATGGAGTAGGGACCAGTATAAATACCCCCAGCGTCAATTTGGGAAAAGGCTTCTGAGATATAGTGCTGAGTGGGAAAAAAACACCCCTGGCTACGGTACTCTCCATCTGAGGATGCTGCATATTGTTGTGATCGTGCAGTTTTGAAATTGTTAAAATAAACATGTTCACCTACATGTTCATCTCCTTGTTGGGCTTGTGATTTTGACTCGTTTCCAAAATGTATGAAAAGTCACCATATTAGGGTTTTTTTTTTTTTTGGCAAATAAGATGTATCGCAATGTTTGACCTCGGTATTTAAAAAATCCTGGTTACGGCCCTGCTTTTCATTACTTGAAATAAAAGGCAAGAGTGTTTACGTGCAATGCACATTATGTCGAGGAACAAAGCGTTTGTCCTCGTCAGTGGCCAGTAATTAGTAACATAATTTTAATAACTACAAAAATATATTACATTTGATATATGTCTTATCTCACATTGTCCCACAAAAATATTAATATAGTGTAGATAACATTACTAATTGGTTCTGTTAAGTGTCCATTTCAGTCATTAAACACATTTAACATTCACTTTTATTATGATTACACTAAGTGAATTTGATTTTTTTTGAGGGGGAACAAAATGTAACGGAATAATTACTTTCCCTGGTAATTAGTTACTTTTATGACAAAGTAACTCCGTTACTAACTCAGTTACTTTTTGGGAAAAGTAACTAGTAACTATAACTAATTACTTTTTGAAAGTAACGTGCCCAACACTGGTCTTACCTGGCTCAGCTGCCCCACTGCCTTTGCTAGTACCTGCTGCATCATCCGAATCTTTTTTAAAATATATATTATGCAGTTAGCCCCTGAGTCTCTTGGTTTCTTCCTCTCTTTTTCTCTTTTCTTTTCTGTGCTCCTGACTTGTGCATGTTGGCAAATGGCACGCACGCTGATTGTCGAAGCGCTATGATCGAGCGATGTCGTTTTTTTCCCCTTAATCAAAGAGTCAGACCAAACCATTTTTGCATTAGGGGTGGTAGGGGGTTCTTGACGCCTTTTTCAAAGACAATAAAGGCAAAAGATCTAGAAATCATTTACTGAATGCAAATATAGCACATTTCTCCCCCAAATCAACACATTTTGAAATGAAATAAAATAATCGCAACTTCATGAGAGCCCAGTTCTGCCCCCCCCCATTCCTGGGCCCGGGACAACATACCCGTTTGTCCCCCCTGTCGGCGGGCCTGTATATATATATATATATATATATATATATATATATATATATATATATATATACACAACCCCGATTCCAAAAAAGTTGGGACAAAGTACAAATTGTAAATAAAAACGGAATGCAATGATGTGGAAGTTTCAAAATTCCATATTTTATTCAGAATAGAACATAGATGACATATCAAATGTTTAAACTGAGAAAATGTATCATTAAAAGAGAAAAATTAGGTGATTTTAAATTTCATGACAACAACACATCTCAAAAAAGTTGGGACAAGGCCATGTTTCCCACTGTGCGACATCCCCTTTTCTCTTTACAACAGTCTGTAAACGTCTGGGGACTGAGGAGACAAGTTGCTCAAGTTTAGGGATAGGAATGTTAACCCATTCTTGTCTAATGTAGGATTCTAGTTGCTCAACTGTCTTAGGTCTTTTTTGTCGTATCTTCCGTTTTATGATGCGCCAAATGTTTTCTATGGGTGAAAGATCTGGACTGCAGGCTGGCCAGTTCAGTACCTGGACCCTTCTTCTATGCAGCCATGATGCTGTAATTGATGCAGTATGTGGTTTGGCATTGTCATGTTGGAAAATGCAAGGTCTTCCCTGAAAGAGACGTCGTCTGGATGGGAGCATATGTTGCTCTAGAACCTGGATATACCTTTCAGCATTGATGGTGTCTTTCCAGATGTGTAAGCTGCCCATGCCACACGCATTAATGCAACCCCATACCATCAGAGATGCAGGCTTCTGAACCGAGCGCTGATAACAACTCGGGTCGTCCTTCTCCTCTTTAGTCCGAATGACACGGCGTCCCTGATTTCCATAAAGAACTTCAAATTTTGATTCGTCTGACCACAGACCAGTTTTCCACTTTGCCACAGTCCATTTTAAATGAGCCTTGGCCCAGAGAAGACGTCTGCACTTCTGGATCATGTTTAGATACGGCTTCTTCTTTGAACTATAGAGTTTTAGCTGGCAACGGCGGATGGCACGCTGAATTGTGTTCACAGATAATGTTCTCTGGAAATATTCCTGAGCCCATTTTGTGATTTCCAATACAGAAGCATGCCTGTATGTGATGCAGTGCCGTCTAAGGGCCCGAAGATCACGGGCACCCAGTATGGTTTTCCGGCCTTGACCCTTACGCACAGAGATTCTTCCAGATTCTCTGAATCTTTTGATGATATTATGCACTGTAGATGATGATATGTTCAAACTCTTTGCAATTTTACACTGTCGAACTCCTTTCTGATATTGCTCCACTATTTGTCGGCGCAGAATTAGGGGGATTGGTGATCCTCTTCCCATCTTTACTTCTGAGAGCCGCTGCCACTCCAAGATGCTCTTTTTATACCCAGTCATGTTAATGACCTATTGCCAATTGACCTAATGAGTTGCAATTTGGTCCTCCAGCTGTTCCTTTTTTGTACCTTTAACTTTTCCAGCCTCTTATTGCCCCTGTCCCAACTTTTTTGAGATGTGTTGCTGTCATGAAATTTCAAATGAGCCAATATTTGGCATGAAATTTCAAAATGTCTCACTTTTGACATTTGATATGTTGTCTATGTTCTATTGTGAATACAATATCAGTTTTTGAGATTTGTAAATTATTGCATTCCATTTTTATTTACAATTTGTACTTTGTCCCAACTTTTTTGGAATCGGGGTTGTATATATATATATATATATATATATATATATATATATATATATGTTGTTTTAGGTCATATTTATGCAGAAATATAGAAAATTCTAAAGGGTTCACAGACTTTCAAGCACAAGTTTGTGAACCCTTTAGAATTTTCTATATTTCTGCATAAATATGACCTAAAACAACATCAGATTTTCACACAAGTCCTAAACGTAGATAAAGAGAACCCAGTTAAACAAATGAGACAAAAAAATTATACTTAGTCATTTATTTATTGAGGAAAATGATCCAATATTACATATCTGTGAGTGCCAAAAGTATGTGAACCTCTAGGATAAGCAGTTAATTTGAAGGTGAAATTAGAGTCAGGTGTTTTCAATCACTGGGATGACAATCAGGCATGAGTGGGCACCCTGTTTTATTTAAAGCTCTATCAAAGTCTGATCTTCACAACACATGTTTGTGGAAGTGTATCATGGCACAAACAAAGGAGATTTCTGAGGACCTCAGAAAAAGCGCTGTTGATACTCATCAGGCTGGAAAAGGTTATAAAACCATCTCTAAAGAGTTTGGACTCCACCGATCCACAGTCAGACAGATTGTGTACAAATGGTGAAAATTCAAGACCATTGTTAACCTCCCCAGGAGTGGTCAACCAACAAAGATCACTCCAAGAGCAAGGCATGTAATAGTCAGCGAGGTCACAAAAGACCCCAGGGTAACTTCTAAGCAACTGAAGGCCTCTCTCACATTGGCTAATGTTCATAAGTCCACCATCAGGAGAACACTGAACAACAATGGTGTGCATGTCAGGGTTGCAAGGAGAAAGCCACTGCTCTCCAAAACGAACATTGCTGCTTGACTGCAGTTTGCTAAAGATCACATGGACAAGCCAGAAGGCTGTTGGAAAAATGTTTTGTGGACAGATGAGACCAAAATAGAACTTTTTGGTTTAAATGATGTTATGTTTGGAGAAAGGAAAACACTGCATTCCAGCATAAGAACATTATCCCATCTATAAAACATGGTGATGGTGGTATCATGGTTTGGGCCTGTTTTGCTGCATCTGGGCCAGGATGGCTTGCCATCATTGATCAAACAATGAATTCTGAATTATACCAGCGAATTCTAAAGGAAAATGTCAGGACATCTGTCCATGAACTGAATCTCAAGAGAAGGTGGGTCATGCAGCAAGATGATGACCCTAAGCATACAAATTGTTCTACCAAAGAATGGTTAAAGAAGAATAAAGTTAATGTTTTTGAATGGCCAAGTCAAAGTCCTGACCTTAATCCAATCAAAATGTTGTGGAATGACCTGAAGCGAGCAGTTCATGTGAGGAAACCCACCAACATCCCAGAGTTGAAGCTGTTCTGTATGGAGGAATGAGCTAAAATTCCTCCAAGCCGGTGTGCAAGACTGATCAATGGTTCCCGGAAACGTTTAGTTGCAGTTAATGCTGCATAAGGGGATCACACCAGATACTGAAAGCAAAGATTCACATACTTTTGGCACTCACAGATATGTAATATTGGATCATTTTCCTCAATAAATAAATGACCAAGTATAATATTTTTATCTTATTTGTTTAACTGGGTTTTCTTTATCTACTTTTAGGACTTGTTTTAGGTCAGATTTATGCAGAAATATAGAAAATTCTAAAGGGTTCACAAACTTTTAAGCACCACTGTGTGTGTATATATATATATATATATATATGTATATATATATCAGCTGGATAGTACAGTGGTAATGCTCACTGACTACGACGCAGGAGATCGGGGTTCGAATCCCGGTCGGGGCAAAACATCATCCAGTAAGGGTCCTTAGGCAAAAACCCCTCATGATATATCAGCCTACCTCAGGAATGAGTGAAAACATAACTGATAGAGTCATACCGGCTCAGACGTCGCCCGGGTCAACAAGGTCTGCGTCAGTTGCTAGGGAACCAGGGCAAACTGATGAGAAATGGGCTACTGGAACAAGACATCGATGGACGAGGACAGAAAATACGGATTTGCTGGAATGCTACTATACAAGCAGTCCCGGAGAGAGGGGATACATGCAGAGAATGCTGCTCTGAAGACAATCTCCACAAGAACCATCACTGAGACCAACAAGCTGATACACAGTACAGCAACAGTAATCATGGAGATGCTTGGACACAAGGTGGGCTCAGGACATAACAAACAGTATCCATTTAGAGGCCAAGATAAAGGCAGCAAGGAGAGAAGTTAGCCAGCTAGCTGAACTACAGAAAGGGAACATGGTGAATAAAGGGGCGCCCAGGAAGTACAACTCACTCTCCATACCAGAGGCACTCGAAACTGCCAAACAGTGACTAACAGCACTGGCCACCCGGTTGAGGAGATACACCAAGGAAGGAGAGGCCAGGAGAATAAACAAGCTATTCTCCACTGAACCAGCCAAGGTGTACTCTCAATGGCAGGGGAACAACAACCGGTCAGACCCACCAAGAGCTGAGGTGGAAAAATACTGGAAAGACATATGGGAAAGAAAGGCATCACACAACACCGATGCCCAATGGTTAGTGGACCTAAGAGCTGACCACAGCAACCTCCCAGAACAAGAACCAGTAACCATCTCAATGGCAGACGTCCAAGAAAGAGTGTCAAAGATGAAGAGCTGGACAGCACCAGGCCCCGATATGATCCATACGTACTGGCTGAAGAAGCTAACTGCACTCCATGAACGCCTAGCAGCACAGATGAACCAGCTGCTGAGGGATGGAACCCACCCAGAATGGCTAACCCAAGGCAGGACAGTCCTAATCATGAAGGACCCCCAGAAGGGACCCATCCCATCCAACTACCGGCCAATTACCTGTCTCTGCACAACATGGAAGGCCCTGTCAGGCATCATTGCGGCAAAAATGAGTAAGCATGTGGCTCAATACATGAGCGAGGCACAGAAAGGAATTGGCAGTAACACCAGAGGAGCCAAGCACCAGCTACTGGCCGATAGAACAGTCGCCCGAGACTGTAAGAAGAGACAGACCAACCTGTGCACTGCCTGGATTGACTACAAGAAAGCCTACGACTCAATGCCACACACATGGATACTGGAATGTCTGGAACTGTATAAGATCAACAGGAACCTAAGGACCTTCATACAGAACTCAATGGAAATGTGGAAGACAACCCTAGAGGCCAACTCAAAACCCATTGCCCAAGTCAACATCAAGTGCGGCATATACCAAGGAGATGCGCTATCACCACTGCTGTTCTGCATAGGCCTGAACCCCCTCAGTCAGATCATCACGAAGAGCGGCTACGGGTACCGATTCCGTAGTGGGGCAACAATCAGCCACCTGCTCTACATGGATGACATCAAGCTGTATGCCAGGAACGAGCGAGAAATAGACTCGCTGATCCACACCACCCGGATCTACAGCGATGACATAGGGATGTCATTCGGATTGGACAAGTGTGGCCGGATGGTCTCAAAGAGAGGCAAGATGATCCGAACTGAAGGGATTGACCTACCAGAGGGCAACATAGGTGATATCCAAGACAGCTACAAGTATCTTGGCATCCCACAGGCTAATGGAAACCATGAAGAGGCCACAAGGAAGTCAACCACAGCCAAATACCTCCAGAGAGTAAGGCAGGTCCTGAAAAGTCAGCTGAATGGTAAAAACAAGGTCCAAGCCATCAACATGTACGCACTACCAGTCATCAGATACCCCACTGGTATCATAAACTGGCCAAAGGAGGAGATAGAAGCCACAGATATCAAGACTAGAAAGCTCCTCACCATGCATGGAGGGTTCCACCCCAAGTCCAGCACCCTGAGACTATACACTAAGCGGAAAGAGGGAGGCCGAGGGCTAGTGAGCGTCAAGACCACGGTCCAGGATGAAACATCAAAAATCCGAGAATACATCAGAAAGATGGCCCCAAAGGATGAACTGCTAAGTGAATGTCTCAGGCAGCAGAACCCTGATGAGAGTGCAGAGGAGGAGGAGGAACAGACAACCTGGAGAGACAAACCCCTACATGGCATGTACCACCGTCAGATAGAGGAAGTGGCTGATATCAAGAAATCCTACCAGTGGCTGGATAATGCAGGACTGACAGACAGCACAGAGGCACTAATCATGGCAGCACAAGAACAGGCCATAAGCACAAGAGCCATAGAGGCCAGGATCTACCAGAGTAGATCAGACCCAAGATGCAGACTGTGCAAAGAAGCCCCTGAAACAGTCCAGCACATAGTAGCAGGGTGTAAGATGCTAGCTGGATCAGCGTACATGGAGAGGCACAACCAAGTGGCTGGGATAGTATACAGGAACATCTGCAACCAGTATGGAATAGAAATACCCAAGTCCCAATGGGCCATACCACAGAAGGTGGCTGAGAACAACAGGGCCAAGATTCTGTGGGACTTCAGCTTCCAGACTGACAAACAGATCCTGGCTAACCAACCGGACATAGTGGTGGTGGACAAAGAGCAGAAGAGGGTGGTGGTGATAGATGTGGCGATCCCAGCTGACGCCAACATCAGGAAGAAGGAACATGAGAAACTTGAGAAGTATCAAGGGTTGAAAGAGCAGCTGGAACGGATGTGGAAGGTCAAGGGTTGCGTGGTCCCCGTGGTAGTGGGGGCACTTGGGGCAGTAACCCCCAAACTGGGAGAGTGGCTCCAGCAAATCCCAGGAACAACATCTGAAGCCTCAGTCCAGAAGAGCGCAGTCCTAGGAACATCGAAGATACTGCGCAGAACCCTCAAACTCCCAGGCCTCTGGTAGAGGACCCGAGCTTGAGGATGACATGGATACCACCCCCCCGCCGGGGGTGAGAAGGAGATTTTTTTTTTTTTATAAAATTAGTGTGTGTGCACGTGTGCATGAACAGTAACAAAAACATATGTATTGGCCTTGGCTATTTATTAATTTTTTTTTTCCATTCAGGGCAGCTAGTGTGCGCTGTGTTAAACAAAGCTCTGAGTCATGAACCTTTTTTAGACTCATTTGGATTCGAAGCTTCATTGGTTCAGAAAGCTTCATTGCCCCCTCACTAGAAAATAGGTACCCTTACACAGGTTTTATAATCCCTTCGAACACAAGGAAAAATGCTATGGAACTTCATGTGTACAATTGTACACATTATGTCCCAAGGGAATAAATGACAGAAAACATGGTGTGTCTATATCCTCATTAAGAACAAGATACTTTCAAGCATCCAGTTGATGTAAATACAAATAAATAAAATGTTAAACAAAATTTCACAATCATGTTTCACAATCTTAATTATGTATGTTAGTTATTGTAAGCACACTTAATTAGTTTTACACACAGAGAGAATGTACCCAAGTGCATTTACTTCAAGTTCAATTTTGAGGCATTTGTACTTTCATTATTTTCATTTTATGCTCCCTCTACTTCACTACATTTCAGAGAGGAATGTTCTTTTTTACTCAACTACTACAGTGGTTTGATGGCTATAAGGCTACGGTGGTATTCTAGGATGATGGTATATCGGTAAAATGTCAGAAGAGTATGAAGGTATGGAAAAAAAGATACCACCAGCTATTGCTCCTAGTTATTTCCTCCTCTTTCACGCTAATATATAATTTTGTTTGTTTGTACGTATTTAAAAAAGCATTCCTTTTGATCTCTCACTATGAGGATACACCCCCTTGCGTACTCACAGCACTTAGTTGGTTACAATCTGCTCCTCAGTCCCTACCTTCAGCCACACTCCCCCCGGCGCTATGGAATTCTCTCTGTTCCTGTCTCCAGCCCTCACTTTACCAGGCCATGTACTCTGCTCCAACTCTCCAGACTTGCCATCTTCAAGCTGCCCACCAGATCTCCTCTGACCTCTTCCTACTCTTCTTCTTTCAGATTTTATTGTTAGTTTACACGTGAAGCGCATACTGCCAGTTACTGGAACACCCACACACACACACACCAAACAAACAAAAAAACCCTATGGTCCTACCATACCCTTCATTCAAATTCTAGAATACAATCCTGTCCGTTTGTCTCCTTCCATCCTCATTGCTGAGGGTCGGCAATCCAGGAAGCCATCAACTAGCTTCCATAATTACAATTTAGCGTAATTGAATTTCCTTATTGTTTTGCGGATCTATTCTTTTTATGGCACTCTTGTGATTCCATACAAAACCACGCTATGTGACAGCAACTCCAAGGCCAGTTATGTCGGTGTGAAAACGGTTTTGGCCAAGATTCGTTGGCTGTCTGGGTCGGTACCAGACCAAAGCCAAATTTTACATATTAATACGCAAATTATTATTATTATTATTATTATTATTATTATTATTATTATTTAACCGATTTTACGTACAGGTTTCGGCACCAAAAGCCTTCGATACAAAACGAACTCATGAAACTTTATTTTAAAAAGAGAAAGAGAGAACGTGAGTGCGAGAAAAGGCAGCCTATGATCACGTGCTTCACTGCCAAAAATATCAGCCAATCAAAACAGGAAACAGTGGACAGTTGCGTACAGCAGCTCGTGTGACTAATGCTCGTCATATGACTAGGCCACAAATGGAGTCGTTCATAACGAATTGAACGTGTTTCAGGAATTAATCAGAAAACTAGGTTTTTTAAGTGAAATAGTAAGTCGAATATGCCACCTACGCTGTTTCACAAGCTTTTCAATAAAAGAAATGCTTTTACGCTGCCGCCGAAATGCGACAAGGACGAATCCACGTTAAGGTACGTATAGATATTTACTATTATGTCATTATTTATTTGGCAGACGCCCTTACCTAGAACGACTGGCAGAATTGCTTTGAAGTCTCTATCACTAAATACATCTTGATACTAGCTTACTAAGTAATGTACCAAGAGTGCTATTACTATGAAAAAACTGTATTATTTGTGAGCTGAATGGCTTTTCCGCACCGCCACAACAGCGAAGGAACTTGATGGCTACGTGCCAAACAGCACACTGCTGCACGAAATAATAAACAGTTAGTCGGGACGGAGCCTCCAAGTTTGGAAAAACACTTTCTCTGGTAGTGTGCGATTTATATTGACATGGTTCGCTGAGAGTTGCACAAGGATTCAATTCTCTTGTTTACGGAATTCATTATATCTGCCAAAATGTACTCGAACGATAACAATATTTGTCACAACTACAAGGTATTATGTTTGCTATTTTCACTGTTCCCATTATATTGGTGGTTAAGATTCGGGTCTATGCAGCAACAATGAGCAGTAAAGTGTTGCAGAAAAAAAGGGGACGCCCAGTATTATTTACACTGCACAATGACGAATTCTCGAAGTCGTGATTTTGCGATGTGTGGGGGAAGTTAATAATCTGTAAAGGCAATGCATTTCTGGATGAAGTAGCTTGCGTTCTAATTTTTGTCCTGTTAAATTTATTGATTTTGGCAGTGTTTAGACTGCGGAAGGCAATATTCCATATAATAGCCATTCGGGATTGAACCTGGCTAGCAGTACTTTAATTTGACATGTGAGTCATTGGTCAAGCCTAGTACCCTTAGCTGCAACTTTTATGATTACTTGTACCAATAGCTGATGTACACTTCCAGATAAAATATTAGAAAAAAACAGAACAGTAGTCTGGTACTGGGCATACAAGCTGTATAGGTCTTTAAGTTTTTGTGGACCATCACATGGGTATTTGGATATGAATTTTAGAGGTCCAGTTATCACAGGACTGAAGGTCCATAAAAACAAATAAATGAAATCCCAAGCATCACACAAAGTACAAGATGCGATCATATAGTCATGCAGTCTGTGTACTATAAATGTAAAATTATTATTATTATGATGTACAAACTATGTCCCCCAAAAATCCATAATAGTATAACCTCAATTCCCCCCAAAAAAGTTGAGATGCTGTGTAAAAAAACAAAAACAAAATGGAGGGCGTATGTGGACACCGAACATGTAAGACGTGTGCGTCAGTGCTCCGAGGCTAAGTGACTATAATTCATTTTGGCAGAATATTCCATTTTATAGTTATTTTATTGTATCAGTAACAGTTTATTGAATGCTCGGTCGAGAAATGGCTTCAGGATGGAATAAAACGGACTTGGGGAAAGGCAAAAAAGAACTTTCATCAGCCGGAGATGCTAATGCTATGGATGCTAGCTTGCTACAGGAGATGATTAACTCTCTCAGGGATGACACATGCGGTAAAATTGACTCGCTCTCCACTGAATTGATGTCTGAAATTGCAACAGTTCGAGCTGAGCTGAAAAGTGCTATAGCACCATTGCAACAGAAAGTTGAAAACCATGATGGCACCATCAGAGATTTGGAGCATGCTGCATCCAACCAGAGTGACCACTTCAGTGAGTTGGAAAACGTCGTACAGACTCTGAGAACTCAAGTGGATCAGCTGAATGCTAAGTGCGAGGATCTCGAGGGGCGTTCAAGAAGAAACAATATTTGTCTGATCGGGATACTGGAAGACGTGGAGGGTTCTAACCTGACAGAATTTGTCTCTGGGCTTTTGCAGGACATTCTTAGGCCCTGTCCACACGGCAACGAAAATCAAAACGAAATCTTTTGAGAACGGGTTCCAGAGTGGAAAAATCTGGCAACGGCCCCGTTGCGAAGTCGTCTGGATGAGTAGAATGAATTTGTTTATGATGACGTCACAACCACATGACTGTCAGTGCTTCACGCCGGGTAGAAGTGTAACGAACTCGATGCGAGTTGTCAACAAATCCTATAACTTGGTTCATGAAACACGCTTACAAAATATTTTCACTGTGAATATTTATTGTGTAATGGTGCAAAGTGAGAGAGAGAGAATATCCCTTAGGGCAGAGTCTTTAGTCCAAACACTGCGGAAGCAGTACCAAACTGCGCACCGCCCGTGCGCTTTCCAAAAACAATCCCGCCAGCAAAAATAGGGGAAAAAAAGGAGCGATCTCACCTCTTCAGATGTTGGTTTAAGTCCGACAATACATTCCTCAAAAAGGGCGTAGAAGAACAAAGTAATCCATCAACGTGTAGCATTCAATTTATTCCGGACCATTAAAGAATTCTGGAGGATATCAGAATGTTAGCGTACCGGCTTCCATCTACCCCCATTCATTCCTCTTTCCGCGTCTTTCGTTTTACGCTACTGATTAATAATCAAAACTTTATGTGGCTGATGCTACAGAAAAAGGGGGTTATGCGCATGCGTCTACTTCTTCTATTGTTCTTGTGTTTCCGATGGGACCATCTTACAGCGCACGTAGAGGTGTGGCATGTGTATTGCATCGTTTTCAGCAAGCGTTGCGTTGCCATATGTACCTGATATTTTACTGATCCGTTGCCCATCTGGACGCGATATTAAAAAAAAAAAAAACCCTCGTTGCCGTTGTCGTGTGGATGTAGCCTTAGTCTTGACCAAAAACCTATCCTGGATAGAGCCCACCATAGTCTGCGCGAGAAGCCCAGCAAAGACAAACCACCCAGACCGTTCATTATTTGCCTACACTACTACCAGGCTCGAGACCGGATTCTACTCAGGGCTGAAGAGGCTTTCCCCCTCAGCTACCAAGAGAAAAGAGTCTCGATCTTCCCTGACTACACACCTGCTGTGGCCAAGAAACGTGCACAGTTCGAGGATGCAAAACGTCTCCTTCGTCCTATCAAAGGAGTGAAGTTCAGGTTGTTGTTTCCTGCCCTGCTGAAAATTATGTTGCCTGATGGAACACTACACAAATTCGAAGACCCCTCTGCAGCAGTGGATTTCATCAAGAATATCACACCTGCGAGTAGTACACCAGCCTAACTCCAGGATACAGATGATGGTGAGCTAACGGTGGCCAAGTAAATAGACTGTGTATTTGGACTAGCCTACTGACTGCTAAGTTTGAACATTCTTGCTATTTTTCCTTCTCTTTCCATCTCCAAATAGTGCAGGTTAATTTGCTTCGTTTTCTGATCATTATTAGACTGTCCACTCTGGTTTCTGAAATAACCTAGTCAACATTTTGAGCTGGGCGGCACGGTGGTGTAGTGGTTAGCGCTGTCGCCTCACAGCAAGAAGGTCCTGGGTTCGAGCCCCGGGGCCGGCGAGGGCCTTTCTGTGTGGAGTTTGCATGTTCTCCCCGTGTCCGCGTGGGTTTCCTCCGGGTGCTCCGGTTTCCCCCACAGTCCAAAGACATGCAGGTTAGGTTAACTGGTGACTCTAAATTGACCGTAGGTGTGAATGTGAGTGTGAATGGTTGTCTGTGTCTATTGCCGCTTTTCCACTACAAACGCGGCTGAGCCGTGCCGTGCCGAGTCGAGCTGAGTCGAGCTGAGCGGGGCTGTTGGAGTTGCATTTCGACTACAACCGCGCTGAACCGTGCTGGCTGGAAGTGGGTGGACACATTGGGTGGAGTTAGCGAAAGTGGGTGGACGTCATGTGATGTCGTTAAGCAGCGCAAACAGTGACATCAGTGACAGTGGCGGAACAAGTCAGAGCCGGGCCGGGGGCGGGGCAAATGACCGGACCCTTTATTAAAGCTTATCATAACATCATTTTAGGCTACAAAATGTCCGCAACTGCGGTGTTTACCAATTTCAACACTACCGGGTGCAACTATGTTATTTAGTACATCAAGTCCTTCAAACGAACATGTAACTCAGAAACAAAAAACATTAGGATACTGTACATGGCTCATAATAAAACATCAATAGCCTATACTGCGCACATTATTTGAAGGGCATACGAATGAGCGCTCAGAGGTTGCAGCAGTGACAGGAAGAGTCAGAAATAAAAGGAGGGCGGTGCAAACCTCACTGAATGCACTGTGTTTACCAATTTCAACACTACGGGGTGCAACTATGTTATTTTGTACATTAAGTCCTTCAAACGAGCATGTAACTCAGAAACAAAAAAACATTCGGCTACATACTGTACATGGCTCATAATAAAACATCAATAGCCTACTGCGCGCATTATTTGAAGGGCATACGACGAGCCTTGCGCTCCGCGAACTCGTCCACGATGCTCTGTATGTCACTGATTCAGTGATCTTTTCAGCGGTAGTCTCACGACCCGAATAGTAAACAATAAACATGGAGGACATGGAGTCGTTAGTGTTGCTGGTCTTGGTGCTGTGGCTTGACAACGCGGACAGATACTGGCAAGAGTGTATAGATGAGGCGAGGCGCATAAGGCTTCAGAAATTCTCGTAATTCGTAATTATTCTCCTTCCGGGTTTGCGGTGTTTACAGATCCCAGCGCGCTCGCGGGGCGTGTGTGGGCATGTGAGGACACTCCTCCTCACCAATCAGTGCACAGGGGAGTGTCTGCTCACGCCCCCAGCCTCAGTCAGCACGGTTTGGCTCGCTTCAGCCCTACCCCAAAACGGTGCGAGTTTTAGGGGCTAAGCAGGGCTGAAACGAGCTGAGTCGTGCTGGTTTTTGGTAGTCGAAACGCGAGCCGTGTCGGGCTGAAGTGAGCTGAAGCGAGCTGAAGTGAGCTGAAAAAGGGTAGTGGAAAAGGGCCATATGTGTCAGCCCTGTGATGACCAGGCGACTTGTCCAGGGTGTACCCCGCCTTTCGCCCGTAGTCAGCTGGGATAGGCTCCAGCTTGCCTGCGACCCTGTAGAAGGATAAAGCGGCTAGAGATGAATGAATGAATGAATGAATGAATGAACATTTTGAGCTGATGTTATATTATTTGTACAACCACGATTCCAAAAAAGTTGGGACAAAGTACAAATTGTAAATAAAAATGGAATGCAATAATTTACAAATCTCAAAAACTGATATTGTATTCACAATGGAACATAGACAACAAATCAAAAGTTGAAAGTGAGACATTTTGAAATTTCATGCCAAATATTGGCTCATTTGAAATTTCATGACAGCAGCACATCTCAAAAAACGTTGGGACAGGGGCAATAAGAGTCTGGAAAAGTTAAAGGTACAAAAAAGGAACAGCTGGAGGACCAAATTGCAACTCATTAGGTCAATTGGCAATAGGTCATTAACATGACTGGGTATAAAAAGAGCATCTTGGAGTGGCAGTGGCTCTCAGAAGTAAAGATGGGAAGAGGATCACCAATCCCCCTAATTCTGCGCCGACAAATAGTGGAGCAATATCAGAAAGGAGTTCGACAGTGTAAAATTGCAAAGAGTTTGAACATATCATCTACAGTGCATAATATCATCAGAAGATTCAGAGAATCTGGAAGAATCTCTGTGCGTAAGGGCCAAGGCCAGAAAACCATACTGGGTGCCTGTGATCTTCGGGCCCTTAGACGGCACTGCATCACATACAGGCATGCTTCTGTATTGGAAATCACAAAATGGGCTCAGGAATATTTCCAGAGAACATTATCTGTGAACACAATTCAGCGTGCCATCCGCCGTTGCCAGCTAAAACTCTATAGTTCAAAGAAGAAGCCGTATCTAAACATGATCCAGAAGTGCAGACGTCTTCTCTGGGCCAAGGCTCATTTAAAATGGACTGTGGCAAAGTGGAAAACTGTTCTGTGGTCAGACGAATCAAAATTTGAAGTTCTTTATGGAAATCAGGGACTCTGTGTCATTCGGACTAAAGAGGAGGAGGACGACCCGAGTTGTTATCAGTGCTCAGTTCAGAAGCCTGCATCTCTGATGGTATGGGGTTGCATTAGTGCGTGTGGCATGGGCAGCTTACACATCTGGAAAGACACCATCAATGCTGAAAGGTATATCCAGGTTCTAGAGCAACATATGCTCCTATCCAGACAACGTCTCTTTCAGGGAAGACCTTGCATTTTCCAACATGACAATGCCAAACCACATACTGCATCAATTACAGCATCATGGCTGCGTAGAAGAAGGGTCTGGGTACTGAACTGGCCAGCCTGCAGTCCAGATCTTTCACCCATAGAAAACATTTGGTGCATCATAAAACGGAAGATACGACAAAAAAGACCTAAGACAGTTGAGCAACTAGAATCCTACATTAGACAAGAATGGGTTAACATTCCTATCCCTAAACTTGAGCAAATTGTCTCCTCAGTCCCCAGATGTTTACAGACTGTTGTAAAGAGAAAGGGGGATATCTCACAGTGGTAAACATGGCCTTGTCCCAACTTTGAGATGTGTTGTTGTCATGAAATTTAAAATCACCTAATTTTTCTCTTTAAATGATACATTTTCTCAGTTTAAACATTTGATATGTCATCTATGTTCTATTCTGAATAAAATGTGGAATTTTGAAACTTCCATATCATTGCATTCCATTTTTATTTACAATTTTCTTTGTCCCAACTTTTTTCGAATCAGGGTTGTATTTGCCACTCTTATACCCTGTCCACACTAGGGATTTTGTACCGCAACACCTGTCCACACTAGCAACTATACCGGTACTGTAGCGGTATAATTGTATCGGTATGAAACCCACAAATGTATGGGTTTCGTACCAGTACAGTATCGGTACTGTAGCACTTTGCTGTAGTGTGGACAGATGAAGCGGTTCTGTATCAATACAAATATAATGCGCATGCAAAAACGAAACAACCGTGGAGCTACATGGAGCAAAGAAAGGGGGGAGAGAGGGGGAGGGGGAAAGAGGGAGGAAAAAAGGAGGAAGAGGGGAAAAGGGAGGGGAAGAGAAGGGAAGAGGGAGAAAGTGAGGGGGGAGAAAGGGAGATTCGTTTTCTTTGTTTCTTTCTCAACTGCCTCACGCGTTTTATACGATTCGACTGAATAAATGCCCACCAGAAATACAGACTGTACATTGACAACAAAAAGCACACACATGTTGTTTCATCCGCCATATTCTCGGAAGGAAGTTATTCGGTAACCACGGAAACATTTCGCGCACGCGCATTTCAACTACCGTGAAAGAAAACCGCAAACATTTCTCGCTAGTGTGGACAGATGCACTAAACTGTACTGGTATACTTTGTATCAATACAGTTATACCACTATCGTACTGGTATATATGTGAACACAGCATTATATTGTTCATTTAAGTCACTGGTAGCACGTCTGCGGCTCTCTTGAATGAGCAACAATTTCAGATTGTTCGTCAATGTTAATAGGGGATATGCGTGTGTCCTGTTCAGCGGACGCTTTAGCAAAGGATAAATGTTTTGTCGTCTTTTTTTTCTATTTTTATTTTGTATGTATTTGTCGATTATTATGCCTACCCAAATAGTTTTTCATCCATGGTTGCGATTCACAGTACTTAACGTGACTGAGTTTTTCAAATCCTGTAATCAAACAGTGACTCATGTCGTAGTCTCATAGGAATGACTTGAATTTTGTCAGCTGGAATTGCAGGGGACTAAATGCACCAGTTAAACGTAACAAAGTCTTGAGTCATCTTCGTAAATTAGGAGCGCACACAATTTTTTTGCAAGAGACACATCTAAAAGTGGTGGATCATGCTAGGTTGAGAAAGAACTGGATAGGTAAAATAAATCACTCAACATTTCAGGCGGCGGCACGGTGGTGTAGTGGTTAGCGCTGTCGCCTCACAATAAGAAGGTCCGGGTTCGAGCCCCGTGGCCGGCGAGGGCCTTTCTGTGCGGAGTTTGCATGTTCTCCCCGTGTCCGCGTGGGTTTCCTCCGGGTGCTCCGGTTTCCCCCACAATTCAAAGACATGCAGGTTAGGTTAACTGGTGACTCTAAATTGACTGTAGATGTGAGTGTGAATGGTTGTCTGTGTCTATGTGTCAGCCCTGTGATGACCTGGCGACTTGTCCAGGGTGTACCCTGCCTTTTGTCCGTAGTCAGCTGGGATAGGCTCCAGCTTCCCTGCGACCCTGTAGAAGGATAAAGCGGCTTGAGATAATGAGATGAGATGATGCAACACATTCTCTCATACTTGGAGGAGACTTTAATTGCTGGATTAACCCAACCCTTGATCGATCATCAACCAAAGCGCACACTCCATCCAAATCTGCAAAAACAATTCAATCCTTCATGGAGGAATTTAACATGTCTGATCCATGGCGTTTTCTATATCTGAACAGTAAACAGTACTCTTTCTTTTTTTTTTCCTCTAATGTCCATCAAACATTCACACACTGATTTATTTTTTTTACTAAGTAACAATTTATTACCTTCTGTTCAGTCTATAACATGTATATAATCCCATAGTAAAATCCGACCATGCGCCAATCTCTTTGACAGTAGGTTTTGATGGACTCAATTCAACGCACCCACCTTGGCGCTTCAAAGCTCGCCTGCTATCTAGTGATGACTTTGTCCAATCCATCTCCAGTCAGATCAACACCGTTTTATAGAGATTAATAAAACTCCTGATATAGCTGCATCAACTCTATGGGAGGCATAGAGCGTATCTCAGAGGGAGCATTGTCTCATACACTGCGTTTGAAAGGAAGACAAGGGAAGCAGAATTGTCTAGGCTGATGCAGAAAATTGGTCAACTTGACATAATATATACAGCCAACCCCTCCCCTGATCTATATAAAGAACGCCTTGCCCTTCAAGCAAACTTTAATATTTGTTCTACGCAGAAAGAGGAAGAACTATTACTTAGATCTAGATACAGTTATTATGAACAGGGGGATAAGGCAGGCCGCCTGCTTGCACACCAACTCAAACAGGAATCCTCCTCTCACCAGATTCTTCAAATTAGGACCTCTCTAGGCATGACAACAGATCCAAAACAAATTAATGATCACTTTAAGGACTACTACAACTCGTTCTATGCATCTTAACACCCTCCCGATTCTACCGCCTTTGATCTTTTTTTTTGATTCATTGGACATCCCAAAGGTGGATGAGAAGACTACTAGCAGATTGGATCAGCCTCTGTCTGTAGAAGAACTTGGGGCTGCTATGGCCTTAACGCAGTGTGGAAAGTGTCTAGGACCTGATGGGTACCCCATAGAGTTTTACAGAACATTTTTTTCCACTATTGGCCCCCCTACTGGTCTATGTATAATGAATCATATACAAAGCATACCGGGCGGCACGGTGGTGTAGTGGTTAGCGCTGTCGCCTCACAGCAAGAAGGTCCGGGTTCGAGCCCCGTGGCCGGCGAGGGCCTTTCTGTGCGGAGTTTGCATGTTCTCCCCGTGTCCGCGTGGGTTTCCTCCGGGTGCTCCGGTTTCCCCCACAGTCCAAAGACATGCAGGTTAGGTTAACTGGTGCCTCTAAATTGACCGTAGGTGTGAATGTAAGTGTGAATGGTTGTCTGTGTCTATGTGTCAGCCCTGTGATGACCTGGCGACTTGTCCAGGGTGTACCCCGCCTTTCGCCCATAGTCAGCTGGGATAGGCTCCAGCTTCCCTGCGACCCTGTAGAAGGATAAAGCGGCTAGAGATAATGAGATGAGATGAGACAAAGCACACCCTTCCATCAACTCTCACTCAAGCCACCATATCTTTTGATTCTTAAAAAGAACAAAGACCCTTTGGACTGTACTTCTTATCAGCCTATTAGTTTGTTGAATGTGGATTTAAAGTTGCTTTCTAAATTATTAGCCCTTCGCTTAGACCCTATACTGCCGACCATCATATCTCCCGATCAGACAGGGTTTATTAGAAATAGGTATTCATTCTACAATATAAGACGTCTTTATAATATAATCTATAACCAATCCTCATCTAATACCCCTGAAGCCTTGATCTCCCTTGATGCGGAGAAAGCATTTGATCAAGTGGAATGGACATACCTCTTTTACGCAATGCAGAAATTTGGCCTTGGACATAAATTTATCACATGGGCTCAACTATTATACTCTGCCCCAAAGGCCTCAGTCAGGACTATGAACTTTTCTGAATATTTCTGCTTACACCGCTCCACTAGACAAGGATGCCCATTGAGCCCTCTTCTATTTGCTATAGCAATTGAACCACTGGCTGTTCTCCTTAGATCCAATCAGGAAATTACAGGCGTATTTAGATCAGGTATAGAACATAAGGTGTCGCTTTATGCGGACAATCTTTTACTCTATATATCAAACCTGTCCACATCTATACCTGCAGCACTACAGTCTCTTGCAACATTTGGCTCTATATCAGGCTACAAATTAAACTTGAGCAAAAGTGAGTTGTTCCCACTAAATGCTGCAGCTAGAGCATACCCTACCCATTCTTTCCCATTTAAGATAGCAAACCACAGATTTACCTACCTAGGAGTACAGATCACAGACAAGTTCCATGATTTATACAAATTTAATTTTGCCAGCCTGCTGTCCCGCGTACAGAAAGACTTTGAACGGTGGTCTTTACTGCCCCATCACTGCCAGCAAGAATTAATTCTGTCAAAATGGACACCCTTCCTAAATTCTCCTACCTTTTTCAGAGTATCCCCATTTTCCTTCCACAAACACTTTTTTTCGCAAGATTGAGAGTCTGGTCACAGAGTTCATTTGGAACAGGAAGACACCTAGAATTTGCAAATCATTTCTCCAAAGGCCCAAAAAACTTGGTGGCATGGCATTAGGGCAATGTAAATGTCAACCTCACCATGCAAAAATAAAGCAACATGTAATACATCAAAACCACTCCCAGAGATATCACCTAGGCCTGTATTTTACAGATGTGAATAAGTTGAACCAATTTGTAACCAACCTAATGTCACTGTCAGTCTTTCTTTTTTATAATGTAAAACCCAAGCTAAAATCAACTTTGATCATGTACAATTCTATATTATTGCCACAAGCCACAGAAATGTATGCTAAAATCCACAAAACAGCAAAACAATAGCCATCCTAAATATTATTTAAAAACTTTGATAGTTTTAGCTGATATTTAGAGTTTTTCAAAGGGTTATGGTGGTTAAATTGCTGATTTTCTAAACATATGCCATGTCTATTTCAGACGCGTCACATCCATAACGGAATTTCGTCACATCCATAACGCTGACTTTTCCTTCTGAAACTCTGCATGAAATATAAAATATTTTAAACAAAGATTTTTTAATATTCACCTTGGACCCCTCTATCAAATGGATATCTCCATTTCGACATTAGGTTTACGATTTCACAGAGTTTGATAAAAATGTACAGTCACCCAAGAAAAGTGATACTTTTTCTGTCACATCCATAACACATCTTTTATTGGCATTTTCTGGCATGCCCTAGATGTACTATGGGAATTGTTCTTGTTCTATCACTTCTCCAGTATGGTACAGCCTTAAAATATGCAACACCTGTTTAAATACTGGGAGACAATAAAACATGCACTGGGTCATTTGTTGCCATTTTGAGTTCAAGTGTCACGTCCATAACGCTGGAATTGCCCATTACCAAATTTTCAATATTATTATTGGGCAGCCAATATCGGAGCCTTACATTACTGGCTGCATTCAGACACACTCAGTCCACCCCCTACATGGTTGCAGATGGAAGCTTTGTCCTGTAAACACACATCTTTGAAGGCCTTAATGTACTCCCCTTTGGATTCCCTCTGTCCCCATATACTAAAAATGTATGTGTTAAAACATCATTGAGAATATGGAACCAGCTTAGAAGACATTTCAACCTAAAAACTCTTTCCACCCTTTCTCTCTTACTACTGAGATCTCAGACAGACTATAGGACTCAATCTTATACCGCGTACATTCCTCATCAAGATGTGCTAAACATGGTTTGATTCAGTGCAAGATTGTCCACCGTATTCATTGGACTAAGGTCAAATTAAGCCAGTTTTTTCCAGATGTTGACCCCACATATGAGCGGTGTCACTCATCACCTGCATCCTTGGCACATACACTCTGGTTTTGTCCAAATCTATATGAATACTGGTCCAAGGTCTTTGATATCCTATCAGATGTCTTAGAACTGGCAATTTCTCCCTCTCCTTTTACTGCTTTGTTTGGTGTTCCCCCTCCTACAGTACCCCTCTCTTCATATAAGGCTGACTTTTTTGCATTTATCACACTTGTGGCAAGACGTTTAATTTTGCTGAGGTGGAAGTCTTCAAATGCCCCCTCATTCAGTTCCCTGATTAAAGATAGAAAAAATAAGACACGCCATCAAGGGCTCTACCTGCAGGTTCTATAAAACATGGGGATGTCTTTCTAATTACATAGACAATTTGAACCTTCCCTCTGTGACAGACTAGAGCTGGGTACACACTGTTTAATTAAATAGACAACAGACAAACCACTGTAGTTACATTTCTCTGTAAAATGCAGGCTTTGTGTGTGTGTTTTATTATTATTATTATTATTATTAAATTTTTTTTCTTTCACTTTTTTCTTTTCTTTTATATGGTACATGTCCACAGACATAGCATATGTCATGCACACTATATGTATAGGTGGGTGAGTGGGGGTTCTGTGTGTTGTTTTCATATAACAGTGTGGTATAATTTTCCTGAGGTATTTCAATTTTTTGAAATTTTTTTTTCCTGTTGTGCCTTAGACATATACCACATATCAGTACCCTGTGTGTTTGTATTTGTACTTGGAAAAACAACAAACAATCTAAAGGAGAAAAGTGGTGATTTGCAAATCATGGAAACCCCAATACTTAAATGGAACAAAGACAACATATGAAATGTTGAAAATGTGTGGTTTTTTAAAATATAAATAATGCTTATTTTGAATTGAATGCCTGCACCACGTTTCATAAAAGGTTGGGACGAGCAACAAAAGACTGGAAAAGTTATTACTTAAAAAAAAAACAACCCAAAACTAATTACATTAATTGGCATCATGTCAATAACATGATTGGGTATAAAAGGAGTAATCCAGAGAGGCCGAGTCTCTTCAAAGCAGGCTTGTAGTACTCAAGTCCAGGACTCGGAGTCGAGTCTGACTCGTGCCCTAATTTTAAGAATGCTTGACTTGCACTTGAGCACTGATGACTGGCTCGTGTGTTAACTGCATTTGGACTTGTAAATTGGAGACGGGGACTCAGGTTTTTTCTTTATTTTTTGTAACATACCATAATAATTTGGCATAAGATTTATATCTACATTAATTTTTCTACTTGAACACCGAGGACTCAAGACTGGACTCGGACTTGAGGTTTAGTAACTTGACTACAGCACTGGTTCAAAGTAAAGATGGGGAGAGGTTCACCATGTTGTGAAAGATTGCAACAAGAATGTTCAGCATAAAATTGCAAAGAATTTGGGGATCAAATAATCTACAGTACAATATCATTTAAGAGATTGAGAGATTCCAGAAAAAAAATCTATGTATGTAAGGAACAAAGCCGAAAACCAATATTGGACGTGTGTGATCTTTGAGCCCTCAGGAAACACTGCATTAAAAACAGACATGTGTCTGTCATGGAAATCACTGCAGGTACAAGAATACTTCTGAGAGCTACTGTCTGTAAAGTTTATTAATGCATCCACAAATGCAAGTTAAAGTTCTGCCATGCAAAGAAACATTAGTAAAACAGTATCAAACACCACTGCCTTATCTGGGTCTGAGCTCATTTTTGATGGATTGAGGCGCTGTGGAAAACTGTCCTGTGGTCTGATAAATCAAAATTTGAAATTCTTATTGGAAATCATGGACGCTGCATCCTACGGCTAAAGAGGAGAGGGACCATCTGGCTTGTCTGTGATGGTATGAGGTGCATTAGTGCATGTGGCATGGGTAGCTTGCACATCCGGGAAGGCACCATTAATAAAAAAAAAAAAATACACAAATGCACCCATGTTTTGCAGCAGAATGCTGCCATACAATGTGGGTTATTTATTTATTTAGGGAAAGCCTTGCTTATTTCAGGAAGACAATGCCAAACCACTTTCTGCATGTATAACAACTGCATGGCTCTGTTAGTCTGGGTGCTAAACTGGCCTGCCTGCAGTCCAGACCTGTCTTCCATTGAAAACATGTGGTGCATTATGAAGCGCAAAATATGGCAAAGGAGACCATGAACTGCTGAGCAAATGAAACTATATCGGGCAACAACATTTCACTTTCAAAACTACAGCAATTGGTCTCCTTAATTCCTAAATGTTTACAGTGTGTTGTTAAAAGTAGAGGGAACGAGGCTGCGCGAGAGAGGCTGTGCTGCGCAGGAACGAGGCTGCGCGAGAGAGGCTGCGTGAGAGCGGGCCGAGAGGTAGCGCGGGAACGGGCCGCGTAACAACAACCAACGCAATGCCCCCGAAGAGAGCTCCTACGGTCGAGGAGATAGACGACATTAAAAAATCCCTCGACTTTCTGGGTGAAGAAATCTCTGCTGTCAGGATGCAGCAGAAGACCATCTTGGACCTGGTGGAAGAGGTCAGAGTTCTGCGGCTGCAGAACACGGAGAAGGCAAAGAGGATTGCCTTTCTCGAGAACCGAGTGGAGGAACTGGAGCAGTACACCCGGATAAATGACATCATTGTGACCGGACTGCAGATTCAACCCCGCTCATATGCTGGAGCAGTGACGAGAAGAGACGGAGAGGAGCAGAACGAGGAGGATGCTAACTCTGTGGAGCAACAGGTGTTAGCATTCCTGCACTCCAAGGGGATTGAGGTAAAAAGCACTAACATCGAAGCATGTCACCCTCTCCCACGGAGAAGCAACACAGGCAAACCGGCTGTAATAATAAAATTTGCCAACAGAAAGCATAAGATGCAACTGTTAAAGCAAGGGAGGAAACTGAAAGGCTCAGACGTTTTTTTTTTTTTTAAATGAGCACTTAAAAAAAATGCAGACATTGCAAGAAAGGCGAGACTCCTGAGGAAACGGGAAAATCCAGAACACTTGGACACAAAACTGCAAGATATTCATCAAGCTGAAGGGATCTCCAGAAGAGGCCAAGATCTTGGTCATCCGAGATATTGGGGAACTGGACAAATTCTGAGGGAGCCAGTCAAAGCAATTTACAATCATGACACAAGGACGGGACACTGGACACAAGAACTGGACACTTTCCTTTATACTGAGCATAAAACACAAGATATGGAAAATAATATTGATCTGGAAAATAATCTTTTCAGCAACATCAATATCAGCTGCCGGTATTACACTGAAAATCAATACAATGAAACAATCAGAGACGGAAATAAGATATCAATTATTCATTTCAATACCAGAAGTCTGTATGCCAATTTCCATAAAATGAAGGAATATCTCAGTCAGTTCAATACTCCATTCAATATAATAGCCATATCAGAAACTTGGATCAATGATGAGATGGGAGTAGATTTTGAGCTGAACGGGTATGAATTTAATTATATCAATAGAAAGAATAAAAGAGGAGGGGGAGTGGCAATATATGTTGATAATAGTTTGGAATATAACATTAATAATAAAATGACGGTAGCTGTTGATGATTGGATGGAGTGTATTACAGTTGAAATATGTTGTGAAAAAATGAAAAATATAATGGTGAGCTGTATATACAGATCTCCTGGATCAAGCATAGTTTTTATAGATTGGATGGAAAGTATGTTTATAAAATCAACACAGAAGGTCATGTACATCTGTGGTGATTTTAACATCGACCTCTTTAATCATAAGAAACATAAAATGACAGAAGAGTTCATTAACTCAATGTTCAGTATGGGACTGTACCCAACTATTACCAGACCAAGCAGGATCACTTCTCACAGCACCACTTTAATAGATAATATATTTACTAATATCCTGGAAAATAATAGAGAGTGGACTACTATTAACAGACATCAGTGGCCACCTACCTATTTTTAATGTATATTACTGTAATTATAGCAAGAAAAAGGATACTAAAAATTATAAATATATAAGAGTAAAAACTGAAGAAACCATGATTGCGCTAAAAAATGACTTGATACAGGACTGGAATGTAGTTTATAAAGAAAAAGATGTTGATAAAGCATATGAGGAATTTTTCATAATATTCAATGAACTGTATAATAAAAATTGTCCTATAAAGAAATACAGTAATATACATAAATATATAAATAGTCCGTGGGTCACCAAGGGGCTACAAAATGCCTGCAAAAAGAAAAATATATTATACAGACAATTCTTAAAGCATCGAACTATAGAGGCAGAGGAAAAATATAAAAAATATAAAAATAAATTAACTAATATTATGAGGATATGTAAGAAAGACTATTATAATAAATTAGTGGAGAAAAATAAAAACAATATTAAAAGGTATATGGACTGTACTAAATGATATTGTGAGAAATGGATCCAAAACTACAAATTACCCGGTGTACTACAATGAAAATGATAAGACCATAAATAATATGGAGGATGTGGTGAATGGTTTAACCAATTCTTTGTAAATGTGGGACCAGATTTAGCGGCAAAAATAAAGGAACCCGAGACAACACAATGTGGGGAAATAGAAGATATGGGGGATAGAAATCCAAGTACAATTTTTCTAACTGCAACTGATGAGGAAGAAATTATCCAAATTGTAAGAAAATGTAAAAACAAAACCTCTGCAGATTGGAATGATATAGACATGTTAACAGTAAAGACAGTTATTGAGGGAATTGTGAAACCACTCACCTACATCTGCAATTTATCTTTTCAATCAGGTACATTTCCAGACAAAATGAAAATTGCAAAAGTGATACCATTGTTTAAAACCGGAGATGGACACCATTTCACAAACTACAGGCCTGTTTCTTTACTCCCCCAATTCTCCAAAATACTCAAAACTTTTTTCAGATAGACTGGACAAATTCATTGAAAAACACAGCCTCCTTACAGACAGTCAATATGGATTCAGAACAGACAGATCAACATCGATGGCACTAATGGAACTAATAGAGGAAATCACAAAATGTATAGACAATAAAAAAATAGCAATTGGAGTATTTGTGGACCTAAAAAAAGCATTTGATACCACTGATCATAGTATATTATTAAGTAAACTAGAAAAGTGTGGTGTTAGGGGAGTTGGGTGGAGCTGGCTGTCGAGCTATCTAAGAAACAGGCAACAGTTTGTGCAGATAGGTGACCATAAATCTGATTTCATGAACATTACATGCGGGGTACCACAGGGGTCAATATTAGGTCCGAAATTATTCATAATATATATCAATGACATGTAGAATTTCGCAAGTACTTAAATTTTTGTTTGTAGATGACACCAATATTTTTTGTTCCGGTGAGGATTTGCAGCAGACTTTGGAGACCATCACAACTGAAATAAATAAACTAAAACTATGGTTTGACAAAAATAATTTATCATTAAATCTAAGCAAAACAAAGATCATGTTGTTTGGGAGACACAAAATAGATTGTAATGTAGACTTGATAATAGACAATACTAAGATAGAAATGGTACAGGAAATTAAATTTCTTGGTGTGATTTTTGGATCCTAAAGTCTGCTGGAAACCTCATGTAGGATACGTATGAGCAAAACTGGCAAAGTGCTCTGGAATTCTGTGGAAAACAAAACATATTCTTGATTGCAAATCTTTGCATACTCTATATTACTCATTATTTTTGCCATATCTGATTTACTGTGTCGAAGTCTGGGGAAACACCTACAAAACCACTCTGCAGCCGATATGTACAATACAGAAAAGAGCAATAAGGACAATAAACAAAACAGGATACAGAGATCACACAAACTCACTATTCATAAAATCACACATGTTGAAATTTATGGATCTGGTCAAATTCAGAACAGCACAAATAATGTACAAAGCGAGAAATAATCTATTGCCGAAAAATATACAAGGAATGTTTAGTGAGAGAGAGGGGGGATATAATCTAAGGGGAGACCTAAATTTAAAAAAACCAAAGGTTCGAACAAATATGAAAAACGTGCGTATCGAGCTGTGGGGTGACTTTATGGAACAGACTGGAGACAGAAATAAAACAAAGTGTAAATATAAATCTGTTTAAAAAAAGGTACAAAAAAATATTTTTAAACAAGTATATAGAAGAGGACGTATATCAACGGAGGATGATGAGGGATAAATAGAATAGGGTTGATTGTTATATTAGAACTAACTTAGTATATGGTATATATGGTATATATTTATTTATGGGGATAGTTTATATCTTCATATTTACAGGGATAGGTATGTAGTAGATATTTATTTTTGTAATTATATATTTATATAGATATTTATGAAGTGTATGTATGGTATATAGTATATCTATATTTTTGTAATTATATATTTATATAGATATTTATGAAGTGTATATGAATGTAGTATATATTTAATTTTGTAATTAAAGATATTTATGAAGTGTATATATATATATATATATATATATATATATATATATATATATATATATATGGTATGTAGTATATATTTATTTTTGTAATTATATATTTATATAGATATTCATGAAGTGTATATATGGTATATATTTTTATAGGAGTATTAATGTAGTTTGGATTTCGGGGTAGTTAAAAAGGGGTGGGAAATTAAAAAAGTATTGTACTTCTTCCCACTCCTTTTTCGAACAATGTGCGGTGTATTGTAATGTCTTAGCTCTTTGTTATTTCATTTATTCTTTTTTTTTCACTTTCTCGTTTTCTTTCTTTTGTATGTATACAAATAGTTACATACATTTTTTTATACATGTTTGAAAATAAAATAAATTCATTCATTCATAATGCAACACAATGGTAAACATACCCTGTCCCAACTTTATTTATTTATTTATTTTTTGAATGTGGTGTTGGCATCCATTTAAAAAAATAAATTATATGTATATTACACTTAATATAATTGCATAGGGTGTTTAAAGATTTTTGATATAATTTCACAATCTAATAACTTGGCCAGTTCTCGTTCAGTTGACCTCAAATTTTAACAGCATGTGTGGAAACAGGTCAAAATTTTTTGTTCTTTTGTTTTTATCTTTTAAGGTATAGAAATGCTATTCACTGGAAAAGAAAAGGCATTTTGTGCATTAGAGTACACTTGAACGCAGTTGAGCAAGACTGTGCAGTGTGCATTTATGAGAGAATTCTCTAAAAATGCACCAGCTGCAATGCAGATTTGGACATGGTACAAAAAGTTCAAAGAGGAAGCCTGTCTGTGTGTGTCCATGTCTCAGGCGGCACGCATATTGAAAATTTGTGAAATCGTTCATGGAATCCACATACCTTTTGAAGTTCTCATTCAGATTTTGAGGAATAAATCATGTATTGCTCAACATTTAAGCCTGTTCAGTTTCATTTGCCTAGACTATGTAGTTCCTGGGATATTTACATCTCAAATGATATCAGATTTTTTGAAACACTGTGTGTGTGCGTGTGTGTGTTTTATTATTTATTTATGAAGCGGACAGAATGAGTTTCAACATCTTATGTTATCTTTGTATGAAACCCATTTCCAGAAAAGTTGGGATATTTTCTAAAATGCAACAAAAATCTGTGATTTGTTAATTCAAGTAAACCTTTTATTTGACTGACAAAAATACAAAGAAAATATTTTCAATAGTTTTACTGGCCAACTTAATTATATTTTGTAAATATAAACCAAGTTAGAATTTGATGTCTGCAACATGCTCAAAAATAGTTGGGGCAGATGCAAAATAGGACAAAGTTTACAGGATATTCAAGTAATACCATTTTGGAAGATTCCACAATAAGCTGGTTAATTGGTAATGTCATTGGGTATAAAAGGAGCATTCACCAAAGGCTCAATTTTTGCAAGCAAGGATGGGTCATGGCTCATTCCTTTGTGCCAAAATTCATGAGAATTGTTAGTCAATTCAAAAAGAACATTTACTCAACACAAGATTTTAGGTTTGTCAAAATCTACAGTACATAATGTGAAAAGATTCAGGGAATTCAGAGACATCTTGGTGCATAAAGGGCAAGGTTGGAAACCATTGTTGAATGTGTGACTTTCAAGCTCTCAGGCAACACTGCCTGAGAAACCATCATGCTAATGTGACAAATATAGCCATATGGGCTTGGGAGTACTTTGGAAAACTGTCACTTAACACAGTTGACTACAGCATCCATAAATGCAACCTGAAACTGTATTATGCAAGGAGGAAGGTATTTGTTAATTCTATGCAGAAACACTGCCAATTTCTCTGGGCCCAAACTGATCTCAGTTGGGCTGAAAGACAGTGGGAACGTGTGTTGTGGTCAGATTTCAGCTTGTTTCGGGAAAACCGGATGTCAAGTTCTTAGTGCCAAAGGTTAACACGACCATCCAGTTTATCAGAGAAAGGTGCAAAAGCATCTTTGATGGTATGGGGTGCATCAGGGGCCACAGCATAGAGGAGTTGCATGTGTGAACATACCATTGGTATATTGGGGGCGTATATTTGGATTTTTGAGAGGCATGTTTATCAAGGCATCGTCCCTCCCCAGGAAACCCATGTTTATTTTAGCAGGACAATGCCAGGCCTTATTCTGCATGGGTGACAACAGCGTGACTTTATAGATGGAGTGCGTGTGCTTGACTGGCCTGCTGCCAGTTTGTCTCCTGTTAAGAATGTATGGCCCATCCTGAAGAGGAGAATCAGACAGCGGCATTCACGGACTGTCGAGCAGCTAAAATCTTGTATCGAGCAAGAATGGACAAATTCCAATTGCAAAACTGCAACAATTAGTATCCTAAGTTTCCATATAATTAAAAGGTAAGGTGATATAATACAATGGTGGTAATACCTCTGTCCCAGCTTTTTTGTGTGTTGCAGGCATCAAATGCTAATTCCATTTGTATTTACAAAATGCAATTAAGCTGGTCAGTAAAACAAAAATAATTTCTTTGTACTTTTGTCAGTCAAATAAAGGTTCACATGAATTAACAAACCACAGATTTGTTTTTATTGCATTTTGGAAAAAATATCCCAACTTTTTTCTTGAAATGGGGTTAGTACTATTTTCATTGAAATATCTGGTTTCCGTGATTTTTGCAAATTGCATTGTTTTTATTTACACTTTACACAGCATCCCAACTTTTTTGGAACTGGGGTTGTAATAATACCCTTATTTCTATTGTGCTTTTCCAGCCAGGTGGCACAAAGTGGTTTATAGCATGATAAAAGTATTTCAGGAAAAAAAGTCCAAATAAAAGGAAAAGTAATCATAAAAACAAAAGTTTGCACAAACCTCATTCATGTTTTTTGTAGAAACATTGTAGAACAATACTGAAGACATTGCAACTCTGAAATAGTGTGGAATTATGTGATAAACAAGTGTTAAAACAATGTTTTAGATTTTTCAAAGTAGTCACTGTTTTCCTTGGTGACAGCTTTTCACGCTCTTGGCATTATCTTAAAGGGTACCAGTACAGCATTTAAACATGATCCATATTGATCTTTTGGCTGCTCCCATTAGGGGTTGCTACAGCAGATTGTCATGATCTGCATATTTGATTTGGCAGCGGGTTTTTTTTTTTTTTACACTGCATCCCTCTCCAATCTATCTGGGCTTGGGACCAGCACAAAGTTTGGAAAAAGGATTATATGCATCTGGTAAATGACTTCAGCAGTGAATCGTCAGATGATTTTTATGGTAGAAATTGGTGGTGGCACATTTGTGCAATGGTTAGCACTGTTGCCTCACAGTGAGAAGTTTCCGGGTTCAATCCTCATGGCTGACGGGGACCTTTTCTCTGGAGTTTGTGTTTGTGTGTTCTCCTTGTGTCTGTATGGGTTTCCTCTGGGTGCTCCAGTTTTCCCCACTGTCTAAAGACGTGTAATTGGGTCAACTGGCTACTCTAAATTGCTCATGTGTGTGAATGGTTGGGTGGGAACTGCTCTACGTCCTTGACTACCACCCTGGGGCGCTCTCTTGAGTGAGCTAACAAATCTGCAGTAAACGGTTAACTACGGTTGACATACAAGAAGATGAAAATTGGTGGACAAAGTCTGGAAGGCAGGAAAAAGGGTTCAGCTGATGTGGAAAGTGTGCCAAGTGGAAAACTGACATTCATTGTGTTAAGAGCATTAATTTTGTGCCTGTATTATATTGTATATACTTATTTTTTGCTGCGGGTACCCTTTAACCAGCTTCATGAGGGAGTCACCTGGAATGCTTTTCTGTTAAGAGGTGTGCCATGTCAGAGGTTTAATTAGTGGAATTTCTTGCCTTCTTAATGCTTTTGAGATCATCAAAGAATAAATAGTAAATAATAGTGTTCCCCCGGGGGGCGGCACGGTGGTGTAGTGGTTAGCACTGTCGCCTCACAGCAAGAAGGTCCGGGTTCGAGCCCCGTGGCCGGCGAGGGCCTTTCTGTGCGGAGTTTGCATGTTCTCCCCGTGTCCGCGTGGGTTTCCTCCGGGTGCTCAGGTTTCCCCCACAGTCCAAAGACATGCAGGTTAGGTTAACTGGTGACTCTAAATTGACTGTAGGTGTGAATGTGAGTGTGAATGGTTGTCTGTGTCTATGTGTCAGCCCTGTGATGACCTGGCGACTTGTCCAGGGTGTACCCCGCCTTTCGCCCGTAGTCAGCTGGGATTGGCTCCAGCTTGCCTGCGACCCTGTAGAACAGGATAAAGCGGCTACAGATAATGAGATGAGATGAGTGTTCCCCCGGGTTCTGAAAAATATTCTCCACTTTTTTCTCTTGAAAAATAGTCAAATAAGTATTTGCTCTTTTTAGTCTGTATTTTTTTTTTCTTAGTTACTGACTTAAAGTGGACTTAATACAGGTATTTACCAACCAAACTGGCACAACTCAAATATTTGTACAGCTAGGCCTCTCCATTACGTATAAAATTTGGGCTTGACTCCAGCCTCTAATAAGAGACTTGATTGTGGGCACCCTGTGCATCATCAGGCTCAAATAAACCTCTTTAGTTTGAGCTTACTTAAGGTTATTTTAGCAGGGAATTATTCAAAAGAGGTATTTGGACTCCCTTTACTTCAACACACAACTTGATTTACAATTGAACAGACTCGAGAAGAATCTTGGAACCACCAACAGTGAAGGAATCCGAATTTCCCATCAATTGATGAACCGAACACAGAATGACACTGCATTTTTCATCATATGTTAGTTAGCCTAGGGGCATTTCTAGCTATTAAAAAGACCTGGGGCTTTTTTTTTTTTAAGGGAGGTTGTATCTAGCCTAATTTTACAAGATATTATCATCCACACACATTCAAAGGTCATGACATCTTTATTGCTGATTTTTCACTGCTGTTTGTAAATGTATGTAGTTAACTTCAGTTTCTGTCTCCTTATTAAAGCATATACGCAGAGCCATGGCCTCACTTTCGTTTATAAATGCCTTGAGACCTCAAGAATGGCACAGGAATAGCTTTAAGCATTAATAATAAATCTAATATAGTAATTTTTACGATTAAAGTGATTTTATATAGGTCGCGGTCTGAGTGAATGACCTTGATGTCCATAACGTCACTTCAGGAAGTCTATCTGTCTCATAGCCATTTCCACTATACTAAAACACAGAGCTGACTGCAACTCCGATCCTCCATTTTAAGCTAATTTATCGCTATGCCACGTAGATGTGCCAGCAACATGACAGAAGGTGGATTTATGTTGCATTCATGGTCCAAGAATATTCAAACTGCAAAGATTTGGATACGTTTTGCGAGAAGTTCTTGGGCACATTGGGCACCTATGAAGTGGTCTCTCCTCTGCTCTGCACATTTTACTGAAGACTCATACGAGACCTCTGATCTGTTGAGGAGCGTTGGCTATAAGCCTGTATTGAAAGAGGGTGCAGTATTAACAATTAAAGAAAAAGAAAACTACAAGAAAAGGAAAATAATTTTTATTTATTAATTTTTTTAAAAAGCAAAGTTCAGTTGCACCAGTCCTCCCGGAGTGAGCCGAGGGTTGTTGCTAAAACCTGGGATGGAACGGGACGTGACGCATCGCTCGGGCAGTTGCCCGTGGTTGTTGCTAAAACCGGTGACTTCCCGTTCCGTCCCGGGTTTTAGTAATTGCCTGCGCCGAGCAGTAATGGCGGAGTACTCTGTATGGACAAAAGAGAGAATGAATGGACCAGCCATCTTATTTCTAAACTGGATATTGGTGCCATCTCGCCCTTACGTGGAAGAAGTGAATGAACGGAGAGCTGAATGAACAACTGAAAGTCAGATTGTTTTGAAACAATCGGCCACAAGATCGGCCTTCAAGAAGTGAGAACACAGATGGGTAAGCTCCAACTCTCATTTGGATAAAAAAACCCCACATTGTTTACCTGCATTTAGATTAATATGTGGAACTTGTATTGTGTATTTAAGTTACCGGTATAAGATTTAATTTGCTTCAGAATGTGATTGTCTCAGTTCATCTGATTTATTTAATTAGCTTTTTATGTTTTATCAATGAAAATGCATGCAGTGGGACAAAAAAGTATTTAGTCAGCCACCAATTGTGCAAGTTCTCCCACTTAAAAAGATGAGAGAGGCCTGTAATTTTCATCATAGGTACACTTCAACTATGAGAGACAGAATGGGGGGAAAGAATCCAGGAAATCACATTGTAGGATTTTTAATGAATTAATTGGTAAATTCCTCGGTAAAATAAGTATTTGGTCACCTACAAACAAGCAAGATTTCTGGCTCTCACAGACCTGTAACAACTTCTTTAAGAGGCTCCTCTGTTCTCCACTCGTTACCTGTATTAATGGCACCTGTTTGAACTCGTTATCAGTATAAAAGACACCTGTCCACAACCTCAAACAGTCACACTCCAAACTCCACTATGGCCAAGACCAAAGAGCTGTCAAAGGACACCAGAAACAAAATTGTAGACCTGCACCAGGCTGGGAAGACTGAATTTGCAATAGGTAAGCAGCTTGGTGTGAAGAAATCAACTGTGGGAGCAATTATTAGAAAATGGAAGACATACAAGACCACTGATAATCTCCCTCGATCTGGGGCTCCACGCAAGATCTCACCCCGTGGGGTCAAAATGATCACAAGAACGGTGAGCAAAAATCCCAGAACCACACGGGGGGACCTAGTGAATGACCTGCAGAGAGCTGGGACCAAAGTAACAAAGGCTACACACTAGGCTGCCAGGGACTCAAATCCTGCAGTGCCAGACGTGTCCCCCTGCTTAAGCCAGTACATGTCCAGGCCCTTCTGGTTTGATACAGAGCATTTGGATGATCCAGAAGAGGATTGGGAGAATGTCATATGGTCAGATGAAACCAAAATAGAACTTTTTGGTAAAAACTCAACTTGTCATGTTTGGAGGAGAAAGAATGCTGAGTTGCATCCAAAGAACACCATACCTACTGTGAAGCATGGGGGTGGAAACATCATGCTTTGGGGCTGTTTTTCTGCAAAGGGACCAGGACGACTGATCCGTGTAAAGGAAAGAATGAATGGGGCCGTGCACCGTGAGGTTTTGAGTGAAAACCTCCTTCCATCAGCAAGGGCATTGAAGATGAAACGTAGCTGGGTCTTTCAGCATGACAGTGATCCCAAATACACCGCCCGGGCAATGAAGGAGTGGCTTCGTAAGAAGCATTTCAAGGTCCTGGAGTGGCCTAGCCAGTCTCCAGATCTCAACCCCATAGAAAATCTTTGGAGGGAGTTGAAAGTCCGTGTTGCCCAGTGACAGCCCCAAAACATCACTGCTCTAGAGGAGATCTGCATGGAGGAATGGGCCAAAATACCAGCAACAGTGTGTGAAAACCTTGTGAAGACTTACAGAAAACATTTGCCCTCTGTCATTGCCAACAAAGGGTATATAACAAAGTATTGAGATGAACTTTTGTTATTGACCAAATACTTATTTTCCACCATAATTTGCAAATAAATTCTTTAAAAATCAGACAATGTGATTTTCTGGATTTTTTTTTTCTTCTCATTTTGTCTCTCATAGTTGAGGTATACCTATGATGAAAATTACAGGCCTCGCTCATCTTTTTAAGTGGGAGAACTTGCACAATTGGTGACTGACTAAATACTTTTTTGCCCCACTGTATGTTGCATAAGTTATAACACCTATCCTGTTTTAATGAGAGTCAACCCACAATCAATGAAGTCAAATCAGTCTTAGTTGAACAAGTCAGTAACGGTATTTTTTACTTTCACCATAAATTTTTATTTATATGACTTTGGTCTATAGCTGTAAAAGGCCTCGGCCTTAAAACCGGTTCCCACAGTGACGTCATGCACTCGGGCATGGCTGGCTCAGCGGGGCAGCTCAAATGCCAACTTTTGTGGTTGATTTTTAACTCTCAAAAATATATTTTTTATTCCCATTTATGCAGCATACAAGAGTCAAGGATGGAGATACTATCCACTCAGAAATTTATTTTAAAATAAAGGTTCTGCGTATCTGCTTTAAGTTATCAACACCCATAATATGTTAGGAAACTGAACACATGCCAACTGACTTAAATATCACTTGTAAAATTAATAATCGGTTTCATAAAAATAACATTTCTCACTCACATATGACCTTTAGGACCACAAAGACATCATTTGGAAGCTAAATTATTATATTACAAGATTTAAAAATCCTGGATGACATCCAAGTCAGTTGTTTTCTATTAATCGCTAACTTTATTTATTTATTTATTTATTTATTTATTTGGAGAGGGCCAAAATACCCAGGGGCTATAGCCTGAGTGACGGGGCCTAACGACACCACAGCGTTAACCACATGCCACGCTGCGTGAAACAAAGCGCTTCAATCGCTTGCCAGCTGAGGGCACTTTTTTAAGCAAGTGGTTATTCTTACGAGTTGTAAGAATATTTTCCCTATTCTTATGACATGAACGTAAGTTCTGGGAGCACGTGCAAATTGCTATCAGCAGATTGAAAAAATGGCTGAAGAAATGAGCAGCTCAGTGCTGGATAAGCGTTCACAATTTTTGCATGAAGGTGCAGAATTTGAATCTTATGAGAAGAAAAAGTTATATATGAGGTGTTCAAGGTCAATCGAGGCAGCTAAAGAAAAATATGCACCTAAAAAGAACTTCAATTCCAACCTGAAGTACTTATATATCTTACATAAATTGTATTGTTTAACATGTATTGGTATCTTGACTTGTACTGTTTTAAAGCATGTATTTGTAGACTAGGGCGTGTAGGGTGCTGAACGTTTTCAGAATAAAAAAAACTGCATTTGTTCATGAAAATAGTATTCATGACTTAGTTGAATGTGTAAATATTATGCTGCTGAATAGTGTGGCTTTATAAAATTGTACTGTTTTAAAACATGTATTTGCAAATAGGACCAGACTGTTGAAAGGTTTTGGAATAAAATATATTTTTGAATTTGTGTGATACTTTGGTGTATTTTTGGCTCATCTGGGCAAGCCTATGTCGTCACGATTCGTCCATCCGTCTAACTACATGCTAGCCTGCATGGCTACATGCTATTTTACTGGTGCCTTATTAATTCTTGCTATAACTGAACATTACTGATGTGAATGGTTATTGTCTTAACCGATTCATAGGGGTTAACTACTGTCCATTTATCCGAAGAAAAACTTGTAAGGAGGAGCTTAACATACAACTTAACTAGGTCACCTGTTAAGCCAACAGACGCAAGTAGGTAACCTTTCTCACATTTCAAAAACGGTGTGCATGATTGCATTAGTGTACTGCATGCTGCTCTTAGCCATGTGAAGTCAGTCAAGATATCACTCAAATGTATATAGAAAACACTCCAGTTACCAGCTTCTCACTGCCTAGATACAGCCAGGTGACCTGCAGCAGCCTACCTGACTCATTACTGAGATAAAGCCTGCCTCTTATATTTTTCTCATAATAAATGGACTTTAGTATTTTCCATTCAGGCATATCAAAAACATGTTCCTGTATCAGGCAAATGTAGAGAAATACCATACATAAACAGATAGTAAAACACGTAAGGCCTAAGATGTACGATTTGCATTTTTGCTGTATTGACCAGTCTGCCTGGGCTGCGTGGTGTAAAGTCAACCTGCTTTGTCTTACTAGGAAAAAATAAAAAATGATAAATGTCATATTATGAAAATAGATATTGACGTTAGGCACCAAATTAAAATGGATAAGGAAATTTTCTTGTATAGTTGCCATGTACCTTTTAAAGCGTGGGCAGCCACTGAAGTAGCAAATCATTTCTATTTTATTTGCCTATTTTTTATTGAAATGGGTAATTTTTGTCATATACAAGTGATGACTAATGATAAAAATATTTTTACGCCCAATGCTGTAAGCATAATTCTTATGACCCTGTGACTGGGGTGAGTATAATGGCTCTCCCAGTGTCTATTTTTACGCCGATTGCCGTAAGCATAATTCTTACGATGAAAAGCTTCCTCATCATAAGAATAATCATTAGTCTATTTTTATGCCCGTTGCCATAAGCATAATTCTTATGATGAGGTGTAAGGATAAGTGATACCAATTTGCGCATGCGCTACCGGAACTTGTGTTCATGTCATAAGAAAAGGGGAAAATATTATTCTCACTACTTGTCGTAAGAATGGCCACAGCTGGGGTTTTTTTTTAATTTTTATTTTTTAAACTGACCCCTGTATTACTGACACTGTCCGATGTGCTTGGGGACAGTAGGGGCTCTGAGTGTGCCTCCCCCGTGGCTGTTTCAGCCCTTAAATCATCTTCAGTGCTTGAAGAAGCCTGCTGAAGAAAAAAAATTCCTCAGCTTAGCCTGCACCATTATTTGGTTCACACAGAGATAATTACACCACCACACCAGGCCGATTAAAACGCACTGTGATTGATGAGAAACTTGGCACTCATTTGGTCATTGTGTCGTCACTATTTTTATTTGTTTATTTTTTAATTGGTCACAAACATATGCTTCTTGTTTAAACTCTGGCTTCATGTCATCTCTTTGCTGGGGTTGGATTTTGGCAAATGGAGGGATTTCTAGAAAAGATGATCAATAATAAAGATGACAAATGCATTTGTCACTGTGATGACGACTGTTAGTAATTTTCTCTTTGTCACTGAAGGATTATGAAGCCAGTGGGAACCCTGAATACAGTAAATAGCCCTATTCAATAACTGTAGTAATCCACATCATGCCACTAACCACACAACAAAGTAAAGAGAAATGACAGTCCATCATTACTTGAAGACTTTTTTTTTTTGGTAATTTGTAAAAATAAAGATCATTGAATTAGACGGTGTGTCCAAACTTTTGTCTGATACTACACAAATGGCATTAGGTTATGAATTTTTAAATCCCCGTGAGCATCTGGAGCCAGGGCTCGTGCTAAAGCTTTCTGCGAGCCTTGCTCACTCCTGATGTTGGATTGGGCCAAGTCTGGGCTCGTTCGAAAGGTTTCGGCAAGAGGGATGTGCCTGTAAAGTTTGGCAGGGCTGGGCCATTTGGGGGCCAAGTTATGAGGTTTTTAAATGCTGGCTCAACTCGGGGCTCATAGTTTTCAGTGAGCAGCACTCACATGGAGGTTTTGGGGGAAAATAACGGGCCACAGTGGAGGTGTATCGGGCCATGCCTGGGCTGGTTTGAAAGGGCTCGGGGAATGAGAGATGCCTGTAAGTTTTGGCGGGACTAGGACCATCGGTGATCGAATTCTGAATTTTTAAAGTTGGGCCTGTGGAGGCCCCTGTTTCACAGGCCGTGTTACGGCATAATATATTCGCCTAGTGTAACATTTGGAAGAAAATTAGAAGTAGATTAGACCCATATCTTTACAATTTTTCATGGGTCATCTGGTTTGATGCTTTTGAAATAGACGGACAAATGCTAAAATTACCAGTAAATGTCCACCAGTCCAGTCTTATTTCCCACACTGCTATTATTTAACTCCATTGTTTTTTATATTCGATTGCAACTTTAATCAAGCTTTCATGGAGTTTGGCCTTGTCATGTAGCCTTAGCAGTGAGCCAGCTCATATAAATAATCTTCACATGAACAAATGACACTGTTAAACTCAACATGTCTTTGACAGTTGTTTACACACACACACACACACACACACACACACACACACACACACACACACACGGGCAATGCTAAAGTCACTGTTAAGCAGTACAGCGTGCAACACCATCATTATTTGTTACCTGTATTAGGCAAAGGGACATTTTCATGTAGTCTGAGGTGAAGTGGGTTTTATATTTTCTTTTTTTGGCGCACTCTGCCATGATGCTCCTGGATACACTGAACTGATGGACTCTCGGTCCGAGAAAGAAGACGTAAAGCCTGCCCACACAGAACACTGATTGGTCTACTTGCCAAGATGGAGCAATCAGGATGCACATTGTTAGGACTTGGGACTATCTTTCATCTTTGTCTTATGTTTGTTTTGACAGCTAGGGGGTTTGTGTTTTATTTTGACAGCCATGTGCTTCTTTGTTTTTCATGTGCCTTGTGCCCCACCTAGTCTTAATTACCTATTTTCACCTGTGTTCCATTATTTTTGGGTATTTATACTTCCTCAGTTGGGTTTCTAGTCACTGAGTCTTTATGCTGTTCATGGCTAGTAACCTCTGTTCCGTGTACCGTGCCTATGTCCTTGTGTTTTTGGAATTTTGCTTTCTTGGGATTTTTTTGGACTGTTTTTGTTAACTAGAGACTTGCCACTTTTGTATCTTCTGAGCGTTTGGGTTTTTTGCCTCCTCTTCTTTGTTTTTGCGTTTTTGGACTTGAACTTTTGGATGTTTTGTTTTCCCTTGTATCTTCTGTGCGTTTGGATTTTACTTTTGTGGATTTTTTGCGTTTGGATTTTCCTGATCTTCTGAGCTTTGGCAATAAACTGTTTTGAACTCTACTTTCGTCCCACTCCTCTGCACTTGAGTCATTCCCCTGGTGGCCTAGTGGGGGTTTGCTGGGTTACCACACCAGCGACCCGGGTTCGATTCCCAGCAAAACCTAACACACGTGCGCTCTCCATGCCTTCATGCTCGCTCTAGACTCTGGGATACTGGTTCTAATTTGTGGGCATCAGGGAGCCACTATCAATATGTGAGAGACTTCCAGGAAAGTTGGAAATAATTCAACTTGTTCCTTTGGACAGGCAGATGTGGGTTTGACTTGTCCGGACCAAACAATTAATTGTCCCATCCAGTCAGGAGGCCGTTAATGTTGAGCCTTGCTCTTATTCAGGTAAGTAAATAATTGTGAAGACCTTAAAAAATCGATTAAGCGCAAAGAGCAGATGCTGAATGATAATGTTTTTAAATGAGACTTAAGAATGGCTACAGAATCAGTGGATCTAATACTTGGAGGTGAGGTGGTGTTGTAAGTTCAGGAGCCATCATAGAGAATGCTTTATCACATTTTGGTCTTTACTCTGGACTTTGGAACAGCAAGTAAGCATCGGTCAGATGATCGTATGGGACTAGATGTACTAGGGTATTAATAATTCAGCTAGATACTCTGGAACCAAACTGTGTGAAACTTCTTTTTTTCAAATTTTATTTTTAATAAATTAGGAATTTAACTGGAAGCCAGGAAAGGGAAACCAAATTTGGGGTAATTCTGTACCAACTGTAGACAAGCAGTGGGAAAGCTGTTCAATGTAGCAAATAAAACCTGACCATAATCCACATGTAATGCAATAAAGGCATGTATGATCTGTTGTGTCTTTTAAAGGATAAAGGTGCTCAAACCTTTGCAGTATTTCTCAACTGATAAAAGTCCAGCTGTACCAGTTTATTAACATGGGGTTTAAAGTTTAAGCTGGAGTTGAAGAGCACCCCTAATTTCCTAGATACTGGTTTAATATGTGCCAATGACCCCAAGGCCTGCTTCACATGAGCCAATTACTAAAATCTCAGTTTTGTCCGTATTAAGCTGAATAAAGTTATGACATCCAATTTTTCACAAAATTAATACAGGCTGAAACAATTAATGGTCACATTTTTTGGATCCAGAGACATGTAGAGCTGTAAATCATCAGCACAACAGTAGACATTAATATTATATCAAAGGATGACATCCAAGAGGGACGCGCGCGCGCGTGTGTGTGTGTGTGTGTGTGTGTGTATAATTCCCCTCTCAGCCTTCCTTCAGGTGGTCTTTTTTCCCCCTCAAGCTTGGGTCCCTTACCTGAAGCTTGGGAATTTGAGGGTCTTGTGCAGTATCTTAGCTGTTCCTAGAACTGCACTTTTGTGGACAGAGATCTCTGTTGTTCCTGGGATCTGTTGGAGCCATTCTCCGTTGCTGTCCCAGTTACAGACTAATTTACTATATCACCTCAAATTGTATCATAGGACAAATGTATTTGCAAAGTTTCATGAGATTTTAGCCATGGTAAGCCCCTCAAAACAATGTGGGGAAAATTTCAAAATCCCACATTTCTATCCAGCATGGCTGACTTCCTGTTGGGCAGAGTCAAATACAACCAGGTGAAGTTCGTCCTGTATCACAAGAGTATTATCGATTACACCAAATTTCATGCCGATCCGAACAACTTCATCTCAACCATAGCCTGTTCTTGGGGGCGCTATAGAGCTCTGGGACTATGCCCAGTCCCTTGCTCAATGTAACTTTGTAATTTTACACACATTTGATCAGTCTGCCAAAATTCCGTGAGTTTTCGAGCCTCGCAAGTGCCTCAAAAACGAGTTTTTCTGTGGAGAGGGGAAAAAAAAAAAGAAAAAAACAGGACGAAAACAATACGGCTTTGCACCTGCTCGGGCCCTAATAATAAATATAGCTGTTAACAGCAATAAAGGGTCCTCACAAATGAAAACATGCCGAAAACAATAGGGCATTGCACCTGGGGCCAAGCCTCGATCCCTGAGTAGCAGTAGCTAGGACTGATGCATGTACCAAACTTCATGAGTCAGAGTTTTTCGACAATGGAATCATTACTGTCCAGGTCCAAATGGTGGCGCTACACAAGAGACTCACTTTGGGCATGGGGATATCGCCAGAACCCTGATGTCTTCTAACCTGTGAGGTTTTAGCTCTATCAGGCAATCCATGGTGAATTTATGACACACTTCTTGTTTGCATGGCAAAACATACAATTTATTGGTTTGCCATTTCAACATCATGCAAGATATCACAAATCCTGTCATGAGTCCATTGACTAAAACAATGTGCATTTCAGTTTTGTTCATCTTGGGGCATCCCACACACCTACCAATTTTGACACGGATAGATGAAACTATATACCGGGCAGGAGTCTCAATGATGTGGGGGTGCTATGGAGTCCAATGGACACACCCGGGGTCAAGCCTCAATCCCTGAGTAGCGATGGCCAGGACTGATGTGAGTACCAAATTTCATGAGTCAAAGTTTTTAGGCAATGGAATCATTACTGTCCAGGACTAAATGGCGGCGCTATACCGGAGGGTCAAATTGGGCATGTGGCTATCATCCGAACCATCGTATCCTATAACCTGTGAATTTTTAGCCATATCAGGCAGTGCATGGTGAATTTGACATGCTTCCTGTTCGTGTGGCATAGCACAAATTTATTGGTTTGCCATTTCAGCATCTTGCAAGGTATCCCAAATATGGCATGAATCCAACAAACTTCCTAGGAAGAGTTCATTAAAATGTAGACACGTGTTTTGGCAATGGAGTCATTACTGTCCATGTCCAAATGGTGGTGCTATACCAGAGGGTGTCTTTGGGCATGTGGATATCTTCAGAATTATGATTTCCTATAACCTATGGAGTTTGAGCCATATCAGGCAATGCATGGTGAATTTATGACCTTGCTTCCTGTTTGCATGTCATAACGTATAAATTTATTGGTTTGCCATTTCAACATATTGCAAATCCCTTTGCAATTTAACATCCGCAACATCCTGACATGATGTACAGGCTTTCGTCTAAACGGGGGAACAGGGGCGCTGCGCCCTCTTACTCTCGGCGTGCGCCCCCTTACCGACTCCGTGAAAACATCCCAGCAACACCACGTGACAATGTGTCTGATCGTCAAATACGTTATAATTGCTCCAAAAATATTCCAATCATAGTAGATACACCGCCAGACGGTGCAAAAACAATCCGAATTGGCGTTTTCCAGACTGAGGCGCCATGTTGTTTAGTTGTTTACTTGTTGCGGCTGCTCTCGCAAGATTTGACATGGGTTACATACAAGGTCAGCTGACTTGTAGAGCGAGATTTCTCGAGACTGAATGACCTTTCACCCACTGGCATGGGAGCTTTTGACAGAAGTAGTTCGCGAGTTGTTTTTGTTGACACTTGGGCATTTAAAGATGTCATCCCGCGGCATGAAGTGGAAGAAAGCCAAAGACTGTCCGGGGCAGAAGAAGATTACTTCTTTCTTTTTCAATGTTGACAGACAATTTGTTACAATTTCCCTCTCAGATAGCCTCAGAATGTCCCATTGGAGCATTTTTCAAAGGCTTTGAACGGCGGGGGGGGACAACCGGCACCATCCCCCCCCCCCCCCCCCCACTTCGCTCCCTCGCCATGGTGAGCGCCCTCATACTAAATTTTTCTAGAAAAAACCCTGATGTATACCAAATATGGCACGGATTCAACAAACCGCCTAGGAGGAGTTCGTTAAAATGTAACGCGAGTCAAAATGCACAAAACCAAAAATATCTCCCTTCTTGTTGATTATGGCTGATGCAATGAATATTGCAAATTTGTTCATCTCTGGGCACTCCACACATCTACCAAATTTGACACGGATAGGTGAAACTATATCTCGGGCAGGAGTCTCAATGACGCATGGAGTCCCCCGGACACACCTGGGGTCAAGCCCCTATTGCTGAGTAGCGATGCGCATGACTGACGGGTCTACCAAATTTCACGAGTTTTCAAATATTTCCAAGGTGTCAAATCTGTATTTTTGAACTAGGTGGTGTTATGGAGTTATTGAATCCCACCTAGACTGATTTTCCCATATCAACTCGAATTATATCAGAGGACAAATATGTGCGCAAAGTTTCATGATACTGTAGCCATCATAAGCCCCTCGAAACAGCGTGGGAAAATTTCAAAATCCCACATTCCATTCAGCGTGGCTGACTTCCTGTTGGACGGAGTCAAATACAACCAAGTGAGCTTTGTCCTGTATCACATGAGTATCGATCACACTAAATCTTGGGATGATCCGAGCAACTTCATCTCAACTATAGCCTATTCTCGGGGGCGCTATAGAGCTCCGGGACCACACCCAGTCCCTTGCTCTGTGTAACTTTGTGATTTTACGCATATTTGATCAGTATGCCAAAATTTGTGAGTTTTCGAGTATCACAAGTGCCTCAGAAAGGAGTTTTCGCGTGGAGGGTAAATAAACAGGATGAAAACAATAGGGCTTTGCATCTATGCCTCGGTGCTCGGGCCCTAAATATCCGACAAAAATTTCAAGCTACTAATTTAAGGCCAGATGATTTAAGTAACCCTTTCGTTAACAATATAACTATCAGATCAGTTTTACACCCCTTGGAGAAATTGAACCAATTTCACGAATTTCCATATCAAAATCTCGAAGTTGTGTACTAGATCCTTTACCTCTTCAAACAGATAATACCAGGAGCAATTGAACTTCCTTCATAAAAAAAAAAAAATCAATTCTTCCCTTAGGGAAGAATTAGGGAGGCTTTGTACTACACTGTGAAAAACCTGAATTTGAGGAGAAAATTTCTTAATACTAGTGAAATTTTTTTGCTGCATGGACAGATGATTTTACCCTGACAAGACATCTTGGAATAAGTTGGTCACAATCTAGAACTACATTTAATAATCTGAGTTGGTGTCTTGTTTTCTTCTGCACTGCAACAATGATATCTTAACAAGTTAGAATATCTTGAATATAGTTGAAACGATCTAGCATTTCCTATTAGAAGAATACAAGACACCAACTCTGAGATTATTAAAACTAGTTCTAGATTGTAACCAACTTATTCCAACATGTCTTGTCAAGTAAAATTATCTGTCCATGCAGCAAGATAATTTCACTTGTATTAAGGAATTTTCTCCTCAAATTTAGTTTTCATTTTTTTGCAGTGTAGCCTCAACACCAGGCATTGCCTGATTTGCCTGACCAAGACATTTGGGCAGAAATATTTTAGTGAGTTAGACCCGTTCGGGCACACCTATGGTTGGCTTCTTTAAGCACAAAAATTTATTTTCGAGTGAGTACATTACAAAAAACAAGATGTATTAACCAGCATCCTCTCCTCCCCTGTGATCATTTTGTGTGTGTGTGCCCCCCCCGGATTTGTAACAGCGATTCTGATTGGCTCGCTTCAGGCGCATATGCGCATTTGTGTGCATGTTCTTAAAGTGGTGCATATAGTGTTTACCATCACAGATGCGTGTAGCATCTGTGACTGGAAATCGCACGCGCACACAGAGCGTTCACCTACACCGAGAGGGAGAGAGAGAGAAATATATGTTTGTGGGTAATTATATGGATCTGTGATGCCTGCTGGGAGAGAAGAGCAGGGAGGATTGGGAATCGAGCGGCAATTGTTTGTTTATACCTGATACCAAAACTTGTAGCATCCTAGCAACCATTGCAAAGACGTGGACAGAAAGCCCAGAAACTCTTTATTTACCCGAGCAAAAATGATACAGGATTTATCTTGTGTCCAGATCCCCAGATCTTTAACCCAGGCATGTATAAAAAGTTGTATGCCTCCATGCCGTTCCGGGTTTTCATCTGTGTATCCATGTAGGACGATGTCTGCAGCACCAGGTAGTTTGAGACGTTGGGGAATTCCACGGATGGATAATTTTGCAACTCTTAATGAATGAATAACTTTATTTAAACACAATAAGTTGATCAGCAGAGCTGGTGGGGTTGTGCATGTACAGATACAAAAGACTAATATATAATATTGTGGGGGGGAATTAATTTGTCCTCCCTTATCTTCACATTAAGTTAATAGTATGCAAAACTATTTGTATTTAGTTATGGCTACAATATCAAATTTTATTCTACTAATGTCAAATTTAGGTAGTAAACTTTTATAGGAAAAATCCTTCTTTGTTAGTGTGTGAGGATCTAATCCCCATTGAGTGGTTTCTATATCCACTTCTTTTGAGTGTACATTTTGGTTTTAATAACCTGCTTGTTTGCTGTACACACACGGCAATAAGTTCTCGTGCTAATGGATCAGACTCCACTTTTGGATCATTAATCCCTTTTGACTGAGGATGCCCTGCATGCATGATTTGGCTTCTGGCACATCCATGCAGTTTTAAATACAATACCTACAATCTAAACATTTGTTTTTATTGTGTTTATTTAAATTCCCATCTGTAACAGGGAGTGATTTTTGCATCCCATTAATACACTTTGCAATAGAGTTATTAAATTCTAATAGAATAGATGAGCCAAAATAATTGGGGATCTTTTTTTTAATGGGCCCTGACTCTGTACAAGTATGAATAGGTGGGCCTTAAAGCAGAAAAGGTTGAGAACCCCTGCTCTGCAGGGCCCAGATCTTGATGCATATAATGCTGAGAGGGCAGTCCACTTATGGTGGATGGAAGGACAGCATGAACGGCCCTCACAATTTGCAGAGGCTGCCAGGAAGCTGATGTAGATGAGGAGGACAGGTTGTTTAATTTCCTCCTAAATGCAGTGGCAAACTGAATGACAGTACTGCAGTACAGACTCCTGTTTTATAATGTTGTTAGTTTTATAATTCATCTTTGCAATATTGCTAGTCATTGTTATAGGCAAAACAAAGTGTTTTGTGTCCTAAACTTTCTATATAAAAAAGACGTATTATGTACTCGTATCATATGTAAGTCTTACATATGATATTGAGTTATGTTTCATGTTTTCAGGACTTGTCTTGTTCGTCTTCTGTTGAAGTAAATGTTGTTGTTGTTGTTGTTGTTATTTTTAAACGTACTTTTGTCTAAATAATTCAATTATTCCCCTAGAAAAACACATCAGTACTTGAAAACTTGCTGAAATACCGAAAACATTTTAGGGCAAAAAGAAATTCAAGGGAGGCAAAAAAAATTGAGGCCATTTAAGGTGTCAGAAGTTAACATTGAGGCCTGATGTACCCAAATCTTTTAAACTAGCAGTTATCAAACCCCTGATTAAAAAAAAAAACACCTGACCTTGACCCTTGTCAGCTGTCCAATTGTAGGCCAATATCAAACCTCCCCTTTATCGCCAAGATCCTAGAAAAAGCTGTGGCACAGCAGTTATGCTCATGTTTACAGAGGAATAACATCCATGAAATGCATCAGTCAGGATTTAGACCACTGGTGCCATGGTGGCGGCCCGCGGGCCGGATCCGGCCCGAATGAACATCTAATCCGGCCCCCTTGCTGATGGCCCTCTAATCGTTCGGCCGGCAGAGAGCCATCAATGTCTGCCGCACCCCATCGAACAATTATTACAGAACAATTACCTGTCTTTCACTGCCGATCGCATTGACGTCAGAGGCGGAGATTTGCCTGATGGCCCTGCCATTTGCATCGGTCCAATTCGCGCCACAGACTGTTTAAAAGCAGCGGCCGAACAGTGAAAGTCAGATCACAACATCGGACGGGGACTCCATACTTCTCCAGCGCAAGATTAATTATTGAATCCATCTCTGCTTTCTCGCTTGCTCTCTCTTCCGAGGTCCCCGAGGCGATGCAAATGGAACTGATAGACTTGCAATGCTGCACGCGGTTGAAGGACATGTACAAATCTGTTGGTATTGAATCATTCTACCAATCGTTGCCACCTGAGTACCCGACTATCACTGCATTTGCAGGTAAAATACTCTGTATGTTTGGGACAACATATTTATGTGAGCAGGCATTTTCAGTTATGAATATTAATAAACCGAAAATGCGCAATCGTATGACACATGGACATCTCAATGATGTCATGAAAATAGCCACGGCCCAGAGCCTGTCCCCCAACGTGGACAAGCTGGTGAAAAATAAAAGGCTTCTGGCTTCGACATGTAAAATGTAGCTGGCTTGTCTGCCCATGTAACATAGTGCTGTGAAGTAATGATTGGGAGGGTATGTTTGTGGGAGTGGGAGTTTGTGGGAGTTGTTTAAGTTAATGTACCATCTGTTATTTATGTCTTTTTATTATTAAGTTCTAGTGAATATTTAGTCACTTGGCCTGTTGGTGGAGTACTTAACCTTGGCACATCTTTTGACTTCTTTAGGGCTACTTAGGGCCATCTTTTTTAATTGGCCTAATTAGGCCTGTGTATTGACATGGTTTTATGTGCAAGTTGTCAATAAATCTGATCAAAGTAATTTACAGTTTAGTTGTGTTTTTATGTGTCCTTGTCCATTTTGTTGTTTTTTTATTATTTAAAAAAACCAAACATTTATAAATATTTATATTCATAAATGATATCAAATAGTATGTCTATTTGTTTAGTGTTTGGTCTTGTCACACCGGTAATGCGGCCCCCTGAGGTCCCACTTGAAAACAATCTGGCCCTCTGACCAATTTCACCCTGGCACCCCTGATTTAGACCATCTCATAGCCCAGGAACAGCACTGGTTAGTAGAAATGACCTACTGTTGGCCTCTGATCAGGGCGGTGTCTCCCTGCTTGTATTGCTTGACTTTGGTGCAGCCTTTGACACCATTGATAACTTTTTCATCTGGGTCAAAAAAGCTGCCTTGCTTTAAAAAAAAGGGGGGGGGGGGGTTAATTTGCTTTCAGACTTACTCTGTCAAGTTTTTATAGAGGGCTCGATATTAATGCTCGTCCAACTGTCCAGGACAACCAAATGTTTGGTCCAGAAAAGTCAAATCCGCATCTGCCTGTCCAACAGGACAAATTGAATAATTTTTTTTTTTAAATCACCATTTTATAGTAATTATTCAAGAGTTACATCAATAAAGTTCCAACAAAACTAATTCAATCCCATCGATCCGACCGTATTTACAAAATTCCAGGGAAGCAGATTACAGCAGGTTAATGTGTAAAAAAACAAAACAAAACTGTCATAATATCTAATTATAGCTTTATTAGACTTTGATTTCATTGAAATCAGAGAAATAGCAATCAGATACCTCAATAAAATAAATGTGGTGAATCTTCATTTCATTTGGCCATTCATTGGAGTTTTTTGTACATGGATTAAAGTTTTCCGTCGTGTGACGGATTTCCGTCAACTGAACTCTCCCAAGGCCAAATGTGAGGTCGGTGCTGATCCGAGGAGAATTAAAATGACGGGTGGTTGGGTAGAGATTGGGTTATAACACTGTGTTGCAACACCATCAACTATCAGCAGGGTTTATTTAACTTTTTTGTTTTTGAGCCATGCTTTGTGTCGTTCATTTCCTATGTTTGATCATGTTTAAACGTTTGCTGTCTACGGTGCGGCATTAAAAAAACATGCACTGTCAAAATTGGCAAAATGCATTCCCATGTGCTTGGCGTGCTTGTGTCTGCCCATTTCTGTTTTGTATTAAATTAAATCTTGCCAAAATGACTTAGTTCAAACCTGGACATATAGAAATGGAGCATGTAAAAAAAAAAAATGAAAAAATAAACCCCGGAAAGCCCGCTCCTCTGCTTTAGCCAGACTTGAAGACCCGACGGTGCAATGCTTGCAGACTGTCAGAAGTAATTAGACCTAAATTTATAGCTAACACATCAGCAGACGCCCCAACAATTATTTTCGTTAGGCCAATGTGTAAGGTATGTTAGAACCGTGCCTTATAGCCTACGTTATATCACAATTTAAAGGACGTTTGAGGAGTTGGAGGCTGCGAGCGCAATGATGTTCCGACATGCGCTAAACTTTATTCCCTGAAAATCATACACCAGCGTTCAATGCCCAAACAGTCAAAATGTCTAGAAGACTACAGTTAAATAATAATCATAGCCTACTAAGTTAAATTACGTCAAAACATCTGTTTCTGGCCTATGAAATGATGGAGGAAAATGAGAACGAACGCAAAATAGATAGCAGCCAACTTAACGCAATCTTTTAGGTAACTTAACACTCGTGTTGGCCACAATATTTCTCTTAATAAAATCTTGAATTGTTTTTGAAGTCGTATTCAACACAAAGTAAGGTCAAACCCCAATTTTAATTTAAGCAAAGATCCAAACTTTTTTCTATATTGATGTCGAGCATAGAGGAGCATGTCATTCTGCTTTCGGTTTCGGCAGCATGGATGCGCTTTACATGAAAGAAGGTACTGATGTGTCTGCCATCGATAAAGGTGTAAAAAAACAAGTGGAGGTGGGCTTGGCTGTACGAAATAGGTGAAAACGGAAAGCCATTTAGTTCATGGTGCAAAAAACTAAACATTCCAGGTGCTTGCATTTGTGTGGTTTGCCACAAAAAAATAATATACGGAAACAATGGAAAGTGCAATAAATTGAATATATTAATCCATTAATTAATTGATGATAAAGTTATCAGTTCTAAGTTAACCATTCTCAGAATTTCATCGAAATCCACCCATAACACCCCCCCCCCCCCCCCCCCCCCCGTAAATTTTCAGTCAAATATATATTTTTTTGCTTTAATCCATGTTTGTATGGTCCACATTAACAGTCATAAATGTCGTAAAATATTTTATGACTGTGCTGAACTTGTGGTTTTTCATTTACAACATGTTTGTCACCCTTGGGTCCAGTTTTTCTTTCAATTTAATTTTTCTTTAAATTAATTTGTATTTCAAGTTTTACTGGATACATTTTAAAACTGAACTTTATTTCCTTCAGAAGCTTTGAATATAGTTCAGTCAAACTCTTAAAATTGCATGTCAGTTTGGGTTATAACAGTGCATGCACCATCATGGGGAACTGGATAGTTTTTGTTTAACTGGTAGCAATAAAGTTTGAGTTTTTTTGAGAGCTTGTAAATTATTAAAGCATAATGATTATCATAACTATACCTGCTTTTTGATAAAACTTTTTGTTAATCACTTTGCTTTCATTGAACTAGTAAAGACCATAGTACATGATAAATACATAGTGGACAGCCATGGGCTAAAGGTTAGAGAAGCAGCCTTGGGCCCAAAGTGTTGCTGGTTTGATTTCCTGGACCGGCAGAAAAATCCATGGCTGAAGTGCCCTTGAGCAAGACATCTAGCCCCCAACTGCTCCCCAGGGCTGTGTGTCTGTTTGTGTGCACGCTTGTTGTACGTCACTCTGGATAACAGCATCTGGTCTTATCTATATTGCCTGTCTGCTTGTAATGTAATAAAAAGGTTATGGTCCGGACAAGTGAAAAATCTTGCTGCTTGTCTGACTGAACAAGTGGATTACAAAGTTAATGTCGAGCCCTGATATCTAGATATAAAAATCTCTCTCACTCACACGTACGTGCATCTCAAACAGTTAGAATATTGTGAAAAAGTTCAATATTTTCCATCAGTTAGAAGAAGCCTTTGTCACATGCACACTCAATTTGTCCTTGGCATTTAACCCATCTGAAGCAGTGAATGCATGCATGTGCACATGCAGGCATGCGCACACAAAGTGAGCATTGAACACATACGCATAGCCAGAGTAGTGGGCAGCTATGCTACAGCACCCACAGAGCAGTTGGGAGTTAAATGCCTTGCTCAAATGCGCTTCAGCCCAAGGCCGCCCCATGTTAACCCTCTGGGGTCTGAGAGTCTTTTTTGGCACTCTGATGATTTTGGCATGCTCTGATTTTGTCAGTTTCAACAAATCTAAGCAGTATTTTCAAAATCATATGACTTTGTATTCAGCACAAGTTCAGCTACAATAATATCTATGTACTATGTATGCCATGATTGTACTTGGGTGGGCAGATAAACGAAGATGTTTTATAAAACTGCGTTTTACAACTGTGTTGGAATTTGTGAAAAAAAACTTGAAGTGATTCTGTTCAGTCTTTGGAATGGATCAAGCACAAAAACTTAAATCTGCGCCATTGATTTGGACAAGTAACTGGTCCTCTTGTTTTGGGATAAAGGGTTTGCAGTGGGAAGTGTATTCAGTGAGAAGGGTAAAAATTTCCCTTCCATTCAATGAGAAGAATGAAAACCCCTCCCTCTGCTAACTCTTAATCCCATCAGGTCAAGTCACAATGCCCCCCCCCCCCACACACACACATATTCCAACACAGTTCTAAAACTGCTTTTTACAACAGCTTCATTTATCTGGTATTTGACTTTTTGTATTGAAATAATTGTAGTTCAAATCATGAGGTTCATGTACTGTTTGGCTCCATTTGGTGGTAACTGCCAATCACAGGATTCAGGAGGAAGTGAACTCACAGTAAACATTGGGAGTGGGGGCATTGTGGCTCAGGGGGCTAAGGTGCCATATCATAAATCCGGGGACCCGGGTTCGATTCTGACCCGAGGTCATTTCCTGATCCCTCCCCGTCTCTCTCTCCCACTCATTTCCTGTCCTGTCTCTACACTGTCCTATCCAATAAAGGTGAAAAAAGCCCAAAAAAATCTTTAAAAAAAACATTAGGAGTAACAGGAAGTAGGCATCAGGAAGGTTTGTTCCCCTCACACTCAAAGTTAGCATCACAGTGCAGTGGTCTGTTTAATCCTGTGCTTTAAAGCCCACAAAACGGCTTCATCCTTTTACAGAAAATGTAAAGATGTTTCTTCAAGTAAATTCTGCCAAACACAACAACCTGCTTGTTCCTTGGAGGATGAACATTTAAGAGAAATATTTGTGTTAAGCTAGCTAAAAACCATGTTGCCTGCAACCACTTTTTAGTGAGGACAGCATAGTAAAAGGATGAACACACATCATGGGAATTAGACAGACAAGCTACACCTGCACTTCATAGCCATGGAGGGCACAGTCAAGCGAGCAAATGGTAAAGACTCACAAGATGGCACTGAATAAGTTTCAAGCTGCTCTTCCAGAAAATCATGCTGTTCACGCTCATCAAGTTCTAGAATCAGCTTAGAAGCAGCAAGAGCCTGCGCCAAAGCTGAGGCAGCCAAAACCAGACTGGCCTTCACAGAGAGATTGAACTCCAAAATTGAGAGAGCCAAGATTGAAGCGAAAACTGATTACATCAAGCTGCAAAGCTGAAGTAGCCAATGCAGAAGCTGTTGTGTTAGAGGCTGCAGCAGCAGATCTGGAAAGCACTGACCAAATTCATGGACTTGAGCTTTTGCTCCTCCAAGAGAGTGCATTATAAAGAACTGCTTACTGTCACCCAGCATGCCCAGCAGCACTTCACAGAGGCTCTTAAAGAGAAAGATGTTCATTACCCCTTACCTCCAATTCTCACACCCAAGCAGGACTATTCTGTTCAGAGTGAATCATGTCATAAATAGGAGGCTGACATACCAACAGAGAGACACAGTTTCACCCAGGTTTACCACAACAGAGAAATTATGACTACCAGCAAAGTGTTCTGCCAAATACGCCATCCCACACACATCCCTGAAACAAATAAAGATATGACAACAGCAGATCTTGCTAAAAACAGCTCATTTCCTCTGGATTGACAGTTTGCTAAAAGTTCTTGAACATCTTTTTTTCCCTGCTTGTTTACGACTTTATGCCATGTAGAACAAGCATGCGTAGGCCAATTCGGGAGAGATTGCTAGCACTTCACCCAACTGACTTGTCATCTTGTTGCTTCTTTCTGTCATCTGGATCATCCACTAGCTTCACATGCATGGCATGAATACACCATAGTTTCCCTTTCACATTCACTGCTGCTTCAGTGACGAGGATAATCTGATCAGGTCCTTCAAACTTTGGCTCTAGTAGTGTTGTGGCTTGGAGATCAGAACCCACTGTCCTGGTACCAGGTGGTGTCCACATGGTCCAGGTAAGGTCCAAGTGTTGAATGATGTCTCTGACCAACATATTTTGCAGTGTGAGTGGCTGTACCCTGTCTTGTGGGGAATGCTTCCATCCACCTGGAAAACTTATCCACCACCACTAGAACTTAAGAATATCCATGTGACCGTTGGAAGTGTTGTGTAGTCCATCTGTAGATGTCGGAATGGGCCTGGAGGAGCTGGAGTTCTCATCATAGGTGTCGTCCCCCCCCCCCGATTGTTTTTCAGACAGATCACAAATCATCCAGCCACACTATGAGCTTCCTTTCTGAATGATGGATTCCACCACGTGGTCCTGAATCTGTAGACCCTTTTCTCTACTCCCACATATCCAAAGGAGTGTATCTGTGTGGCAAGATATGGAAGTAGTTTTGCAGGAGCAATGACTTTGTCTCCATGTTTCCACAATCCACTGTCATGTTTCTTTGATCCGTTTTCCATCCAGGTTCACTTTTCCTCTCCGCTACACTTGTCTTGTAACTTTTTGATGTCCGGCAGAGTACGTGCTTGCAGAATCTTTCAAGTTGCTGTTTCAGTTTGATTGTCTGCCACTTTGTTAGTCACTTCTTGGGCGACTAATGTTGCAGCCCTGTTTGGTAGTGCATTTCCTTTTGCTTCTCGTGTGCTTTGACTTTGATGATGGACATTTCTTTAGGCAGCTGCAATGCAGCTAATAGTTCTTGGACCAACTCTCTGTTCCTTATTGGAGTTCCAGCACCAGTCAGGAAACCTCTGTTTTTCCATAATTATCCCAAATCATGTGCTACTCCAAAGCGTATCTGGAGTCTGTGTAGCTGTATGCTGTGTGCCCATTGGCTAAGTTACATGCTTCAATGAGTGCTTTCGGTTCTGCTTGTTGTGCATGTTTGTTGACAAGGCCCCTGATGCCAGTACTCCATATGATGGACTGTAGTTTGTCTTTACTTAGCTAATTGGTTCTTGACAAAGTTTTACTACAGTTGTTGAATAGGGCTGTGTGGCAGTGGGGGTGTGGCCGAGCGTCAGCTTGTGAATGGAAGGCGGGGTCAGGGAAGGTGAGTGGCCAAGTCATTACACGTGTTGTCAATTAATGCATGTGTGTCTTGCAGAAATGGTGGAGCATAAGAGGAGTAGGAGAGCAGAGAGGACCTGGCTAGAACCAGAACACAACTCTGTGTGTGTGTGTGTATACACGTGTCCTAGAGTGCCCATTACAAGCAGTCATAATAAACGTGTCTGAACACTAGTTTCCGCCTGCCATGCTTCTGTACTCCACCTACATCAGGGAAACTATCACAGTGGTGCCGAAACCCAGGAGTACAGAAGGGAGCCCATCCATGGAGTCCTCGCTGTTCAAAGACCTCATTCGTGCCTTCGTTACCGCACAGCAGAACCAGCATGAAGCGCTGATTGCGCTCCGGAAGGAGCAGGAACAACGCTTCAAGGCCTTGATGCTGGCCCAGCAAGAAGACCGCCAGTCATTCTGACACCTGCTTGCGTTGGCGGGGTCCTTGACCACCACCGCAGCAGACCCTCCCCACCTCACCCTAATGAAGATGGGTCCTCACGATGATCTGGAAGCCTTCCTTGCACTCTTTGAGCAAGCTGCCGAAGCATGGGGGTGGCCGGTCGAGCAGCGCACAGCGCGCCTACTTCCGCTGTTGACTGGTGAGGAGCAGCTTGCAGGGCTGCAGCTCCCCACCGACAGCCAGTTCATATACACCGACTTAAAGCGAGCCATTCTACAGCGTGTCGGTTGCTCCCTGGAACAACCATGCCAGCGCTTCCTGGTGCTGAAGTTGGAGGAGGTCGGCCGGCTGTTTGTGTTCGGCCAACAGCTTCGGGATGCCTGCCGGTGGTGGCTGAGGGCGGATGACCGTGATGCTGAGGGAATCATCGATCTGGTGACACTGGAGCAGTTCATCACCCGACTTCTGGAAGGAATGGTGGAGTGGGTCCAGTGTCCTTGCCTGGCGTTGCTAGAACAAGCTATCAAACTGGCAGAGGACCATATGGTGGCAGTTCCAACAGCAGGAAGACATGTTTCCTCTTCTCCTCTTTCCTCTTTCTCCTCTCTCTCCCCTTCTGCTTCCTGTCCCCGCCCTGTTCCCCCACCACGGAGGCTGGCTTCCCCCCAGCTGGCCTGACGCACCCGTGGTGTCCTCCCATTTCCCCCTTCCATGCCTGTCTTTTCCCCCTCAGGTGGATGACTCCCAAAACACTGGTGCAGAGGGAGAGCCTGGGCCGGTGTGCTGGCGCTGCGGGGAGCTGGGACATCTTCAAAGTCAGTGCTCCGCGATGGAGGTGGGAGGGGTGGTCTGGATCCCTGACATGCCAGAAACTGCCCTCGATCAGGCTGGAGCGTATCGTATACCAGTAAGTGTACAAGGGGATATGTATCACGCCTTGGTGGATTCTGACTGTAACTAGACCTCAATCCATCAAAGCCTGGTGCAAGGTGAGGCATTAGGGAAAGCACAAGTGGTGAAGGTAGTGTGTGTGCATGGGGATGTTCACAACTACCCATTAATGTCCATCCACATTCTATTTCAGGGGGAAAAGCATAGAGTAAAGGTGGTAGTTAATCCTCGTCTCACCCAGTCTTAGTCTTTGATTTTGGGAACTGATTGGCTAGGGTTTAAAGAACTGATGGAACACATAGTAAGAGGTGGGTCCTGCATTAATATGTCATGGGGAGATCCCAGTGTGGCATTGGCTGGGGAGGCTATCACAGAGCTGTCTACATCAGCACCGCGTCAGGGCGATGTGAGGAGCAGCCTGTCCCTCCTCCCTATCTCGGGGATTCCCTTGAGGGTTTCCCGTTAGAGCAGTCGCGAGACGAGACTCTGTGTCATGCATTTGACCAAGTGAGAGTAATCGATGGTCAGACTCTCCAGCTGAGCGTGACACTGGCCGTCCCCTTTTCCCCTATTATTAAGGATGGGTTGTACCGAGTGATGCAGGACACTCAAACTGGTGAACAAATAACTCCGTTATTAATCCCAAATTGCTGTAGGGAACTGGTATTCCATGTGGCTCACTTTAATCCCATGGCCGGACACTTAGGGCGGGATAAAACACTAGCCCGAATAATGCCCCGTTTAAGTCTAGGCTGAAAACATATCGGTTTAGTCAAGCCTTTTGTTAATGGTTTTTATGAGGTAGACTTAGACAACCTTTGTCATTCAGTATGCAACAAGTGTACACCAAACGAAATTTTGTTGCAATTTGGCTCGGCACAGAAATAAATATGAAGTGTATTAAATTAAATTATGCAGCAGCAGAAGTATTATAAAGTGCAATAGTATAAAGTGACCTGTGGAATTTGGAATGTTCAAGTTATAAATAGAAGTTTAGAGTTTGGTTTGGAGTTCAGTAGTCTGGTGACCTGGGGGAAAAAGCTGTTACAGAACCTGGTGGTCCTGCACCTAATGCTGCGGAACCTCTTTCCAGAGGCCAGAGGGGAGAACAGTCCATAATGAGGGTGCGAGGGGTCACTGATGATGTTTCTGGCTTGAGATGTGCAATGCCTTGGTGCAATATCCTGAATGGAAGGAAGAGAAGTCCCAATGATTTTCTCTGCTGTCCTCACCACTCTCCTCACATTCTTCCAGCGAGAGGCACTGCCACACCACACAGAGATGCAGCTAGTTAGAACGCTCTCTGTGGTGCTTCTGTAGAATGTAGTGAGGATGGGCGGGGGCAGGTGGGCTCTTCTCATCCTACACAGGAAGTGCAGATGTTGCTGTGCCTTCTTGACTAGTGACGTGGTGTTCACAGACCAGGTGAATTGTCTGTGATGTGCACCCCCAGGAACTTGGTGCTATTGACCACCTCCACAGCTGTGTTGTTGAGAAGTGGAGCGTGGCTGGGTTGGTTTTTACTGAAGTCAACAAGCTCTTTAGTTTTGTCCACGTTCAGGATCAGGTTGTTTTCCCTGCACCAGCCCACCAACTGCTCCACCTCCTCTCTATAGGCCAGGTCGTTATCGTCCCTGATGAGGCCCACCACTGTTGTGTCGTCCGCGAACTTCACAATGTGGTTGCTGGTAGCCCTGGGGACACAGTTGTGTGTCATCAGAGTGAACAGCAGAGGGCTCAGGACACAGCCCTGAGGGGAGCCTGTGCTGAGGGTGATGACACTGGAGGTGTTCTGTCTGGCCCGCACTGACTGTGTTTTTTCAGTGAGGAAGTCCAGCAGCCAGTTGCATAGGGGAGTGCTGAAGCCCAGGGGACCCAGTTTGTTCACCAGATGCTGTGGAATGATAGTATTGAATGCTGAACTGAAGTCTAGGAACAGCATCTGCATGAGTGTTGTTCTCCTCCAGGTGTGCAAGGCTCAGGTGAAGAGCGGAGGAGACGGCGTCTTCAGTGGAGCGGTTTGGCCGGTAGGCAAACTGGAAGGGGTCAAATGTGGGAGGGAGCTTGGAGGTGATGTACTCCTTTACCAGCCTCTCAAAGCACTTCATCATAATGGGAGTGAGTGTGACAGGCCGGTTGAGTGATATGAGGTTTTTTTGGCACTGGGATGATGGTGGCAGTCTTGAAACATGGCTTGATCCAGTGAGGTGTTGAAGATGTCCATTAGAACATGAGCCAGCTGGTCTGCACATTCCCTGAGCACCCGCCCAGGAATATTATCGGGGCCTGGGGCCTTTCGTGTGTTGACTCAACTCAGAGTCCTCTGCACCTCCGCTGTATCAAGAGGTGTAAAGGAGTAGATCTGGATGGTCCTCAGACATAGTGTTTTGGTAAACTGGGATGTATGAATGCTGTCAGTCCCCCACTTGCTTGGTCACTCGAGTTTGTTGACAGTGTAGTGGCTGACTGCCTTATGTCCTGGGGCTTGCTCATGCCTGTGTTACCTTCTGGCTCTCCCCTTTTAGTTATGCTGTCATAGTTAGTTTTGCCGGAGTCCCTGCTTGTACTCTGCGCAAAAATGTACATTATTCCTGCTTATTCAGGTGACATTGGGCATACCTAACAGCCTATGTCCCCCCCCCCCCCCCCCATCTGTCCCTCTGAGTTACATGTCAATCCTGAGATCGAGAAGCTGACCTCTTCTGCTCCTCGGACCTGCCTGATCCATCCTGATGCCCTACGTCCGGCTGGAGTCTCATCACGTTACTCCTGTGGAGGACAGCCCCATATGGACAGTTGAAAGTCACACTTGGAAGACGCTCTAGACACTTACAGTAATGCTTTTATGGCTGAGGACTACAGTTGACTTGCTAACTTTAGGACTGCAGTTGTCATGAACAGGTTTTACACTCAAGTTTGCATCAATAAAGAGTTATAACATCAATGAAACTGACTTCATGTTAAAACCGTTAATGTTATAGTCATTATAGTCATGAGGATGAGTTCCCTTTTGAGTCTGGTTCCTCTTGAGGTTTCTTCATGTCGTCTGAGGGAGTTTTTCCTTGCCACCGTCACCACAGGCTTGCTCATTGGGGATAGATTAGGGATAAAATTAGCTCATGTTTAAAGTAATTCAAATTCTGTAAAGCTGCTTTGCAACAATGTTCATTGTTAAAAGCGCTATACAAATAAACTTGACTTGACTATTGGCCAAGGATTCACGGGGATGTCCATCGGTGGTGTGCAGCGTGCCACGAATGCCAATTAGTAAATCCTGCGGCCACTCCAAAAGCGCTTTTGCGCCCTCTTCCTCGAGTCAAGACCCCTTTTAAGAGAATTGGGATGGATCTCATCGGGCCATTAGATCGGTCAGCACGGGGCTATCACTTTATTTTAGTTCTGGTGGACTATGCAACACGATATCCGGAAGCGGTGTCTCTCTGCAGTATCTCAGCATGCAGTATTGCGGAAGCGCTCTTCTGTATTATCACCTGGGTCGGGATTCCAAAAGAAGTCCTGACAGACCAAGGCACTACATTTATGTCACGCACACTGTGCAAACTGTATGGGTTATTGGGAATTAAGTCTGTCACCCACAAACGGATGGCTTAGTGGAACGGTTTAATCAAACACTTAAAAACTTAATTCGGAAGTTTGTAATGAGGATACACGTAATTGGGATAAATGGCTCGAGCCCGTTATTTGCAGTTTGAGAGGTCCTGCAAGCCTCCATGGGTTTTTCACTGTTCAAGTTATTATATGGGTGTAAGCCACGTGGCATTTTGGATGTGCTACATGAAAATTAGGAGGGGGGACCTTTGCCTAGCAAGAACGAAATTCAATACATTCTCGATCTGCGCGCAAAACTCCACACACTCATGCACTTAACCCAGGAGAATTTGTGGCAGGTACAAGAATGTCAAGTCCGACTGTATGACGGGCACGCGCCTTAGAGAGTTCACACCGGGATACAAAGTGCTCGTACTATTGCCCACATCAAGCTCCAAATTAATCAACAAGTGGCAAGGGCCCTTCGAGGTCGCACAGCGAGTTGGGTGACGTCGACTATGAGGTGAGGCGAACAGACAGGGATGGGGCATTGCAAATTTACCACCTCAACCTGCTAAAACATTGGAATGAGGAGGTCCCCGTGGCATTGGTGTTGGTAGTCCCAGAGAAGGTGGAGCTGGAGCCGAAGGTACAAAAAAAAATTAGCATCTTAAGCTACTCTGGTCCCTTGTGGAGACTACCTCTCACCAGTCCAACTCACGGAGGCGGCCAAGTTGCAGAAGGAATTTTCTGACTTGTTCTCGCCCCTGCCCGGCCACACCCACCTCATAGAACACCACATTGAGATGCCCCTGGAGGTGGTGGTGTGTAGCTGCCCTTACCGCTTGCCCAAACACACACACACAAAAAAAAGTGGTCTGGGATGAGCTCAAGGCCATGCTTGAAATGGGCATAATCAAGGAGTCCCACAGTGACTGGAGCAGCCCGGTGGTCCTGGTTCCCAAGACCGATGGGTCGGTCTGGTTCTGTGTGGACTATAGAAAGGCCAATGCAGTGCTTAAATTTGACGCATACCCAATGCCTCACATTGAGGAGTTGCTCGATTGATTAGGTGCTGCTCATTTTTATTCGACACCGGATCAAATGAAGGGATATTGGCAGATCCCCTTGACTCCTCTATCCCGAGGAAAAAACAGCCTTTTCCACACTGGAAATTCATCACGCTTCCTTTTGGGTTATTTGGGGCTCCCGTGATGTTCCAGCGGCTTATGGACAGGATTCTCCACCCTCATGCCGCCTACGTGGCAGCGTACCTCAGTGACTTCATTATCTATAGCAGTGATTGGCTGCGCCATCTGGAACCCCTTAGAGCCATCCTAAAGTCGCTGAGGCATGCAGGTCTCACCGCTAATCCGAAAAAGTGTGCAATTGGGCAGGTGGAAGTATGGTATCTGGGTTTCCACTTGGGTCATGGACGGGTGCATTCCCAAATTAACAAGAATGCAGCGATTGCAAGCCTGCCTGAGGCCCAAGACCAAAAAGGGGGTGAGACAGTTCCTGGGGCTGGCTGGCTACTATCGTAGGTTCATACCTAATTATTTGGATGTCACCAGCCCGCTAACTGATCTCACTAAAAAGGGAGTACCAGATCCGATACAGTGGACGGAGCAATGCCAACAGGCTTTCTCTAAGGTAAAAGCTGCACTGTGTGTGTGTGTGTGGGGGGGCTACTTTTACACTCCCCTGACTTCTCTCTCCCCTTTATTTTACAGACAGATGCATCAGACAGGGGACTGGGGGCCATTCTGTCCCAGAAGGTGGAGGGTGAGGAACAACCCAGCCGCAAGTTTTTAATGTGTGAAAGCAAGGACAGCACTACTGAGAAGGAGTGTCTGGCTATCAAGTGGGCAGTTCTCGCCCTCCGATACTACTTGCTGGGACGCCCTTTCACCCTCTGTTTGGACCACGCACCCCTCCAGTGGCTCCACCACATGAAGGATGCCAACGCGCCATTCACATTCGAGGTGGTCCACAGGCCGGGGGTGCAGATGGTGGTGGTGGACTTCCTGTCCCGTCGGGGGGAGTCCGCTGCAGGCCGGACAGCTCCCCGGCCTGAGTCGGGTGGTGGGGGTATGTGGCAGCGGGGACGTGGCCGAGCATCAGTTTGTGAATGGAGGGCAGGGGTCAGGGAAGGGGAGTGACCAAGTCATTACACCTGTTGTTAATTAGTGTGTGTGTCTTGCAGTGTGGAGCATAAGAGGAATAGGAGAGCAGAGAGGAGCTGGCTGGGACCAGAACACAACTGTGTGTGTGTGCGCGCGCGTGCGTACACCCGTGTCCTAGAGTGCCCATTACAAGCTGAAAAGCGGTCATAAAAAACGTGTGTCTGAACACTAGTTCCCGCCTCCTGTGCTTCTGTACTCCACCCACATCAGGGAAACTATCACAGGCTGTTTACTGCATACCAACACTATCTCGACACAACACAACTGATGGTCTCGAATGCATTAAGAAAGAGAGAAATTCCACTAAGTAACTTTCACAAGGCATACCTGTTAATTGAAAAGCATTCCATGTTACTACCTCGTGAAGCTGGGATAATACCAATAGTGTACAAAGCTGTCAAGATATACGGTGGCTACTTTAAATAATCTAAAATATGAAACAATTTTGCTTTAACACTTTCATTTTCCAAATAATTTCATGTTATTTTGTAGGGTTGATGTATTGGTCTACAGGGTATAAAATAGTCATAATAAAGAAAAACCTATGATTGAGTAGGTGTGTCTAAACTTTTGACTGATACTGTACTTGTAAGTAAATAAGTTTAAAAAATAAATAAATAAATCTGTGAGAGCCCAGATCAGATGAGCATTTGAGAATGTCTTTGAAGAAGACTTTGTCACTTACACTAGTGCACAGAAATTCCTCCTCTGCATTTAACCCATATGAAGTAGTGAGCAATGAGTGCACATACATACCCAGAGCAGTGGGCAGCTATGCTACAGCGCCTGAGGAGCAGTTGGAGGCTAGACCCCCTGTGCTTGACGTCACGCATCACATGATAATTTCTCCTGGGGGACAACCAGACACTGTCTTTCCTGTAAGCAAGGCTTAATCTGTCTTAAATATGTTAATTTTTGGCAGGTACAAGAATGTCAAGTCTGACTGTATGACGGGCATGCACCTTAGAGAGTTCACACCGGGATAAAAAGTGCTCGTATTATTACCCACGTTGAGCTCCAAATTAATCGACAAGGGGCAAGGGCCCTTCGAGGTCACAGAATTTTCTACATTTCTGCATGGGTGGCACGGTGGTGTAGTGGTTAGCACTGTCGCCTCACAGCAAGAAGGTCCGGGTTCAAGCCCCGTGGCCGGCGAGGGCCTTTCTGTGTGGAGTTTGCATGTTCTCCCCGTGTCCGTGTGGGTTTCCGGGTGCTCTGGTTTCCCCCACAGTCCAAAGACATGCAGGTTAGGCTAATTGGTGGCTCTAAATTTACCATAGGTGTGAATGTGAGTGTGAATGGTTGTCTGTGTCTATGTGTCAGCCCTGTGATGACCTGGCGACTTGTCCAGGGTGTACCCACCTTTCGCCCGTAGTCAGTTGGGATAGGCTCCAGCTTGCCTGCGACCCTGTAGAACAGGATAAAGCGGATAGAGATAATGAAATGAGATGAGATTTCTGCATAAATATGACCTAAAACAGCAGCAGATATTCACACAAGTCCTAAAGGTAGATAAAGAGAACCCAGTTAAACAAATAAGATAAAAATGTTATACTTGGTCATTTATTTATTGAGGAAAATGATCCAATATTACATATCTGTGAGTGGCAAAAGTATGTGAACCTTTGCTTTCAGTATCTGGTGTGACCCCCTTGTGCAGCAATAACTGCAACTAAACGTTTCCAGTAATTGTTGAGCAGTCCTGCACACCGGCTTGGAGGAATTTTAGCCTGTTCCTCCATACAGAACAGCTTCGACTCTGGGATGTTGGTGGATTTCCTCACATAAACTGCTCGCTTCAGGTCCTTCCACAACATTTCGATTGGATTAAGGTCAGGACTTTGACTTGGCCATTCCAAAACGTTAACTTTATTCTTCTTTAACCACTCTTTGGTAGAATGACTTGTGTGCTTAGGGTCATTGTCTTGCTGCATGACCCACCTTCTCTTGAGATTCAGTTCATGGACAGATGTACTGACCTTTTCCTTTAGAATTCGCTGGTATAATTCAGAATTCATTGTTCTATCAATAATGGCAAGCCGTCCTGGCCCAGATGCAGCAAAACAGGCCCAAACCATGATACTACCACCACCATGTTTCACAGATGGGATAAGGTTCTTATGCTGGAATGCAGCGTTTTCCTTTCTTCAAACATAATGCTTCTCATTTAAACCAAAAAGTTCTAGTTTGGTCTCATCTGTCCACAAAACATTTTTCCAATAGCCTTCTGGCTTGTCCACGTGATCTTTAGCAAACTGCAGACAAGAAGCAATGTTATTTTTGGAAAGCAGTGGCTTTCTCCTTGCAACCCTGCCATGCACACCATTGTTGTTCAGTGTTCTCCTGATGGTGGACTTATGAACATTAACATTAGCCAATGTGAGAGAGGCCTTCAGTTGCTTAGAAATTACCCTGGGGTCCTTTGTGACCTCGCTGACTATTACACGCCTTGCTCTTGGAGTGATCTTTATTGGTCGACCACTCCTGGGGAGGGTAACAATGGTCTTGAATTTCCTCCATTTGTACACAATCTGTCTGACTGTGGATTGGTGGAGTCCAAACTCTTTAGAAATGGTTTTGTAACCTTTTCCAGCCTGATGAGCATCAACACTTTTTTTTTTTTTTTTTTTTTTTTTTTTTTTTCTGAGGTCCTCAGAAGTCTCCTTTGTTTGTGCCATGATACACTTCCAGAAACATGTGTTGTGGATATCAGACTTTGATAGATCCCTGTTCTTTAAATAAAATGGTGCCCACTCACACCTGATTTGTCATCCCATTGATTGAAAACACCTGACTCTAATTTCACCTTCGAATTAACTGCTAATTCTAGAGTTTCACATACTTTTGCCACTCACAGATATGTAACATTGGATCATTTTCCTCAAAAAATAAATGACCAAGTATAATATTTTTTGTCTCGTTTGTTTAACTGGGTTCTCTTTATTTACTTTTAGGACTTGTGTGAAAATCTGATGTTGTTTTAGGTCATATTTATGCAGAAATATAGAAAATTCTAAAGGGTTCACAAACTTTCAAGCACCACTGTATGTGAGAACAGCTCTCCCCAAGGCCTGCAATACCGTTGCAGTGTGCGGCCACAATCTTGCCTTTTTTTTCCACTGGCAATCCATGGAGTTAAAGGTTTTTTCTGTAATTCTTTGAGTGGTTAACCTGGAATAGAATATAGGTTGTATTCAGTCATATGACTTTTGCTTGCGAGTGTACTTCCGGTGAATGAAGTGGTGGTCAGGCAAACCAATTTGGCTGCCGGCATGTAAAGAGCTAGTAAAACAATCTCCAACTATTTTTACAGTTTAGAGGCCAATGCACAGTCAAGATACCTTCAGAAAGTTACTCTTTGCCATGGGATAGATCCTTACATGCTAGTAAAGGAGGATTTTTTTGATGATTTGAAAAATTGTCCATCCGTTGAGTTCCTCGACATCTCAAACTACTTGGTGCTGCAGACATCATTTTACACAGACAAACCGATGAAGAGCATGGAGGCGTCCAACTTTTTACATGTGGCTGGGTTAAAGATCTGAGGATCAACACACAAATCCTGTATTGTTTTTGCCCCGGTAAGTAAGCATTTTTGGGCTTTTTGTACATGTCTTTGCACTGGTTGCTAGGACTCTACAAGTTTTAGTATCGGGTGTAAACAAACCACAGCTACTCGATTCTCAATCCTGCCTGCTCTTCTCTTCCAGCAAGCATAATGAATCTATGAGTGTGGCATATCTTGACTTGGTAACCTTCCCACTCTTTCTTCCAAAAATCATTCTAGAGCCGTCAAATTGTGAGGGCATTGCCTGTGCACAAGCTTGCTTTAGGTTACACCACATGTTTTATATTCAAATCTGGGCTCTGGCTAGGCCATTCAGAAACACTGATCATCTTTTGGTTAAGCTATTCCTGTGTTGGTTGGATGTATGCTTTGAGTCATTGTCATGCTGAAAGTTGAATTTCCTTTTCAACTTCAGCTTATTAGCAGATACTTGAGTGTTTTGCATTGAAATGATTCCTTCCACCTTGACAAAAGCCCCAGTTCTGGCTGAAGAAAAGCAACCATAAAACGTGATGCTGCCACCACGATACTTTACCTTGGGTATAGAGATCTTGCAGTCACGTGACCGGAAAGTACACAGCCGCCATCTTGTCGGTAAAAAACACCGCTGAATACTGCTGCACTCGTGTACAGAATGGATCAATTTCAACCGACGGACTACACGGCTCATTTTTCTAATGAACAGATAACTAGATACGTGTCTAAAATAAACGATCTACAGATTAGTGACCCTAATGGCTTACCGGACGGAGTTTTCACGACCGGATTTTGAACTGCCAGCGGAATACCCAGACGTGTATAATTACCTCATTAACTTTCCCTCGCTGTTCAGTGGTGAAGCACTGTGTGCTTATAAATCTCTGGACAGTTATCTTTACAGAAATTCAGGATTTGTCAGCGACTCAGATGTGGCATCTTGTAAACAAGAATCCTCATTGGACGGGTAAGTCACTTAAGTATTGAGTATAGCACTGACCAGCCGTTTATAGAATAGAATAAGGTAATTCCAGCTGTAATTCCAAATCGTCCGTTTTGTTTACCATGGATCTGGCGTTGGAGAGGTAGAGGCTTAGCAGTGGAGGTTTGAGTGGCTGTTTTCTGAGCTTAGTCAACAGGCCGGCTCTGCCTGCAGCCTCGCTTTTGCTTCCGCTCCCGGCACCGCCTCCTTCGCTTTGCTTCCGATAACAATCCACTGAGACCCCACTGGTCTTGCTATCTCGTCCGGAATGTTGTGCATGCGATGGAAATCGCTACAAACCATCATTTTCTGCTGGAAACCCATGTCCAGTAAGTCCATATGGTTGTAGTGGATATTGAAGTCCGGTACAGACGAACAACAAGCAAAAATACACACAAAAAACATAAAAACCGTGCACAGTTAGGGAGAGCTTGTAGCCGCAGCCGTTGTAGTAGAATTGTATATAGTAGGGTTTTCCAGAAGAAAAGGCAGAAGTAGAACCAGAAGTAGAAGGTGGAAATATGGCGTTTGACCGACAAGATGGCGTCTGTCACAATCTGGATCAGCTGTGACGTCACATGCAAGTGCTCCATAGTGTTCTTTTGGTAATGTGTTTTTTTTTTTTTTTTTTTTTTTTAAGTGCCAAACATATCTTTTTAGAACAAGAAGCCTTTATTTATCACACATACACTCAAGCACAGACTTAAACACACAGTGAAATTCTTCTTCTGCATTTAACCCATCTGAAGTTGTGAACACACACAAGTGATTAATGAGCTCACACATACCCAGAGCAGTTCAGGGATCCCAGCAGTAATTGAAAAAAATAGAGGAATGTAAGAAACTATCTGCAGGGGTCAAGGGTGCTGCAAGCCCCCTGAAGCTGTTGAGATTTTAACATTTAAAGATGCTATAGAACACATTTTTTACATAGATTTAACATAGAAAAGCAACAGAATTTAAGAATAATGTGTGTCTATTTGATGCCATATTTTGTAATCAATGACATAAGTGGCAAAAAAAATTGTTATTTATAAAAATTAGATGAAAATGTAGCTTTGAAGAATATACTTCTAACCCGGACACTGTTCCGCTATCTCTTTTCCACGACATGTTCAGGGCTGTGAAATTGTAAATAAGAAATCCGAGGAAAAGGGGGGGTCTGGCGGGCATAGCCCCCCAGCATAAGCCGGATACCAAGCCATTTTAGGTGTTATATGGTGTATTCTGAGCATTTCCTGCAAGTAAAAAATTGATCTCAACAAGTAAATATTTGACTAGTCTTGGTCTTCATTTTGCCATATAAAATACCTATCAGCAGTTCTCTCTTAAAATGAAAGATCCATGTAAAATACCTTGAAATATCTAATAAGTGCCTATGTATTTTATCTCTTAATCAAAATAAAAGTAAAAAAAAAAATGTGTAAATAACAATTTAAAGAAATGTTAATAAAAGAAAACTTTGATGGGCCTTTCAAAATGACTTTGTGAAAAATCATGCTCAATATTTAAGTGAGAGATACCTGTTGTCTTCCAAATTACACTTAATTCTTGTATTATGTCCTGGCTTTTTCCAAGAATCTGTCACAATGTCTCTTGTCTACAGAGCAAAAGTTTAAAAAAAAAACTAATGTTTCTATTATTTACATCTTTTCTTCTACTTCTGGCTCCTTCTATTCCTCTTTGCATCACTCCCAGCTATTTCTTTCAATTCATCTTTCAGTAAGGCTATTAGTTATTAGTTCTATAGTATTTGCATTCCTCTATTAAAGCTATTTACAAAATGTTCATAGTCTGTCAAACAGCATCTAATGAAAGTCTTTTAATTTTCTTTTCTTTAACACCATCTCTTTCAGTTTTGCAAACTTGTTCTTTTCATCTTTTCCTTCAGTCTGTCTGTGTGTTCTTTTCTAGCCCTCTTTGCATCTCTCTCAAACACCTCCTTAGCTTTCCTTTTTGATGGCATCTTAACTATGTCTGATCTTGCAGCCCAAAATATGTTCAAAACCCACCAAAATGCACTTGAAACCGCCCAATCTGGCAACACTGCTCCTGAGTCGCAGTCAAGATGTGTTCCACGCTCAGCTGGCATAAAACTCCGTGAGTCCGGCTGAGCCGCCGGTCTCGTGCAAGGCGATTAAAACCTATGATTAAAACTGACTAGACCCCCCCCCCCAATGATTTTTAATGCAAAAATAGACGTTTTGTGAAGATGATATTTTTCGCGACAGAATCCGCGGAAATTTCACAGCCCTGCATATTGAATTAAGTTCAACGCATTAGAAACAAAAGCACGAATGGAGTTAAAGCACATTTTCTAGCAAATGGGCGCAGCCATATTGTTTTCTCGTTCTATCGCATACAGTCTTGCGGTATTTACATCAATTTAATTTCCGAGTGTTCCCGAATGTCAACGAGAACAAACGAAGCTGACAAAAACATCGCTAAACAGGCAAACCAAATCAGAACATATTCTGCTGGTCATTTTACTTAAACATATTTTTAACGGATATACAAGAGATTTAAAAAAAAAAAAACACCACCACTTTGGCTAGAAAAACAGCCGAATTCCGCTAAATAGCGGACGTCTGGGATCCCTGGCAGTTGACAGCTATGTTACAGTGCCCGGGTAGCAGTTAGGGGTTCGGTCTCTTGCTCAAGGGCATTTCAGCCCAACCTTCAGGCCATGGCTGCCCCATGTTATCCTAGGGTGACCAGATTTCCCTAGTCTGAAACCGGGACACTTTTGCGTGCGACCATGCTCATGCACGCACACCTTTTTTTTTACGTAAACGTGACACTCAGAGAGGTGCTCTTATCATTTTGTTGAAGCTCACATTTATCAACATCTCACATGAAATAAAACAAACAGGCATTTTGTTATCTAGTAGCATAGTGGTATACAGATCAGTTAAATTATGGTCAGACAACAGATTTTGTAATGGTTGAGAATAGGCCAGGCTATGTCCATAGGCCAAATTTAAACTGATTTATTTCACCTGTTTGTGAGAACACCAAGAAGAATGCATATGCACATGTAGGCTATATCTCTAAAATTGTATGCACTATAGCATGAACTTAAAAAGTAGATATGTGACCTCAACATAGCCTAGGTCAGAATCAACCTTACTAACCATTCCCCACAACTGAATGAATAAAGCAAGAAGATGTGTACAAAAGTGAACACTTTAATGGAAGGTGCAACAAGCTGGTCAACACAGCAATATGGCCAAACTGTCAGAATGGTATGTTAAACAGAAACAAAAAAGAGACAAGTGATTTGAGAATATATACTATGGAAGCCGAGAGAGGCCCTTCATATAATCCTTTTTTATTCACCTTGTTATCCCGAGATAACGACATTAATTCAGGATCTCGAGAAAACAACACAACTAATTCGAGATCTCGAGAAAACAAAACCGTTATTTCATGATCTCGAGAAAACAGCTGAGAAATGGTTCATTCAGGTGCGCCAAGAGACTTGTGATATGCTGACTTTGGGGCTGTTTCTCATTCTGTATAGATGCAACTTTGGTCATTAGAATGTCTGGAATAATCTATCACCTAATAAGGCAATATTTTGATCAGGGGTTGACACAGGGAGAGATTGCATTAAGTCTTTTAATAAGGGATAATTTCAAAATTAGTCCGCGGCACCTCCGCAGAAGACTGGCCCGGCTTCGTCTCTACCGATGGAGATACAGTGATCCAGCTGAGATCATGAAATAATTGTTTTGTTTTCTCAAGATCACGGAATAACGGTTTTGTTTTCTCGAGATCTCGAATTAGTTTTGTTGTTTTCTTGAGATCCTGAATTAATTATGTCGTTATCTTGGGATAACAAGGTGAATAAAAAAAGATTATATGAAGGGCCTCTCTTGGCTTCCGTAAATATACACTCAAACAAAACAGCAATAAAGGAGAGGGGCAACAGCCCGAGGAAAACCCCCACAGGAGCGCACAGCATTTGCAACATAGGCTACCCAACTCAGTACAAGAACAAAACACTTAGTATGTGCAGTAGGCTTCGTGTGCATTGTTCTGCACCTCTCGGAGGAAGGGGTAGGTGCCCTGTAAATCTTTGGAAAAGGTACATTTTCTTTCCGGCATAATTGCTGCGGCATTACTGCTGCTAGCTGCTAGACAAAGAACATTCGCGCCAGTTAATGTTTATTTTATTGTTGCATGGCAACACGTTCTGTTGTCTGGAATAATGTGGCTAAATAAACACCCATGCCACAGGGCCAGGGGGCAGTAACCAGGAAAGTTTGCGATTAGTGTCAATTCATCAAAATAGTAAATGCAGACATTTGTCCGTTAATGATTCTCAAGCTGCTCAGTCGCAAACGCCGCGAGTGGCGAAAACCGGGACATATCCGTGTCCCGACAGACTTTTGTCGGGACTCGGGACACACGACCCCAAATTGGGACTGTCCCGGTAAAACTGGGACGTCTGGTCACCCTATGTTAACCTAACCTCATGTCTTTTGGAATTATGCAATTATTATACCTTTTGGAATTGTTCTCATCAGACCAGAACACATTTTGCCACATGCTTTAGGGTGATTTAGTTGGGCTTGTTTTGTGTGTGTGTGTGTGTGTGTGTGTGTGTGTGTGAGTGAGAGAGAGAGAGAGAAAGAGATGGAAGCAGTGTTTCCCCACACACAGACTTTACTTAGTCGGCCCACCCACTGTGTTTCTGCTATATGCATTTTGCAGGAGCAGCCTGCCACTTCAAAATGATTGCCAAGGCTGCTTCAGGATTGTCTGAAATGTCATGCCAAAATTACATGACTGCAGAGAGCTTTTAATTTGAAAGGACAAATAGGAAGTGGAGTCACCTGACCAAAGGAGAAGAGGGAGAAAGAGCTAAGAATGAAAGTTAGATGGACTTTACAGTTTAAATAAACATTTGCAATGCATTCTTTATTGATGTTCATGGCCAACTAATTATTATTTATATTAATAATATATTGTGGAATAATAGTCCAGCTAATGCTAACTAGGTAACTTTAACAGCAACAATGTTATGTAACCCAATCACATTGAGTGATACATTGAATGTTTGTTTAAACTGTAAAGTCTACCTAATTTAACATTTAAAGTGGCATTCCACCATTGGATGTATTCTTTGGCATAAAATACGACAACATATATAAACGGTATCACTAGATAGAGAAATCTTTTAGCTTCAAAATGATATATCAAACATAATTTTTTGACGACAAGTATATTAATTTTGCGACCAAAGTCACCTACCCTTTTAATTTCCGTGTGGTAGTGAAACGTGATGTCATCGGCAGGTTCCCCTTCTTGTGTACCACGCGACGTATCCTACCTCTTGGATTTGTCCTACCAAGCCTACTGCACATGCGCGAAATCCAGGAGGGTAGGAAAATTCAACAGTTTTGTCCTACCGATCAGCTGGGCTGATAGAAAATCGGTGAGTATTTCACGCATTTGCCGATTTTTATGTTTTGTGCGTATTGATCGAGTCTTGGGCTGAGTCAAATAATTTGTAATGACTTGTTGTGAATAATAAAACGGTCGGCATGAGAACTTGCTAATTGTAATGGCGTCATGTGTTCTGCGCATGCGCAGTAGGCTTCGCGCATGCGCAGTAGGCTTGGTAGGACAAATCCAAGAGGTGGGATAACTTTACAGAACACCGACACGTGGTACACAAGAAGGGGAACCTGCCGATGACATCACGTTTCACTACCGCGTGGAAATTAAAAGGGTAGGTGACTTTGGTCGCAAAATTAATATACTTGTCGTCAAAAAATTATGTTTGATATATCATTTTGAAGCTAAAAGATTTCTCTATCTAGTGATACCGTTTATTATATGTTGTCGTATTTTATGCCAAAGAATACATCCAATGGTGGAATGCCACTTTAAGTTCGATAGACTTTAAAGTTTAAATAAACATTTGCAATGTATTCTTTATTGGTGTTCATGGCCAGCTAATTATTTATACCAGGGGTTCTCAAACATTTGCGATCTGGGCCCCCCCGACTCTAGCAAGTGTATTTTGAGCGCCCCCCGTGCCCCCCCGGAAAAAAGATAGATAAGCTTTTATTTATTTATTTGGCTGTTTTTTATTGTTGTGTATTATTGTATTATTACAATGTTAGACAACACAGTCCGAGACTGAGAATGTTCAATTTTGCCCTATATCCTTTTAAAAATTAATGGATCCAGACGTGGTTCTGGATCACCTCCAAAATTTAAGTTCTTCATTGGGCCAAGACACATATCTAGTACAATTTTCATGAAAATCCGTCTGTACATTTTTTTTTTCTGCAAAGTTGCGAATGAACAAACAAACTCTACCAGAGTACCAGAGATGGTGTTAACGAATGTCTGTGTGACACATGAGCCTGCTTTGTTTGGCAGAGTTCTCGAATTCTCAACTCAATTTTAGTTAAACACAGCCTCAGGTCATCCTCAATCTGTGCGCAATTGTGGTACTTAGTTTTGAGCATGGTCAGTTTTGAAAATCCTGCCTCACACAAGTATGTTGACGCGAAAGGTAGGAGAATTTTTAAGGCAACGTCACAGAGCTGGGGTTGCTCCTGCATCAGTGAGTGCGTTTACATGCACATAGAGAAAATCGAATTTCTGCCGTTGCTCAACTGAAATCGAAGTTCTAAATGGCATGGAAACACCTTAACTAGGCTGAAATTGAACCGAACTTGATTTCTCGTAATCAAGCTACACGACCTAGATTATGCAATTTTTGCCGAGCTACTTAGTGCATGTATACCCTATCGAGCTATGTAGTCGAGCTACTTACTTCAGCACTGCCCCTTCCGGAAGTGACGAGTGACGAGACCATAAGCGGGAAACACAACAGCCTTGGTCGGAAAAAAAAAAAAAACAGCCTCGGTCGGCATGACACTTCACCTTAGCCGCCACTTTATTAGGAACACTTGTGTCTGGGCATGTACGCACACATTTCCAATTAGTTGGTAAGTTATTAGCATGTTAGCAGGCTAACAGTTAATATGTTCACCATTACAGATCAACTTCAACTTAGTGGCCATTTTATTAGGAACACTTCTGTTCATACATACAAACTACAAACACTCTTCTTGTGAACACGGAACTGATAACTTTGTTTATACTCTTGAATAGCTCTTCTTCATGACGACAACCGGAAGTGTAATAACACGATGGGGCGTGTAGCACCACCTGTGGCTCGGGTGCACAATGTACCTCACACAATAGCTCGATTTCCTTGTGTGCATGTAGGATTGGATTTCTCTGGCACCCCTGCTGGGACCCTTTGCTCGATTATCGACAGCAGCTCGATTTGGATGTGCATGTAAACGTACTGAGTGTTACCCAGAAGGATGTAAGAGAACAGGTGCTAAAAAGGTGCTTCAGCTCAATAAGCTGCTCTTGCATTTGTCATAACAAATAGTTTGCGGTGCAAACAAATGGGTCCCGAACCCATGAAAATGACCGGTAGTCCTCCTTGAAATAAGAAACTAACTGCTGCTTAAAGGTGGGGTATGAGATTTTTTTCAGGAGTATTTTTTACCATATTGCTTGAAAAGCTCCTCACACCCATGTTGCAAGCAGTACAATAGAAGGTTTGACCCCAAAACAAAATATTTTAATCCAGTCTACAGTGTAAAAGGAAAAACGCCATCCAATCCTATCGAGGTACCACCTCAAAATGATTGGATACTGACACGTCAATCAGACTGAAGCCTGTGAGCAGCCTGTCCCTTCTGTGTGTGTGTGTGTGTGTGTGTGTGTGTGTGTGTGTGTGTGTGTGTGTGTGAGAGAGAGAGCGAGCAGCCCCTCCCCCAACCCGCGCGCTGAGCAGGGAGAGACAGAAATGCATAGAAAAAGGTCCCTCCAAACAACGGGGATTTACACGAAAACGGAAGGAGATATTCACAAACTTCTTTCACAGTGAGTGCCACAAGGCTCCCCTGAACACACTGATGTAATTTATTTGTCTGTAGTGTAAAAAATGAGGTCACTAGAGCGAGTTAAAAACGAGTGACTTTTCTGCCAAGTTTATAATGGCAGTCTATGGTGCTGAGCGCCTGTTCTCTCCTCACTTTCAGGCTTCTCATTCAAAAACTGCAAGTCCTATCTTGTAGGTAGACACATTGTGTGAATCAGGACAAGTGTGGCTACTACTTTTGAGAAAATTATGTGTGTGGAGTGAAAATTGGGGCTGAAAACACAGTTTAAATGAGAAAGTTTGAGCTATTTTTCCAAGCTCTCTACACTCTAACTTAACGAGACGCGGGGAGTGGGAGCATGGCGAGGGCGGGCTTGTTTCTTTTCAAAATATGGCTTGCGGGAACCATTATTCCAAAATCTCGTACCCCACCTTTAAGCCCAGACAGGTTTCATGCTGTCATTGGCAAGCACCTCTGCACAAACGACACATTGCAGATGTGGTTCCAGTGTGCCAGTAACAGAAAAACTGTATTGTAAATAACTTTTGTCATATTTGCAGAGTTTTGTTTTTTTGGGGGAAATTTTTCACGAATTAGAAATTTGTCCATATTGTTTATTAACCCAATAAAAGATCGTTATGCTGCATGAACGTAGCAAAGGGACTTGCTCTGCTAAGAATGCTAGCACCTTACCACCATGCACCAGACTTACCTCTGCTAAAATGAGCAATTTACAAACCGTGCTTAATGTAATTAAATTAAAATATAATTAACTGGGATACGGTGTTGGACCTTACAATTTTTAATCGAAGAAAAAGGTGGAGGAAAGAAAAATGTAGGAGAAAGATTAAAGAAAGGAAAAAGAGTAGGTAGGCAAAGGAGAAAGTAAGCTGACAAGTAGGAAAGAGAGATGGTAAGGTCGGATTTAAATGGAGTTTTAAAGTGAGAAAAGAGGCCTGAAATAGTCTTAAAGACTGTTTTAAATTATTACTGCAATAGCAGTGCTGGAAGGCTAGCTATATATGTAATTGAATTATTTCAATTGTTGAAATAATTGGTAATTGAAAAGCTAATAGTAGGCTATATGAAAGCTGCAATGGTACGAGCTCGACTTGATTACACAGTGGTGTGTTTCTGATGTCTGTGATCTCTTATGGACTTGAGGTGTGTCTATAAAAGTTCCTTGCTGAGATTTCAAATAATAACTCTCCATTTTCATTGGCTGGACTGAAGACAAAGACATTTGTTACTTGTTGGTGCAACTGTAAACCAGCCCCTTGCATTTGCCACTGAGCGGTCTGTGACCACACGCCCCACTTGCCGAATGTCCACGCACCCCCCAGTTTGAGAACTACTAATTTATATTAATAATACATTGTGAAATAATGGTCCAGCTAATGTTAACTAGGTAACTTTAACAGCAACAATGTTTTTTATATAACCCAATCACATTGAGAGATACATTGAATGTTTATTTAAACTGTAAAATCTATGAGGTCAAGTTCTGAGACTGTCCCTGTTGTATACGAATGGAGTGCAGTCATGCACTTGCAGCAGGAGCGAGCAGTAACTTCCATGAATTAGTATAATGCGTGATGTCATGCTGTCAGCACAAAATCACATGTAATAAAGATTCCCATGTTGAATGCACAACGTCATGTGGCATACTGGCTCATGGAAGTTACTGCACACTCCTGCTCCACATGCATAACCGTGCTCACCTCCATTAGGTCGCAAAAGAAACAGACTCAGAACAGCTTGATCTCATCTCGTATCTAACTTAACGTTAGTAAATATATTGTTAGTTTTTTCTTTTTTATCAGACATCTAATTTTTTAGGTTTGTTTACCTGACATGTTTCGACGTACGACTGTCGTCTTCCTCAGAGTGTCACCGGATGTTATTGGTGACGCATCTTTTATCAGCTGATGTTTCCGAAGGCGTGGCCTTCCTGTCTGGATTGACAGGTCGGTCACGCCTTCTACTGTCAGTTCGTCCCCTGCAAGATGGCACTCCAGGTATGAGAGAACATGTATGCTCCCTCATCTCGGTTGATGGTCCTCGGACTTTGCTTACGGATCTCTATGGCCTCCCTGATCCAGCGCTGATGTTTATTATCTTCTGTGCGGATGACTCTGGCATTCCCCCAGTCCATAATATGATTTTCCCTTTTGTAATGATCTGTTATGGCTGACTTATAATTTTCCTGTTGTGCCTTTTCTTTTATTGTTCGGGTTTGTCTTGTAGCTGTCTCCTTTTTGCACTCTTTCTTATGTTCATTTTTTCTTGTGTTGAAACTCCTTCCTGTCTCCCCAATGTAAGTTTTATTGCATAATTGGCATGGAATCTCATATATGGCGTTGCATCTATTGTCCGGATGTATTCTGTCTTTGGGATGAACCAGGATCTGACGGAGTGTTGTGTGTGGTTTGATAGGTGTGTTAATGTTGTATTTCCTCATTGCTCTTTGAATGCATTCCGTTATTCCTCTGATGTATGGTAATGTCACTACTCCCCTGTGTTCTTGTTTGTTGGTTTGTTTTTTCTCTTTCTTCTGTTTTATTGTTTTTGACCTGGTCCGGCCCTTTGGATATTGCCCATTGTGGATATTGACATGCCTTCAGTGCATGTTGTATATGTTGTTCTTCCTGTTTTTTGTCCTGTGCCTCTGTAATTATTGCTGCGCGTTCATGTAATGTTCTAACTACAGATATTTTGTGCATTATGGGGTGTTCGGAAGTCCATTTTAAATATTGGTCGGTGTGTGTGGGTTTCCTCATCTCATCTCATTATCTCTAGCCGCTTTATCCTTCTACAGGGTCGCAGGCAAGCTGGAGCCTATCCCAGCTGACTACGGGCGAAAGGCGGGGTACACCCTGGACAAGTCGCCAGGTCATCACAGGGCTGACGCATAGACACAGACAACCATTCACACTCCCATTCACACCTACGGTCAATTTAGAGTCACCAGTTAACCTAACCTGCATGTCTTTGGACTGTGGGGGAAACCGGAGCACCCGGAGGAAACCCACGCGGACACGGGGAGAACATGCAAACTCCGCACAGAAAGGCCCTTGCCGGCCACTGGGCTCGAACCCAGGACCTTCTTGCGGTGAGGCGACAGCGCTAACCGCTACACCACCATGCCGCCCGTGTGGGTTTCCTGTGTACTTTTATTTTGATGTCCCCCTCTTCTGTGTGATGTATTTTTAAATCCAAAAATGCTATTGACTGCTCCGTTTCCTCTTCATGTGTGAATTTTATATTGCCGGTATTGTCTATAGTATTGAGATGGTTGATAAGTTGTTGAGTGTATCCCCTCTTTACTTTTTCCAATATGTCGTCCACATAACGTTTCCAGAGTGTTGGTCTGTATTCCGCTGGTATTGTAGTGAGTGCTTTCTGCTCCAGGTCTTCCATGAAAAAGCCGCACATGATGGCTGATAGTGGGTCTCCCATGGCAAAACCTTCCTTTTGTCTGTAAATTGTGTTCCTGAACTGAAAGTATGTGGATGTGGCGATGAATTGAAGGAGTCGCGTAATGTCTTGTACAGTGAGGTTTGTGCGTTTCTTGAGCGTCCTATGTTTTTAATTTGTCTTGTACTACCTGTATGGTGGCTTCCGTGGGTGTTCTGGCGAAAAGAGATATGACATCGTGTGAAATGAAAACTTCGTCTTGTTGCATTTTTATGTTTTTAAGTTCTTCTGCCAGTTGTTTTGAGTTTTTGCAGTGTTGGTCTGTGAGTCCTAGTAATGGTTTAATTATTTCGGTGAGTGCTTTTGCTAAGTTGTATGTCATAAGTTCGATGCTCCAAGGCCTGTATTGCATTTGGATAGACAGTGGGCACCAAGAAGACTGTAGTCATCAGCCAAGATGTCACCATCCTTCCTTCTATCTATATCAGCAGTGCCATACTGATGGCTTTCATTAGCTTTACATTTCCACCTCCATTTCCACCAGCTTCATTTTTTGATTGTGATATTAGTGCCCCCATTAGAAACACTGCTACCATCATGGGGAAACTCCACAAGACAGTTTGGCAGAACAGTGCACTCGCAACAAACATCAAGCTGAAGGTCTACCAGGCATGCATGGTTGGTGCACTTCTTCTCTATGGCAGCAAGAACTGGACTATCTATTTATTTTATTATTATTTTTTTTTTTTTGGGGGGGGGGGGGGGGTGGAGTTGTTCAAATCTTTCCACCCCCAGTGGCATTTATCAGCATATGCATGTGAGTCCAAAGAAAATCAGCATTATGGAAATTTTTGCAAATCTGGCAGGTATTTTTAGTGATGTTCAGAGCACACAATCATTATGGAGACTTTAATACATAAGGGACCCCCCCCCCCCCCCCCCCCCCCCCCCCGACAGCTAATTGGTCTTAGAGCTGTTGTGAACAGCTTGCACTGACTTTCTGTGGTGTGAAATGTTACCTTCCCAGGAGCAGGTTAGGTGCTTAACATTACTTGCTGTACCGATGTAACTTGGTAAGAAGAAATCCACCGTCATGTGAGCATCTAAGCCTATGGCATTCCAGCCTGCATCTCTGCTGGCCATATATTTGCTGATGGACTGCAGGAAAAAGTCTAGGGTCCAGGTTTATTGATGAAGCATGCCGGACACTGCCAAATAATAGAGGACTAGGCCAGCTGTTACAACACAAATTCTGATGGATGTTGGATTTTTCAGTGATTTTGCAGTAATGTGCTGCTCCATTGTGCCAACCCAGTATCTAACTTGAGGGCCTGGGCATTTAGTAGTCCACCTTCAGATCAAACCAATAAAAACCCACTTGACTCAATTGTAGTTAGTTGTGCTCTGAATTCTTACTGTGTGTTTGAGCCTGGGGTTCAGCCACAGGGTGATGACTCATTTCTGACCCATCTCACCTTAGTTCCAACATGCCCAAGGGAATCACTGCTGCGCCTGCAGTCAACAACTCCAGTATTCTCTAGTATTCAAGATGAAAGTGGCCTGCTTGCATATTGCTGGCAGAGCGTTGTGATTATCTGCTATGAGCCAAGGCACAATGGTGGTTATCATCCTCACTAAAATCCAGCACTATGATGATAAACTGATTTGCTTTGGTGTTGGCTCTTCTGTGAGTTTACCTTGGGCCATCCTTAAAAAAAAATCCGTTTCCTGTCCACCGGGTGAGCAAAAAAATTTTCAGTAGGGAGGGAGGGATTTTTTTTTTTTAATGGATGGATAAGAAATCGCAATGCTGTGTTTGCTTTTTCTTTCAGTACTTTTTTATCACAAAAGCAGACACATTTAATAAAATGACAGTTTAATCAACTGAAACTTGTACAAAAACTTTAAGTTAGCATTTTAAATGCTGACTGCAACATTTGCAAAACTTTTACAAAGGTACTTAATGTCCGACACACAGACTTTTTGTAGTTCTAAATCGACCGTTAGGCCAAAAAAAAAAAAAAAAAGTGTCTTTCCGGTTACGTAGATTTCAAAACCAGGGTCGGTAGGCAGGCTTTTTTTTTTTGAATTTTTTTTTCAAGATGGCTGCCATAACCTATATTTAGACAGGAATAATTTCACAAAATATAATGAATTTCTTTGCAGGTCACCTGAGTTACCACCTTCTGATGAATCTGATGCAGCATGAGACACCTTTTAACATGAATTTTTCTGTAAATATAACAGCTCAATACACCATGAGAGAGAGAGAGAGAGAGAGAGAGAGAGAGCAGCCCCGCCCCTCTCTGCTCCCTGAGTGGAGCTCGTCGCCTTGGTAATGGTGCAGGGAAAAGACACAATATAACAAGCAAAGAGCGCTTTTTCTCAGAGTTCCCTCTCCTTGAACAACGCTGATTTACACGGAAAGGAGCTATTCACAAAATTCTTTCACATTGAGTGCTACAAGGCTCCCATGAACACATAAATGTAATTTTTTTTGTCCCTAGTGTAAAAAATGTGGACACTAGAGCGAGTTAAAAACAAGTGACTTTTCTGATTTTGCAGTAAAAGCGCTGCCACGTTTATAATGTGAGTCTATGGGGCAGCGCGGCTGTCCTCTCCTTACTTTCAGGCTTCTCATTCAAAAACTGTAAATCCTATCGCTCAGGTAGACACTTGTCTTGATTCACACAATGTGTGACTACAACTTTTGAGAAAATTGTGTGTGTAGAGTGAAAATTGTGGCTGAGAAAACAGTTTAAATGAGAAAGTTAGAGCTTTTTTTTTTTCAAGCTGCCTACACTCTAAACTCCTGAGCTCCACTGGTGTGTAATGCAATAGACCCCCATTATAAAGTCTGAATTTCTCCAGATTTGCTCATGTGGTTTGATCTGTGACTGATCAAAAAGTATAGAACCTACAAAAAAGTTGAATGCCAGATCCACACAGGAGAAGTTTGTCTCCGTTTTAAAGTTTGAAACATGTCTCTAGGTGAAAGACAAAATAAGCGTTATCTCTGCTTCTGTTCCCTCCGACGGCCCCGACACACTACTGCCTCCGCCGAGTGCGCGCACACCGCATGTCGGGGCCGCGGATGAGTTACTCTCCCTTGATCAACAAAGTCGGCGGGGAATTTGTGGTTATTATCGGTACAAACAGCGCGAATCACAACTTAAATGAGTGCGGTTCAGTTTGACATTATTGTCAGTCCGTTAGATAAACATTTAATTTTATTAAAATCGAAAATTAATATTTAGAGCCTGTGGGCTACAAAAATAATAGTCATTAAAGTAGCCGGCTGGACTTAATTGTGTAGTCGGCTGTATGGCCGGCAGCCGGCGCTTGTGGAAAGCCCTGATTTTCCCCAGTGAGTGACAAAAACTTCCGGTTCACGCGGTTGGGTTATATGTAAAAGTCGCGACTGGGAAAAAAAACGAAAAAAAAGTTTAGGGTCGGGCGGTACGGATTAGGGTCGGTCGGGTAACCGGAAACACACTTTTTTTTTTTTTTTTTTTTTTTTTTTTTTTTTTAAGGCCTAGTTTGGATGAAATTACACTATTAAAATGATCACTGAATGATTTGTTTTTCTGAATCTTTACTATTTTGTTGGTCGCTAGAATCCCATTTTGCGATTTCACACTTAAGCAAATGTTTGAAAACTCCGGATCTCCTTCCTTCATGGTGGCTGCCATTTTTTTGTGCCGCACGGTGCATGCGCAGAGCTGATTCGACAGGGCTTTCCACAAGCGCCGGCTGCCGGCCATACAGCCAACTACACAATTAAGTCCAGCTGGCTACTTTAATGACTATTATTTTTTGTAGCCCACAGGCTCTAAATATTAATTTTCGATTTTAATAAAATTAAATGTTTATCTAACGGACTGACAATAATGTCAAACTGAACCGCACTCATTTAAGTTGTGATTCACGCTGTTTGTACCGATAATAACCACAAATTCCTCGCCGACTTCGTTGATCAAGGGAGAGTAACTCATCCGCGGCCCCGACATGCAGTGTGTGCGTGCACACTCAGTGGAGGTAGTAGTGTGTCGGGGCCGTCGGAGGCGACATCGGAGGGAACAGAAGCAGAGATAACGCTTATTTTGTCTCCGGTAAACCAGTCTTCTCTCGTTCAATTACGTGCTGGTATCAAAAGACACCGTTGGTTGTAAATGAAACCAAACTGAGTCGTTGGAGTGTATTTTCATACACAAATGGAGAAATGTTCGCTGAGTATTTAATTGTGTAGCCCCACTGCAGACCGTTGTCGTTGTTAATTCATAGCATGCTCAGTTGCGTGAATGTGTCATGCACCGAAAATAAGAGATTTACAAGCCAGGAACGCCTCATGATGCAATACGCAAGAAAAGAAAAGATTTACTGCCCTTTTACTTTGTATTTGAGTAAAGTGAATAAATAAATGGTCTGTGGAAAATACATTTAATCCTGGGAACTGTGTGCACAGGAGTTTATTATTAGTGATGCAGTGCTATGCAATGCAAACTATTGACTGTCATAGAGGGAGTCAATAGTTTGCAGTGCAAAGCACAGCAAACTCTTGTTCTTCCATTTTTCATCTTCCGTACAAATTTCGATTTCGAATAATCCAATAACCGTACATCGCGCACAGACAAACAATACATCAAAACGTGTGGCTCAATTGGACTCACTATGCTATTACTTTGTTCAGCATTCTACGATTTTTTTCGCGACGTAGTCGCGAAAAAATCACAAATTTCCCATTCATTTTCTATGGAATTAATTGAAAAAATCGCACATTTTCAATGTTTTTCAAACATCCGCTGCTCTGGCATGCTTTCACCTAGAGACATGATTCAAACTTTAAAACAGAGACAAACTTCTCCTCTGTGGATCTGGCATTCAAGTTTTTTGCTAGGTTATATACTTTTTGATCAGTCCCAGCTCAAACACCATGAGCAAATCTGGAGAAATTCAGACTTTATAATGGGTGTCTATGGCGTTACACTTCAGTGGAGCTCGTTAAGTTAGAGTGTAGAGAGCTTGAAAAAATAGCTCAAACTTTCTCATTTAAACTGTGTTTTCAGCCACAAATTTCACTCTACACACAATTTTCTCAAAAGTTGTAGTCACACTTGTCTTGATTCACACAATGTGTCTACCTGAGCGATAGGATTTACAGTTTTTGAATGAGAAGCCTGAAAGTAAGGAGAGGACAGGCGTGCTGCCCCATAGACTCCCATTATAAACGTGGCAGCGCTTTTACTGCAAAATCAGAAATGTCACTTGTTTTTAATTCGCTCTATTGTCCTCATTTTTTACACTAGAGACAAAAAATTACATCAATGTGTTCATGGGAGCCTGGTAGCACTCAGTGTGCCAGAATTTTGTGAATAGCTCCTTTCGTTTCCGTGTAAATCATCGTTGTTCGAGGAGAGGGAACTCTGAGAAAAAGCGCTCTTTGCTTGTCATATTGTGTCACTTCCCTGCACCTGAGCACCATTACTAAGGCGACGAGCTCCACTCAGGGAGCAGAGAGGGGAGGGGCTGCTCTCTCTCTCAAACACACACAGGCTCATAGCATCGTAGCCTCATAGCCTGCGATAGCGGCTGCTACGCACACTGCATCACTCTCACAATTTCCCGCAGGGGAATTGTCGTCTCTAGTTTTGTGTTCCCCCCCCCCCCCCCCCCCCCCCGGCTGGCTACTTATTTGTCATGGCTGGCTAGTATGAGCCTTAGTGGAAAGCCCTGGGAATGCGTAAATGTCAAGTTCGATTTTAGATTTACGAACCCGAAAAAAAATGTTGAAAAACCGGCGTTAAAAAAAAAATTCAACCGCACAAACGGCACTCACCCGGCCGGTGGACCGGAAACAGAACATTTTTTAATAATGGCCTTGAGACCGAGCTTTGAAATGGATGTGAGGAGATTCTATGTGCCCTTGATAGGGATGGGAATTGATGAGAGATGTCTTTCTGAACATGTTAAAATAATGTTTTAACTCCTTTTCTTAAAAGGATATAACTTGGGAAAGAAATATAAAATTAATGAAATGAGTATTTGTACAGCTTTCATTTAGGTTTTCTTTGTCAAAGATAAAATCTGCTGAGCCTGCTAATGTTATTATAATATAGGATATTTACCCTTAGTATTGTACATGTTCAGTTGGGAAGCAGTGGCGCTCATGGCATTCTTGGAATTTTAGCCCATGTTGCTGGTGTTTCCACACTTGCTTGAAATGACCATTTTACAGATATTGCAAGTAGCACAAAGTCATCTTTCTTCATAAAATGAAGCCACGAGTGATGCGCAGGCCAATCCACAGCCTGCAGGTCCTGCAGGTTGACCTGCAGGTCGGAAGGGTTTGGGTAAACTTGCTAGAAAGATATCACGGGTTCGGGCAGGGTGTGTCAAAAAGTTACAAAGCAGCATTCCAACTTGGTTATAAATAACTTACAGAAACATTGCATGCAATAGGCTTTGCTCTACAGGCTCTCTAACTTGTGTGCAGTAGGCTAGGCTGTGATTACTAGTCCACCTTCCATCTAACAGCATGAGATTGTGATCTCAGAATCTGAGGCTGAAATGTGCACAGAAGTCTGTCTGCTGCTTGTGTGCAAACCCTGTACGTGGCTTACTTGTGCAAAAGTGTATATTCAGAGGTGTGTTTAGATAGGCTGGCTTGTGAACCTTGTATCTATGTCCTGTGAGTTGAATATCTTGCATTGTGTTGAACATAGAATGGCATTGGTCACCGAATGGGTACTGCGTGTGTGTGTGTGTTGGGGGTGTTGCAGTAGAAATTAGAAGGGGACTTGGCGAGCTCAGACCTCTGCCAAGGCCAAATGCTGTGACGTTTGCGAAAATGAAACTAAATTTGTCAAGCTGCCCTTTCAAGTCAGAAGTGCTCCAAAATTTAATGAGTTATTTCATGGCTGATGCTACACTTTTCCATCAAGTTTCAAGAAATCAAGCTAGTAATTTTTGCATAATCCTGTTTATAGACTAACAAACCAAAAGTATAAATTCCTTGGTGTAAGCAATTAAAGATTAACAAAACCCACAAATAAATTCCTTTATAAAACATGTTCGAGTGTTCACTTGTTCATATTTGTACCTGTATACTGTGTACAGATTTTATTTTAAAAGAACAACAGTGTTCCTGGGTGCTGATGTCTTAGTCTCTCCGAGGTTCAGATATTGTGCTCCAAGTACAAATTATGCAAGAGAATTTGAGATTGTAACATCACTTTACACCCCAATTGATTTGCATATTTTGCCAGTAAAAATCACATGGTTACAGAAAGTTTCTGATTGGATTTTTAGAATTAGAAAATTTTGCCAGATATACATTACAGCACAGTGACGTTCTTTCTCTGTATTCAACCCATCTGAAGCAGTGAGAACATGCACATGTGTACACAGGATTTTGGTTTTTTTTTAGAATTGGAAGCCTTTATTTGATGGGTCTGTGTAAAGAAGGTAAAAGGCATTCTAGTGTACAAGTCACATTACAAATGGAGAGCCGGTTTCATTGCAAACGGTTGCGTCCAGGTAAGCTTAATTTTTTAATATATATATATTTTTTAACTAATATTCGTAACCACTTATCCTGTACAGGGTTGCAGGCAAGCTGGAGCCTATCTCAACTGACTATGGGTGAGAGGCAGGGTACAACTTGGCCAAGTTGCCAGATCGTCACAGCACTGACACATAGAGACAAACAACCATTCACACCTACAGTCAATGTAGAGCCACCAATAAGCCTGACCTGCATGTCTTTGGACCATAGAGGAAACCGGAGCACCCGGAGGAAACCCCGCAGACTCCATACAGGAAAACCCCTGTTGGCCTCTGGGTTCCAACCCAGAACCTTTTTGTTGTGAGGCGACAGTGCTAACCATTACACCACCGTGCCACCCTTTACTAATATCATAACTTTTAAAATGGATAAATTGTTGTGATAAAGATTTTCTTTATTTATTATTAAATGTGCAGAGGGCATTTCAGGGTACTTGCCGTAATCGGCAAACGGTGCTTATTTTTAGGTTTTCTTTTATTTTAAACTGTGGCAACTGGCACATTAACGGGAAATCGTAAATTGTAGTGCACCCTCAATGAAAAGTCAAGCAGCCCCATAATCTCTAGCACCGCCCTACATGTGCACTCACTCACTCACTCACACACACACACACACACACACACACACACACACACACACACTCTCTCTCTCTTGTGCACACAGAGAGGAAAGGGTGCATGCACGGGTTCATAATAGGCCTACAAGTTATTTTTCCCAAAACGGTATCCGTAGCTTTGGTTTAGAATACACCACCCAAACCCAGTTGTTTTTTTTGTTTTTTTTAAACGAAGAACCTAGTCAGGCAAACACTGACAATATAGCTGATAATCAATGAAAAGTTAAAATCTGGCAATTTTAAGTTTACAGATCAAAATAGGTTAAATCTTGGACCTGTGGACTACTTTCTTTTTCAGTACAGTGCATCCAAGCACTAGGCAAAAAAAAAGACAGTAGATGACTATTTTGTTGTTGCTCTTCCGGCTGCTCCTGTTAGGGGTCGCCACAGGGGATCTGTTCCGCATATTTGATTTGGCATAGGTTTTACACCAGATGCCCTTCCTGACGCAACCCTCCCCAAATTATCTAGGCTTGGGACCGGCTATGCACTGGCTTGTACAACCCCAGTGGCTGGGTATTTTTACCTAATCTACATGTCTTTGAACTATGGGACTGAGAACTGGAACACCTGAAGGAAACCCATGCAGACATGGTGAGAACATGCAAACTCCACACAAAAGGGCCTCCATCAGCCACGAGGTTCAAACCCGGAATCTTCTTGCTGTGAGGTGGCAGTGCTAACCACTGCACTACTGTGCCACCCAAGGCTACTATTTTGTTAAAGTTCACTATTGAGATGTGAAGTGTGTGTGTGAGAGAGAGAAAAAGAAAGTAAGTTCGTTCATGCCTTTAATGAAGGGTTACTTGTTTTGCTGTGATTCAACAATAAAAACAATTTACCTGTTTATTTAGTAGCCTAGACCCAGACACTAATAGGTTAAGTTACAATAGGCTATGCCTTACAGTCAGCCTATTATGCTTGTTAAGAAAACTTTATCTCCTTACTCTGATATTGATGCCCTCACTATTCAAGCTAGCATTCCAGCAAGTGTGCAAGGCAAGTCAGAGAAAAGGGGAAGAAGTGATGCATTTATACTTTTATTTATTGCAAATACTGTTACCGTCACTCCATTACTTTTTAAAGTGCATGTCAAATGCACACATGCATTAGAGGCTATCCAGGTTTTAGAATGAGTGCAGTAGAACTGAGAACTATGCTAATGTTGAAGGTTTTTCTTCAGGAATGAATATTAATTAGAGGAGCCTGATCTAATCTAATTCAGAGAAATAACAAAGCCTTTTTTTCAGTACACTTTTAGCTGAAGCCCAGGTTCTCTCTGGCAAAAAAAACTCTTTTGTACCTTAAACTAAAGCTCAGCTACACCTATGCCCAAATTTATAGTTCAAGTCCTTTCATACTTGCAATGAAAAGTAACATTTTCTCTTTACCACAATGTTTTTCAGATCTTTGGATGAATGAATGATAGTTGAATGATTCAAAGGAATGATATTTAAATTGAGCATGTGAGCTAAAGTTCAGCTATGATCTTCACCCTATGTTCCAAGTTATCCAATAACCCGAAATCCAAATATCTTTCATACACTGCAGGTGCTGTTCTTTTCTGAGCAAGCCTCTTCCTCATGTTTATTGCAGTAATTTCTAGACTGTCAGAAATGGCTGCCATTGGCTCCAACTGTGCCATCTGATGATTTGTGCAAAGTTATTGGTCAGCAGTCACCATGTCCATTTTTTTTCCTAGTTACTCTCCAGATGACTGGGAAGGAAGAAGAGGTGTGGGCTGAAGTGTATTTAACTCTTTTTACCCGAAGCACAAAAATTGAATTTCTGCCTTTTTTGGTAGTACACACTCCACAGTAATAGTTACTGACTGCTATGAGTAGACACTCAGGGCTATAAGAATTTGCTTTTTACCGAGCCTATTAGGGGCAGGATTTTCAGAGAAAAGTTCCCAAAAAAGTGTGTGGTGTTGTTGCCAACCCCCGCAATGTTTTTCATCTTGAGTCTTATCCGGTGCCGGGTCGTGGAGGCAACAGTCTGAGCATGGAAGCCCAAACTTCCCTTTCCCCAGACACCTCGGCCAGCTCCTCAGGAAGAACACCGAGGCGTTCCCAGGCCAGCCGAGAGACATAGCCCCTCCAGCGTGTCCTGGGTCTTCCCGGGGGCCTCCTCCCGGGGGGACATGCCTGGAACACCTCCCCAGGGAGGTGTCCAGGAGGCATCCAAAAGAGATGCCCGAGCCACCTCAGCTGATTCCTCTCGATGTGGAGGAGCAGCGGCTCTACTCCGAGCTCCTCCCGAGTGACTGTGCTTCTCACCCTATCTTGAAGGGAGCGCCTAGGCACCCTGCGAAGGAAACTCATTTCGGCCGCTTGTATCCGCAATCTTGTTCTTTTGGTCATTACCCAAAGCTCATGACCATAGGTGAGAGTTGGAACGTAGATCGACCGGTAAATCGAGAGCTTCACCTTTTGGCTCAGCTCCTCCTTCGCCACAACGGACCAGTAAAGCGACCGCATCACTGCGGAGGCTGCACCGATCCGCCTGTTGATCTCACGCTCTATCCTTCCCTCACTCGTGAACAAGATCCCGATATACTTAAACTCCTCCACTTGAGGCAGGACTTCTCCACCAACCTGGAGAGGGCAAGCCACCCTTTTCCGGTCGAGAACCATGGCCTCGGACTTGGAGGTGCTGATTCTCATCCCAGCCGCTTCACACTCGACTGCAAACCACCCCAGTGCATGCTGAAGGTCCTCGTTTGAAGAAGCCAACAGGACATCATCATTTGCAAAAAGCAGAGATGGAATCCTGTGGTTCCCAAACAGGATTCCTTCCGGCCCCTGGCTGCGCCTAGAAATTCTGTATATAAAAATTATGAACAGAACCGGTGACAAAGGGCAGCCCTGCTGGAGTCCAACATGCACTGGGAACAGGTCTGACTTACTGCCGGCAATGCGAACCAGACTCCTGCTCTGTTTGTATAGGGACCGGACAGCCCTTAGCAAAGAGCCCCGAACCCCATACTCCCGAAGCACCCCTCACAGAATACCACGAAGGACATGGTTGAATGCCTTCTCCAGATCCACAAAGCACATGTGGACTGGTTGGGCAAACTCCCATGAACCCTCGAGCACCCCATGAAGGGTATAGAGCTGGTTCAGTGTTCTGTGACCAGGATGAAAACTGCGTTGTTCCTCCTGGATCTGAGGTTCGACTATTGGCTGAATTCTCCTCTCCAGTACCCTGGAGTAAACCTTCCCGGGGAGGCTGAGAAGTATGATTTCCCCTATAATTTGAGCACACTCTCCCGTCCCCTTTCTTAAAAAGAGGGACCACCACCCCAGTCTGCCACTCCAGAGGCACTGTCCCCGACCGCCACGTGATGTTGCAGAGGCGTGTCAGCCAAGACAGCCCCACAACATCCAGAGACTTGAGATACTCAGGGCGGATCTCATCCACCCCCGGTGCCTTGCCACCGAGGAGCTTGCAAACCACCTCAGTGACTTCGGCTTGGGTAATGGACGAGTCCACCTCTGAGTCATCAGCCTCCGCTTCCTCAATGGAAGACGTGATGGTGGGATTGAGGAGATCTTCGAAGTATTCCTTCCACCGCCCGACAATGTCCCCAGTCGAGGTCAACAGCTCTCCACCCGCACTGTAAACAGTGTTGGCAGAGTACTGCTTCCCCCTTCTGAGGCGCCGGATGGTTTGTCAGAATTTCTTTGAGGCCGACTGATAGTCCTCCTCCATGGCCTCACCGAACTCCTCCCAGTTCCGAGTTTTTGCCTCCGCAACTGCCCGAGCTGCGGCACGCCTGGCCTGCAAATACCCATCAGCTGCCTCAGGAGTCCCAGAGGCCAACATGGCCTGATAGGAATCCTTCTTCAGCTTGACGGCATCCCTTACTTCCGGTGTCCACCACCAGGTTCGGGGATTGCCGCCATGACAGGCACCGTAGACCTTGCGGCCACAGCTCCGAACAGCCGTGTCTACAATGGAGGTAGAGAACATGGTCCACTCAGACTCCATGTCCCCCACCTCCCTCGGGAGAGCTTCTCCCAGCTTCCGGAGGTGGGAGTTAAAGACCTCCCTGACAGAGTGCTGGGCCAGATGTTCCCAGCAGACCCTCACCATACGTTTGGGCCTGCCAGGTCTGTCCGGCTTCCTCCTCTGCCAGCAGATCCAACTCACCACCAGGTAGTGATCAGTTGACAGCTCAGCCCCTCTCTTCAACCAAGTGTCCAAGACATAGGGCCAGAGATCAGATGAAACGACAACAAAGTTGATCATCGACCTCCGACCTAAGGTGTTCTGGTGCCACGTGCACTTATGGACACCCCTATGCTCGAACATGGTGTTCGTTATGGACAAACTGTGACTAGCAGAGAAGTCCAATAATAAAACACCACTCGGATTCAGATCGGGGAGGCCGTTCCTCCCAATCACACCCCTCCAGGTGTCACTGTCGTCGCCCACGTGAGCATTGAAGTCCCCCAGTAGAACAATGGAGTCCCCAGTCTGAGCACCTCTCAGTACCTCTCCCAGGGACTCCAAGAAGGCCGGATACACTATACTGCTATTCGGCCTGTAGGCACAAACAACGGCAAGAGCCCTCTCCCTGATCCGAAGGCGCAGAGAGGCGACCCTCTCGTTCACTGGGGTAAACTCCAACACATGGCGGCTGAGCTGGGGAGCTATAAGCAAGTCCACACCAGCCCGCCACCGCTCACCATGGGCGACTCCAGAGAAGTGGAGAGTCCAACCCCTCTCGAGAAACTGGGTTCCGGAGTCCAAGCTGTGCGTGGAGGTGAGCCCAACTATCTCTAGCCGGTACCTCTCAACCTCCCGCACAAGCTCAGGCTCTTTCCCCCCCAGCGAAGTGACATTCCATGTCCCAACAGCTAGCCGCTGTGTTTGGGGATCAGGTTGTCGAGGCCCCTGCCTTCAACTGCCGCCCAATCCACACTGCACCGGCCCCCTACGGCTACCTCTTTGGGTGGTGAACCCACAGGAGGTCGGGCCCACGTCACCGATTTGGACTGAGCCCGGCCGGGCCCCGTGGGCAAAGGCCCGGCCACCAAGCTCTCGCATACGAGCCCCAACCCCGGACCTGGCTCCAGGGTGGGGCCCCAGCTGCGCCATACCGGGCGACGTCATGGTCCTTGATCTATTATCCATAAGGGTTTTGGTGAACTGCTCTTGGTCTGGCCTGTCATCTAGGACCTGTGTGCCTTGGGAGACCCTAACAGGGGCGTAATGCCCCCGACAACATGGCTCCTAGGATCATTCAAGCGCACAAACCCCTCCACCACAATAAGGTGGCAGTTCTAGGAGGGGCATCTTCAAAGTAAATAGTAATAATGCTTTGGGTTAACCTTAACCCTGCTCTCTGATATGCTCCACATGCTTGTCCATAAACATCCAAAATTAGAATGAGTTATCTTTAACCATAGAAATTCTGTGTAAACTTATCCAAACACAAGTAAAAATATTCACTCCTAAATAACTCTTCCAAAACGTCTGACAATGTCAGACTTTTTCTAGAACTGGCCACTGACCACAAGGCTGCAGCCATGGATCACATAATAAATGCCAGTTTTCCAAAACAGCATCCAAACATCCCAGTTTACCAAAACACAATATGTCTGAGAACTCTCCATATCTTGTCAAGTCAGTTTATTGTCTTGCCTGTGTATCAGTTTTGTGAGACTTAGCGGTCACTTTTCCGGACATCCGTCTGTCTGTAAAAACTTTTGACATTTTCAAATATCTCCAAAAGTAAAGGTGATCCTGTGTCCATACTGCATATGCATATTCGCCACGTGGAAGGCTTCTCCCCAGGGATGAATTTTTTAATCTTGACCTATGATGAAAAATTTGACAAAGCGTCAACATTTTTAAATATCTCCAAAAGTAAAGGTGATCCTGTGCCCATAGCATTTTAACATCCACCCTAAAGAGGCCTTCTCCCTCAGGGTTTTTGTTTGTTTGTTTGTTTGTTTGTTTGTTTGTTTGTTTGTTTGTTTTATAAATATGTGAACTTTGGTCTTAATGCAATGTGACATTGTTTGCTCGCTTCTGAACAGGCGAGACTTTGCTGTGTTTCTGGTTTGTAAAGCACTTTTAACAAACATTTGTTGCAAAGCAGCTTTGCAGAAAAATAAAGACTTTAAACATATGAACTGATTTTCCCTAAGAAATTTATTTAACCCTGATGAGCAAGCCTGAGACGACAATGGTAGGGGAAAAACTCCCTCAGACAACATGAGTTGGAAACCTTGAGAGGAATCGGACTCAAGAGGGAACCCATTCTCGTTTGGGTGATAACAGATAGCATGGTTATAACTTTCTAATCTAACTGCGTCCTATATTTTCATAAAGTATAATTGTGTAACCAAGAGATTCATTAAAGTTTCAGCATGAAGTCTATTTTGTTGAAGTTATCAACTGTTCATTGATGGAGACTTGAGTGCAAAACTGTTCATGACAGCTGCATTCCTAAAGTTATCATGTCAATTGTAGTCCTAAACCATTGTAACAAAACTGTAAGTATCCAGAGCCATCTTTCAAGTTCATCTTTCGACTGTCCATATGGGGCCATCCTCCACAGGACCAATGCCTGAGACACTAGCCCAGAAGTAGGGTATCAGGATGGATCAGGCAGGTCTGATGAGCAGGAGAGGCCAGCATCACTGGTGTCTCAGGATTGATGTGCAACTTGACAGAGAAGGGCATACAGAGGGAGAGCCAGAGGGAAAACGCAGGTTAAGTATGTTCATTATCACCTAATAGTTTAGAACAGTATCCATTGTGTGCAAGCAGGGACTCTGGCAAGACTAATTATGACAGCATAACTAAAAGGGAGATCCAAAAGGTAACAGACATGAGGGAGTCCTGTGACATAAAGCAACTAGCCTCTCTGTCAACAAACCAAAGTGAATGCATAAGTGTGGTGACGATAGTATCTATACATCCCATATCTGCTCCTTTGCCTCATAAAAAGCTATTAACAAAAGGCTTGACTAAACTAAAATTTTAGCTTGGACTTAAACACTGAGACTGTGTCTGAGTCCTGAACACTCGTAGGAAGGCTGTTCCATAACTGGGGATTTGTGGTACCAACAAATAGCCTGCACTTCTTGATCCAAGTAGGCATGGTGGGTCATAAAAGACCAGAAGTTCACTCAGGTACTGTGGCCCAAGACCATTCAGTGCTTTTTTTTTTTTGGTCAATAGTTGTATTTTATAATAATTCAAGATTTATTTGGGAGCTTGCAGTGTGGATAAGGGATGGGCAATGTGGTCATATCTTCTGCTTCTAGCAAGGACTCTTGCTGCTGCATTCTGGACTAACTGGATCTTGTTTATGCACCAACTAGAATATCCAGACAACAGGGCATTGCAATAATCTAACCTAGGTGTAACAAAAGCACGAACTAGTGAATGCATTTCGAAGATGACATCTGTGACTAAATGTTTGGGTTTTTTTCTTCAGTAACACTGGAACCGGACTGGATTTTTGTAGGAGAGCAAGGAAGTTAACATTTATTGAAGTCTGTTATTTGGGTTTAAATGCTATAGTTTTAGGGTTTAAATGTTAGTTATAGAATGGAATTCATATACAGTGTTTTACTATCAAACACACTTTGGTTGTGCTGTCCATTTTATCTTTGTACTAATTTTATTGTAGAGAGGTGTGAATTGTTTGCCCGGCAGGGGGCTCCCTTAATTTTCCATTGCCTTGCACAGCTGCAACTTCACACACAAGCAAGCCCCTTTTGCATACGAAATCCATTATTGTATGATGTAAAAACAACACAGAAAAGATGAATTTCCATTCCAACTCTGTCTTCCATAACGTAATGGATATTGTGTATTCCTTCCCACCTGACTGTATTTAACGGAATGCTACGGACCACCAACCATGCAAGATGAGGTATGACGTATGATTCATGAGGTGGCAAGTCCATTGTTGTGAAAAGCCCAAGCTGAGATATTAGCTAGTTAACAACATGGCTTGAGTCAAGCTGCATCATGTCTCTGTTGAGAGTTGTTTTCCTTTTTCTGAACATCCATTTTGTTCAAGTAAAGGCTATTTATAACATTTTTTTTGCTTATACAGTGGGACTGCCATATCCACTCACTCGCTCAAGCATACTGGCATGCCCCTCAAACTAATACAAATTACATTCCCACAAAACCACACACACCTGCTTTCAACTTTCATGTATTACTCAGCTTATTTAAGCCCTGGCTTCTGTTAGTTTGTCTTGCGTTTGTCTTTATTTTCTAAGCTGAAGCTCGTCATGTTCCTCATTTCTCCTGTCATTTTCATGCGTTTGTCTTTTTTTTGTTGATCTGACTATACTGGTAATTAAAAGTCTCCACACTTGCATCTATCGTTGCATCTCAGCCATGATTAAAACATGAAGTGGAAACGTCAGAATCTCATTCATTAGAGGGAGAGAGCACATTCATATAACTTTTATGACTGTATACTGTTAACTTTTATTATTAGTTACTATTGTTGATGTCATTGTGTGGTTTATCAATGAAACTTTATCATAGATACAGTGGTGCTTGAAAATTTGTGAATCCTTTCGATTTTTCTATACTTCTGCATAAATATGACCTAAAACATCAGATTTTCACACAAGTCCTAAAAGTAGATAGAGTAAACAAATAAGACAGAAATATTATATTTGGTCATTTATTTACTGAGGAAAATTATCCAATATTACATATCTGTGAGTGGCAAAAGTATGTGAACCTCTAAGATTTGCAGTTAATTTGAAGGTGAAATTAGAGTCAGGTGTTTTCAGTCAATGGGATGATAATCAGGTGTGAGTGGCCACCCTGTTTTATTTAAAGAACAGGGATCTATCAAAGTCTGATCTTCACAAGACGTGGAAGTGTATCATGGCACGAACAAAGGAGATTTCTGAGGACCTCAGACAAATTGTTGTTAATGCTCAACAGGCTGGAAAAGGTTACAAAACCACTTCTAAAGAGTTTGGACTCCACCAATCCACAGTCAGACAGATTGTGTACAAATGGAGGAAATTCAAGACCTTACCCTCCCTAGGAGTGGATAACCAATAAAGATCACTCCAAGAGCAAGGCATATAATAGTTGGCTAGGTCACAAAGGACCCCAGGGTAACTTCTAAGCAACTGAAGGCCTCTCTCACATTGGCTAATGTTCATGAGTCCACCATCAGGAGAACACTGAACGACAGTGGTGTACATGGCAGGGTTGTAAGGAGAAAGCCACTGCTCTCCAAAAAGAACATTGCTGCTCATCTGCAGTTTGCTAAAGATCATGTGGACAAGCCAGAAGGCTATTGGAAAAATGTTTTGTGGACGGATGAGGCCAAAATAGAACTTTTTGTTTTAAATGTGAAGCGTTATGTTTGGAGAAAGGAAAACATTGCATTCCAGCATAAGAACCTTATTCTATCTGTGAAACATGGTGGTGGTAGTATCATGGTTTGGGCCTGTTTTGCTGCATCTGGGGCAGGATGGCTTGCCATCATTGATGGAACAATGAATTCTGAATTCTACCAGTGAATTCTAAAGGAAAATGTCAGGACATCTGTCCATGAACTGAATCTCAAGAGAAGGTGGGTCATGCAGCAAGACAACGACCCTAAGCACACAAGTCATTCTACCAAAGAATGGTTAAAGCAGAATAAAGTTAATGTTTTGGAATGGCCAAGTCAAAGTCCTGACCTTAATCCAATTGAAATGTTGTGGAAGGACCTAAAATGAGCAGTTCATGTGAGGACACCCACCAGCATCCCAGAGTTGAAGCTGTTCTGTACGGAGAAATGGGCTAAAATTCCTCCAAGCTGGTGTGCAGGACTGATCAACAGTTACCAGAAATGTTTAGTTGCAGTTATTGCTGCACAAGGGGGGTCACACCAGATACTGAAAGCAAAGGTTCACATACTTTTGCCACTCACAGATATGTAATATTGGATAATTTTCCTCAATAAATAAATGACCAAGTATAATATTTTTTGTCTCATTTGTTTAACTGGGTTCTCTTTATCTACTTGTGTGACTTGTGTGAAAATCTGCTGCTGTTTTAGGTCATATTTATGCAGAAATGTAGAAAATTCTAAAGGGTTCACAAACTTTCAAGCACCACTTATATATATATATGAAAAACAAGCTTTATATATGGTTTGGTCCTGTCTGTGGTTTCAGCTATCCACATTAGATTTTGGAACGTGTTCCCCATGTAGATTTCATTCCCACTATATCTACTGATGTTTGCTGTTTGTTTTTGAATTTGCTGCCAGTTGAGGCAGTATGTGTCATGCCATCACTACATCACAATACTGATGGTTCCGATTCCCACTGGAGCCGGAACAAAAGATTTCCAAAAATGTTGCTAGATTGCTGGGGGTAGATTAACATTTTGACTTTGCTGTTTTGCTCCCATTCCCACAGGACACCATTACTGCAGAATAAAAGAAAATATAGCCGCTAGCAGTGATAAAGGACCCTTGCACTCAAGGGCTGGCACGACACGAGAGGCTCACTTTGGGCATGGGAATATCATTAGAACGCTGATGTCTTTATAACCTGTGAAGTTTTAGCACCATCAGGCAATGCATGGTGAATTTGACACCCTTCCTGTTTGCATGGCAAAACATACAAATTTATTGGTTCGGCATTTCAACGTCATGCAAGGTATCGCAAATTCTGTTACAAGGTAATTGGCTAGAACAATGTGCATTTCAGTTTTGTTCATCTTGGGGCATCCCACACACCTACCAATTTTGACCAATAGGTGAAACTATATACCGGGCAGAAGTCTGAATGACATGTTGGGGCACTATAGAGTCCCCCGGACACACATGGGGTCAAGCCCCTATCGCCGAGTAGTGATGCGCATGACTGACGTGTACCAAATTTCATGAGTTTTCAAATATTTACAAGGTGTCAAATCTGTATTTTTGAACTAGGTGGCGCTATGGAGTTAATGAAGCCCGTCTAGATGAAATTACCATATCACCTCAAATTGTATCATAGGGCAAATGTATGTGTAAAGTTTCATGAGTTTTTAGCCATGGTAAGCCCCTCAAAACAGCGTGGGAAAATTTAAAAATCCCACATTCCATCCAGCATGGCTGACTTTCTGTTAGGCAGAGTCAAATAGAACCAAGTGAAAATTGTCATGTGTCACAAGAGTATCGATCACACCAAATTTCGTGCTGACCCGAGTAACTTCATCTCAACCATAGCCTGTTCTCGGGGGTGCTATAGAGCTCTGGGACCACTCCCAGTCCCTTGTTCAATGTAACTTTGTGATTTTATGCACATTTGATTAGTATGCCAAAATTCCTGAGTTTCTGAGCATCGCAAGTGCCTCAAAAATAAGTTTGCGTGCAGAGAATGAATGAATAAATAAAGAAAGAAGAAGAAAAAAACGGACGCAAACAATAGGGCTTTGCACCTATGGTGCAGCCCATAGTCCTGCACCTCAGTGCTTGGGCCCTAATAAGAATAACACATGCTTAAAACAATAGGGTTTTGCACCTTGGTGCTCGGACCCTAAATATACGATTTTCATTCTGAGTGGGAATGGGGTAACAGACACAATGTATGCAATGAAAGCTAAGAGTCTCCTGACTAGTCCTCTAACAGACTCGTGGCAATAAAATACTTCATTTGAATTTTTGATTAAAACTGACGTCAGTCTCCATTCCACCGGTGGAATGGAATGTCAGTATATTGGTAAAAAGGGTGAAAGCAAACTGTTGTGTGTTGGAACAATGCCATGTTCCTCCTGACAGTTGTCTGCCTTACAGCAGCTGGCCATCTTCAGAGCTGGAGCCCAGCCAGATCCGCCTCATCGTCTACCAAGACTGTGAGAGACGAGGCCGAAATATCCTCTTCGACTCTGACGCTAAGAAGAGAGGCATGGAGGAAGCCTCAGTCATGGTGAGTAAACCCCCCCCACACACAATAAATAAATAAATAAATAAATTTTAATAAATTCATAAATAAACCCTTTCCCGCTCACCTTAGCACTGGACAAAAATCCTGAAGGCTACTTGCATGTGTGCACATGAGTTTAAAAAAAACAAAAAACAAAACTATTTAGTTGGCCAGTCTATATAGCCAGTTACATGTGATGTGTCAAGTCAACTTTATTGTCAAATATGCTATACATGCTCGGCATACAGCACAGATGAAATTTCAGTCTTCTCTGACCCACGGTGCAAACAGGCAATGCATAGAATAATTGAAATAAAACAATATAAACAGTATAAACACTCTAGATAAGAACTAGACAGACTAAACACTCATATATTGGAGCAAATAAACAGTCAAGGGCACTTGAGGTATAGCAGGTAAACATGAAATAAGCAGTATAAACAACAAACTAATAGCTGTTAAGGTGAGGTAGTGCGGAATAGTGCAAATGAGCGAGGTAAAGTGAAATGTGCAGTCCCTGAGTTCTGTGTGTTAATGAACGTTGAGAGAGTGTGTGTGTGTGTTGGGGGGGGACTGTGAGGGTGACATGTTAGATGCTGAAGGGGGGGCAGGGGGGTGTGCGAGCAGAATCTGTGGCAGGGGGCAGAGGGGGGAGGAGGGGCAGAACAGGGAGGGAGTTGAGCCTCCTGACCGCCTGGTGAAAGAAACTGTCCTTGAGCCTGCTGGTTTTGGTTTAAAATGTTAAACATGGGCTTAATTCACTTAATGAACATAAATGCATCATAAATATAACTGTCATTACATTACTGTAGAAATAGTTAAGGTGGGTGGAGCACAGAAGCACGGCAGCCCAGAACTGAGTTTGCACAAACCCTTTTATTTTAGCTTTTCAGCTTTACATTTATTCTCCCACGCACGCACACGCACACAAGTGTTCTGGTTGGGGGGAGAGCTCCCTTCCTCTGCTCTCTCTCTCTCCTCTTATAGGGTGCAGTCACTGGGGAAGACACACAAACACAGGTTAATTCCCGTCAGGTGCAGTGATTTCTGCCACTTACCTTCCTTGACTCCGCCTTCCATTCACAGACCGACACTTGACCACGCCTCCGCTGCCACAATTACATTACAGGCCTTTAGCAGATGCTCTTATCCAGAGTGATGTACAACATACCTAAAGCAGCCCAGGAAGCAGTTGGGGGTTAGGTGCCTTGCTTAAGGGCACTTCCCTTCCCATCACTACAGGGCATTTACAACACCAGGGGGTCATCAGGAGGGCTCATAGCATTATTAAGGACAACACACACCCACAACACAGTCTCTTTACACTCCTGCCATCAGGGAGATGCTACTGGAGTGTCAAATCAAGGACTGCAAGATTCACAAACAGTTTCTATCCACAGGCTATCAGGCTCCTGAACAATACAACACACTAAATACTGCACTCCCCATTCTCCAGCATCCCCACTGCAGCTACCTGTTTGCACAAAGCACAGAGTCACTTTACAAATTAACTCAGGTTTTTTGGCACTTCTTTTACCTATTTAGTTTTACTACTTTTTATTACTTTTATTCCCTTTTGGGCATCTTTTTGTCATGTGTTTGTTGAGTGTATGTGTTACTGTGTGTAAGGAAAGCAGCAAAGTAAGAATTTCATTGCATTCTCTGAACCTCTGTGTTTTTACTATACATATGACAAACTTCTTGAAATCTTCAGCCATTCCTGCTGGTCTAGGGAATTGAACCAGTGATCTTTTGGTTCCAAAGCTGATGCATAAATTTGATGCATATGCATAAATTTATAACTTATGCACTATAGGTTTATTAATTTTAAATATGCATTGCTGAGTGGGTTGTATTACAAAGTTTGCAGCTCTGAGACCTACTGTGGCTGCATTCACATGACATCAGGGTGGCCGCGGGTCCTTAAAAAGTCTTAAATTTAATTTTCCTAAAATAAGGCCATTAAACAGTCTTAAAGTCTTAAATTTCAAACCCCATGGTCTTAAATTTTCAATCTTAAATTTATGGAGATTTTACTCAGTCATATCGTTAAAATGTGGTACACTTTGGATGGGGAAAAAGTTTAATCGTTTTTGATGCTCACAGTTATACCACGCAGGCTCCGAATCCACCGGTTGCTAGACACGCGCGTGCTTGACAACCACTCAGTGCCTGATCTGTGGTGTAAGTCCTATCGTGTGAGAGAGAGAGCAGCCCCGCCCCTCTCTGCTCCCTGAGTGCAGCTCGTCGCCTTGGTAACGGTGCTCGGTGCAGGGAAAAGACACAATATAACAAGCAAAGAGCGCTTTTTCTGAGTTCCCTCTCCTCAAACAACGGGGATTTACACGGAAACGAAAGGAGCTATTCACAAAATTCTTTCACATTGAGTGCTACAAGGCTCCCATGAACACAAGGATGTAAGTTTTTTTTTTTTGTCCTTAGTGTAAAAAATGTGGACAATAGAGCGAGTTAAAAACAAGTGACTTTTCTGATTTTGCAGTCAAAGCGCTGCCACGTTTATAATGGGAGTCAATAAGGCAGAGTGAGTGCCTGTCTTCTCGTTACTTTCAGGCTTCTCATTCAAAAACTGTAAATCCTATCGCTCAGGTAGACACATTGTGTGAATCAAGACAAGTGTGACTACTACTTTTGAGAAAATTGTATGTAGAGTGAAAATTGTGGCTGAAAACACAGTTTAAATGAGAAAGTGAGAGCTTTTTTTTTCAGGCTGCCTACACTCTAAACTCCTGAGCCCCGCTGGTGTGTAACGCAATAGACACCCATTATAAAGTCTGAATTTCTCCAGATTTGCTCATGGTGTTTGATCTATGACTGATCAAAAAGTATAGAACCTAGGAAAAAAGTTGAATGCCAGATCCACACAGGAGAATTTTGTCTCCGTTTTAAAGTTTGAATCATGTCTCTAGGTGAAGGCATGCCAGAGCAGCGGATGTTTGGAAAAACATTGAAAATGTGCGATTTTTTTCAATTAATTCCATAGAAAATGAATGGGAAATTTTGTGTGATTTTTTTTTTTTTTTTTCCCGACTACGTCGCAAAAAAAATCATAGAATGCTGAACAAAGTAATAGCATAGCGAGTCCGATCGAGCCGCACGTTTTGATGTATTGTTTGTCTGTGTGCGATGTACGGTTATTGGGTTAATCGAAATTTGTACAGAAGATGAAAAATGGAAGAACAAGAGTTTGCTGTGCTTTACTCCCTATATGGGATTCAATAGTTTGCAATGTATAGCACTGCATCACTAATAATAAACTCCTGTGCACGCAGTTCCCAGGATTAAATGTATTTTCCACAGACCATTTATTTATTCACTTTACTCAAATACAAAGTAAAATGGCAGTAAATCTTCTTTCTTTTCTTGCGTATTGCATCATGAGGCGTTCCTGGCTTGTAAATCTCTTATTTTCGGTGCATGACACATTCACGCAGCTGAGCATGCTATAAATTAACAACGACAACGGTCTGCAGTGGTGGCTACACAAACACTCAGCGAACATTTCTCCATTTGTGTATGAAAATACACTCCAACGACTCAGTTTGGTTTCATTTACAACCAACGGTGTCTTTTGATGCCAGCACATAATTGAACGAGAGAAGACTGGTTTACCGGAGACAAAATAAGCGTCATCTCTGCTTCTGTTCCCTCCGATGTCGCCTCCGACACACTAGCTACTGCCTCCGCCGAGTGTGCGTGCATACACCGCATGTCGGGGCCGCGGATGAGTTACTCTCCCTTGATCAACGAAGTCGGCGGGGAATTTGTGGTTATTATCGGTACAAACAGCGCGAATCACAACTTAAATGAGTGCGGTTCAGTTTGACATTATTGTCAGTCCATTAGATAAACATTTAATTTTATTAAAATCGAAAATTAATATTTAGAGCCTGTGGGCTACAAAAATAATAGTCATTAAAGTAGCCGGCTGGACTTAATTGTGTAGTCAGCTGTATGGCCGGCAGCCGGCGCTTGTGGAAAGCCCTGTCGAATCAGCTCTGCGCATGCGCCGTGCAGCACAAAAAAATGGCAGCCACCATGAAGGAAGGAGATCCGGAGTTTTCAAACATTTGCTTAAGTGTGAAATCGCAAAATGGTATTCTAGCGACCAACAAAATAGTAAAGATTCAGAAAAACAAATCATTCAGTAATCATTTTAATAGTGTAATTTCATCCGAACTAGGCCTAACGGTCGATTTAGAACTACAAAAAGTCCGTGTGTCGGACATTTTAAGTACCTTTGTAAAAGTTTTGCAAATGTTGCAGTCAGTATTTAAAATGCTAACTTAAAGTTTTTGTACAAGTTTCAGTTGATTTAAACTGTCATTTTATTAAATGTGTCTGCTTTTGTAATAAAAAAGTACTGAAAGAAAAAGCAAACACAGCATTGCGATTTTCTTATCCATCCATTAAAAAAAAAAAAAATCCCTCCCTCCCGACTGAATTTTTTTTGCTCACCCAGTGGACAGGAAACGGATTTTTTTTTTTAAGGATGGGCTTGGATTCAAACGCTCACTACGTTTACATGCACATAGAGAGAATCGAATTTCTGCCGTTGCTCGACTGAAATCGAAGTTCAAAATGCCATGTATACACCTTAATTTGGCTGAAATTGAACCGAACTTGATTTCTCGGAATCGAGCTACACGACCTAGTTTATGCGATTTTCTGCCGAGCTACTTTGTGCATGTATACCCTATCGAGCTAGTTGTCGAGCTACTTCCGGAAGTGACGAGTGACGAGACCACAAGCGGGAAACACAACAGCCTCGGTCGGCATGACAACAGTAGTAGCGAGCAGCAGAAGAGGTCAGGAGGAACAAACGAAGAAGAGAAAATGGCAATGTAGAGCTCTCTGAAGTGTGGGTGGAGCACAGAGGACGGCAGGACAAAGCTTCTGGTACTAATAGGCTTTTTATTGTCAGACTTTTCAGTTTAACAGCCTACTTTTATTCTTGAGAGAAAAAAACACACGCGCGCGCTGTGTTCTAGTCCCGGGATGAGCTCTCCCCTCTACTCTCCCTCTGCCTCCTTAAATAGGGCGCGGTTACTGGGAAGACACACAAACACAGGTTAATTACCGTCAGGTGTAGTTATTCTGCCACTCACCTTCCCTGGCTCCGCCCTCCTGTCACAGACCGGCGCTTGACCACGCCCCCACTGCTACAGGCAAGCAGAAATGTGCACTTCTGGAGCAATGAGGAGAAAGAGTTCATGCTCATTCAGCTTAAGGAGTTGAATATATTAAAATTCATGGACGGGAGAAAAACGCGCAATGGAGAACACGGAACTGATAACTTTGTTTACACTCTTGAATAGCTCTTCTTCATGACGACAACCGGAAGTGTACCAACACGATGGGACGTGTTGCGCCACCTGTGGCTCGGGTGCACAATGCACCTCACACAATAGCCCGATTTCAGTTGTGTGCATGTACGATTGGATTTCTCTGGCACCCTGCTGGGACCTTCAGCTTGATTACCGACAGCAGCTCGATTTGGATGTGCATGTAAACGTAGTCATTGTGACTGCATTCTGATTGTCACATAGTTACAAGTTTATCCGATCCTTATATTGTGTTCTGAGTGTGTGAATGCCTGTCGAGGAAAAGAAATGAAGTACTTCTACTAGAATAGTGTTTTCTGGTGAATGTTTACAAGAACAATAAGTTACATTAAATTATATAGGTTTTTTTTTTTTCAAAAGAGTACGTTTTTGCGTGACTTTGGATTTGGTCTTAATTTTTTTTGGAAAATGGTCTTAAAAAGTCTTAAAAAGTCTTAAATTTAACTTGGACAAACCTGTAGACACCCTGGACATGCTTTGGCAGAGGATCTTGTATCTTCTGTGTGAGAGAGGGCAGTTGACAGTGGGGTGCGTAAACAGTTCACGAATGGTGGAAGTCATATGATTGTGGATCACTTGCTTAAGTGCTTTTGTGTGCTTGGTCAGTGTTTGAAGAGACATTAGTTTGACATGTGTCTTTAGGAAAGTAAAAGAAAGCATGTGTTATAAATAACCTTAGTTCTGTACCCACACTTTGTTCTAAGCCAAAACAACTGTATATGTATGTGCTTGTTAATGTAATATATTTTTGAAATTTAAATTTATTTACTTGTTTTTGTTTTATTTACACATCACGTATATAGTTTAAGCTGGGCTAGAAATTTGGGGAAAAACCCCCCAAAGAAATTAGTCTACTTCCATACACGCTTACTCTAAGTGTTGCACGTTTTATGGTATTATGATTATTTTATTATGGCAATTTTTAATGTTTTTAGTGTTATCAGGGATTTATTTATTTATTTATTTATTTATTTTGAACATCAGGTTGCAATACATAGTTGATCACAATCATACATGATATGAAATTAATCCTGTCTGTTTCATTATTATTTTAATACATTGCCTATCAAAAAAAACTATTTCTACTATTTCTAAAAACTATTTCATAGGACTGACTTAAGCAGTGTGCATTCACCATGACATTGTTTCGACAATCTTATGTAATGTCAACATTTATTTCCATCCAGAGCTGCATTAAGATCTTGGTGAAGAATTGTATTGACACCAGTAGAGGTTTCATTGGTAGGTTTTAATAGTGCAATGGACAGTTCTTAATCCAATTCCACTAATTTCAGCAATCTCCTTAGTTTTTTTTTCTTCCCTTTGCTTGATGCAAGTCAATAATTTGATCCTTCTGGAACACAGCAACATCCTTTCCACAATCATGGGACACTTCTTCCACCATGGTTGTTTAAGAAATGAGAAGTTACTTGCTGCATCAGTTTGGGTTAAACTAATTGTTACCAGCTGAAACATATTAATCATTGCAGTAATTTTCCAATCAAAGGCTTTGAAGTATTTGTTTGTTTAAATCCAAACGGCACCCTTTTTTGGCCAGACAGTATATCTCAAAAAAATTAAATATCATGAAAAAGTTCAATATTTTCCATCAGTTACTTCAGAAAGTGAAATATATTCTAGACTCATTACATGTAAGCTAAAACGTTTCAAGCGTTGTTCTATTTTAATTTTTTAAGGCAAAAAAAAAATCTCAAAATCTGAGTATTTAGAGTTATTTTAGAGTTTGAGTAAAACAGTATACATACCATGTATCTAATTGTTTAGTTTAGTACATGCAACCACAATCAAGGGGAAGATTGCTGACTTGACGGTTGTCCAGAAGGCAATCATTGACACCCTCCACAAACAGGGTAAGCCACAGAAGGTCATTACTGAAAAGGCTGGCTGGAAGAGGTGCACAAGCAGCAAGGATGACCGTAGCCTAGAGAGGATTGTCAAGAAAAGTTGATTCAAGAACTTAGGAGACCTTCACAAGGAGTGGACTGAGGCTGGTATCAGTGCATCAAGAGCCACCATGCATAAATGTCTTCAGGAAAGGGGCTATAACTGTAGCATTCCAAATATCAAGCCACTCCTGATCCAGAGACAACATCAGAAACATCTTACCTGGGCTAAGGAGAGAAAGAACTCAACTGCTGCTCAGTGGCCCAAAGTACTCTCTTCAGATGAAAATAAATTTTGCACTTCATTTGGAAATCAAGGTCATAGTCTAGAGGAAGAGTGGAAAGGCACAGAATCCAAGGTGTTTGAAGTCCACTAAAGTTTCTGCAGTCTGTGGTGATGGCATCTGCTGGTGTTGGTCCACTTTGTTTTATCAAGTCCAAGGTCAACGCAGCTGTCTATCTGGAGATTTTAGAGCACTTCATGCTTCCATCTGCTGACGATGCCAATTTCCTTTTCTAGCAGGACTTAGCACCTGCCCACAGTGCCAAAGCTACTACCAAATGGTTGGCCGACCATATTACTGTGCTTGATAGGCTAGCCAACTCACCTAACCTGAACCCCATAGAGAATGTTATTGGGACAAATGACAAAGGGCTATTGTCAAAAGGAAGATAAACACTCCACCCGAAAATACAGACGAGCTGAAGGCTGCTATCAAAGCAACCTGGGCTTCAATCACACTCACCAGTGCCACAGGCTGATTGCCTCCATGCCACACTGCACTGATGCAGTAATTAATGATGAAGGAGCCCAAACCAAGCATTGAGTGTATAAATGAACATACTTTTCAGAAGTTGGACGTTTCTGTATTGTAAATTCTTTTTTGCTTGATCCTAGGAAATAGTCTAATAATGTGAGATGCTGGATTTCTGGTTTTCTTGAGCTATAAGCCATAATCATTAAAATTGAAACAAAAAAGGCTTGAAACATTTCACTTTGTGTAATGAATATAGATTTAATTAAATTATGAATTTTTAAAAAAAAATTTCATGATATTCTAATTGTTTGAGATGCACTAGTATATCATTGGGCAGCACGGTGGTGTAGTGGTTAGCGCTGTCGCCTCACAGCAAGAAGGTCCTGGGTTCAAGCCCAGTGGCCAGCGAGGGCCTTTCTGTGTGGAGTTTGCATGTTCTCCCTGTGTCTGTGTGGGTTTTCTCCGGGTGGTCCGGTTTCTCCCACAGTCCAAAGACATGCAGGTTAGGTTAATTGGTGGCTTTAAATTGACCGTGAGTGTGAATGGTTGTTTGTCTCTGTGTCAGCCCTGCGATAACCTGGCGACTTGTCCAGGGTGTACCCTGCCTCTCGCCCATAGTCAGCTGGGATAGGCTCCAGCTTACCTGCGACCCTGTAAAACAGGATAAGCGGCTACAGATAATGGATGGAGAGTATATTATTGTATATTTTATCGTAATATGCAGTCTGTTTGAGAGGGTATATTTTTGGAGAGAGGATGGTGTTCTGAGGTTGTCTTCATATAAATCAAAATTACCTACTATGATGCATTAATTCAGCAGACCCCAGATGTCTTTATGCTAACTTTTCTGCATTTTTGTTTTTAGAAGATGTGTGGTGAGTCTCAAGCTAAAATATTCAGAAAGTGTTGTCCACTGAGGCCAACAGGTGGAAGCTCCAGTTCTCTGGACAGCAGTTCTTCCTGTGCCTCTGAGCCCATGGAGCACAATCGTTTCCAGGTCAGCAGGTCACAGTGCTTCCCTTCGACCTTGAAGTGTTTGTATTAGTAGTGGCAGAGCTCATTTTATGTCTACATGCATATTAGATTCTTATTTTAAATGTCAGGATTTTAATGTGGATGCTCTTTATTTTGGGCATCAAAGCAGGTGAGTCTTACATACTGTGACTTAACTGAGTTCCCCACCCCCATTTTAATGCTGATTGTACAGTATGTTTATGCGGCAGAGAGTTGAGGGTTCCAGCCAGTTACCTACTCAGTGTTAGGTTGTTGTCCTTGGAAGAAACAGATGTTTGTGAGACAATGCTAATCTTTTTACTCTGACAGTGCCTTCTTTTTTGCTTGTCCTCAGGGTGATTCACGCTCCTCCTCAGACCCTAACATGCTGGGCGAGATGATGTTTGGCTCAGTGGCAATGAGCTACAAAGGGTCTACGTTGAAAATCCATCAGATTCGGTGAGGAAGAAAGCCATTGCATTGAATTTATTGAAGGAATGAATACAGGGTCATGTTGATGTGCTATTATTTGGTTATAAACAGGGATCCCAGACGTCCGCTATTTAGCGGAATTCGGCTATTTTTCTAGCCAAAGTGGTGATGTTTTTTTTTTTTTTTTAAATCTCTTGTATATCCGTTAAAAATATGTTTAAGTAAAATGACCAGCAGAATACGTTCTGATTTGGTTTGCTTGTTTAGCGAGGTTTTTTTCAGCTTTGTTTGTTCTCGTTGACATTCGGGAACACTCGGAAGTTAAATTAATGTAAATACCGTGAGACTGTACACGATAGAACGAGAAAACAATATGGCTGCGCCCATTTGCTAGAAAATGTGTTTTAACTCTGTTGGTGCTTTCGTTTCTAATGCGTTGAACTTAATTCAATATTCAGGGCTGTGAAATTTCCGCGGATTCTGTCGCGAAAAATATCATATTCACAAAACGTCTATTTTTGCATTAAAAATCATTGGGGGGGGTCTAGTCGATTTTAATCATAGGTTTTAATCGCCTTGCATGAGACCGGCGGCTCAGCCGGACTCGCGGAGTTTTATGCCAGCTGAGCGTGGAACACGTCTTGACTGCGACTCAGGAGCAGTGTTGCCAGATTGGGCTGTTTCAATATCATTTTGGTGGGTTTTGAACATATTTTGGGCTGCAAGATCAGACATAGTTAAGATGCCATCAAAAAGTAAAGCTAAGGAGGTGTTTCAGAGAGATGCAAAGAGGGCTAGAAAAGAACACACAGACAGACTGAAGGAAAAGATGAAAAAGAGCAAGTTTGCAAAACTGAAAGAGATGGTGTTAAAGAAAAGAAATTTAAAAGACTTTCATTAGATGCTGTTTGACAGACTATGAACATTTTGTAAATAGCTTTAATAGAGGAATGCAAATACTATAGAACTAATAACTAATAGCCTTACTGAAAGATGAATTGAAAGAAATAGCTGGGAGTGATGCAAAGAGGAATAGAAGGAGCCAGAAGTAAAAGAAAAGATGTAAATAATAGAAACATTAGTTTTTTTAAACTTTTGCTCTGTAGACAAGAGACATTGTGACAGATTCTTGGAAAAAGCCAGGATATAATACAAGAATTAAGTGTAATTTGGAAGACAACAGGTATCTCTCACTTAAATATTGAGCATGATTTTTCACAAAGTCGTTTTGAAAGGCCTATCAAAGTTTTCTTTTATTAACATTTCTTTAAATTATTTACACATTTTTTTTTACTTTTATTTTGATTAAGAGATAAAATACATAGGCACTTATTAGATATTTCAAGGTATTTTACATGGATCTTTCATTTTAAAAGAGAAAACTGTTGATAGGTATTTTATATGGCAAAATGAAGACCAAGACTAGTCAAATATTTACTTGTTGAGATCAATTTTTTACTTGCAGGAAATGCTCAGAATACACCATATAACACCTAAAATGGCTTGGTGTCCGGCTTATGCTGGGGGGCTGTGCCCCCCAGACCCCCCTTTTCCTCGGATTTCTTATTTACAATTTCACAGCCCTGAATATGTCGTGGAAAAAAAGATATCGTCCATAAAAGAGATAGCGGAACAGTGTCCGGGTTAGAAGTATATTCTTCAAAGCTATATTTTCATCTAATTTTTATAAATAACAATTTTTTTTGCCACTTATGTCATTGATTACAAAATACGGTATCAAATAGATACACATTATTGTTAAATTCTGTTGCTTTTCTATGTTAAATCTATGTAAAAAATGTGTTCTATAGCATCTTTAAATGTTAAAATCTCAATATCTTCAGGGGGCTTGCAGTGCCCTTGACCCCTGCTGATAGTTTCTTACATTCCTCTATTTTTTTCAATTACTCCTGGGATCCCTGTATAAAGGCAGACGCATAATTAGTCGAAACCACGCAGTAATCTAATGCCTGTCTCCCGCTCGCTCTCCCACACGTGCGTGCATACACACACACACACACACACACACACACACACTCACTCACTCACTCTTTTTGTCGCTGTGTCTTGCTGTCTTTGTGTTCATTTACAGATCCCCTCCACAGCTGATGCTTAGCAAAGTGTTTACAGCACGGACAGGCAACAGTGTGTATGGTAGCTTAAACACGTAAGTGCTGTTCATATATTCTTCCTCATGCACACATTTTCAGCACATCTGACATTTTCTAATGTTATCTGGCAGGCTGCAAGACAGTTTGGAGTTCATAAATCAAGACTCAAAGGCTCTCAGGCCAGATCAGAACACTGTTGTCAGTGGCTTCCTGGGGAGCATAGGTAATCTTTACACACAAAGGGCCTCATTTATTCACTGTATATGAAAATAATTTATTTATATGTTGTAGGAGCATTTTTGGTATTCATGGAAATCCAGATACTTCAGAAAGATTATCCTATGAGAAGACTATGAAAGCTCCAGTTTTTTCAAATTTATGTATAAAATGAGTCACTAATTGAGAGCCTTGATTGATGGGGTTTGTATTATATAATTGGCACAAGTTAGTGAATTTTATATATGGATTATGTTGTCAAGTTTAAATAACTTATTTCAACTGCACACACAAATGAAAGTTTTGAGAAACTTAATCATTTCATATTAATAACATATTAAATAAAGCAATCCAAAATAAATCCGTAAACTGTGACAAAGAAATACTTGCTGCTTAATTTGGACATCATGAGAAATGCCAGCATATAAAAGGAGGACAAGCAAGTACATGCCTGTGGTAGCCGACTCACTGCAGTGGCTGAGCTGCATTACTAGAAGATCAAGTGTAAGAGCAAGAGGCGTTCAGTTCAGTTTTATTTATTTTTAAGTTGTGTGTAAATGAAAATATTTACACACAACTTTACCAAGTGATTGATAAATGAGGTCTGTTTATTGTAGGATCTTGCATTTTTTTTTTTAAATAAACAAGATGGTAAAACCTTGTATCTTTTCACATGCAGGCACATGTGTATATATATATATATATATATATATATATATATATATATCTTTATTTAATTTACATAAAACTGATTTATGAAGCCTTAATAATAACATTGAAATAAAAAAAAATACAATGATGAGAGAGTACTTGTTCTTCATGAATTTGGGTGATGTGAGAAAAGTGTAGATTTAACTTCTCACTGAAAATTAATCACATGTATAATTTCCACAGATTTAGTGTCTGAATATTTGGTTATTGGTTAATTGTTTCTGGTTTCAGCTGCACCATAGATACTGATGTGTGTCTGAAAACAACTTTTATATCTTCACTATTGCAGTTTTCCAACAATGTGCTTGAGTCATTGTTTGTCAGATCACAACTGCTTATGAACTGAGATGGCACAAACCTCTCTGCTTTCAATGTTCTTGTCCTGCTTAGTTTTAATTTATTTTTCTTCTTTTAAACATGCAGCATGCTTCTTGTTAGTGGTGCAAATTTAGCCAACAGTCTTAAAGAAGGGCTCAGAAAATTATTTCATACATGTACTAGTGCATCTCAAAAAATTAGAATATTGTGAAAAAGTTCAATATTTTCCATCAGTTATTTAAGAAAGTGAAAATGTTATATATTATAGACTCATTACACATAAACTAAAATGTTTCAAGTATTTTTCTATTTTAATTTTAATCAGTATGGCATACAGTACAAAAACATAAAAAAAAACATCTCAAAATATTAGAATATTTAATTTTGAGTTTGAGTAAAACAGTATGAACACAGTGTATCTCTCGGTCTAGTTCAGTACACACAACCACAATCATGGGGAAGACTGCTGACTTGACTGTTGTCCAGAAGATGATCACTGATGCCCTCCACAAGGAGGGTAAGCCACAAAAGGTCATTGCTGAATAGGGTGGCTGGAAAAGGTGCACAAGCAACATGGATGGCCGCAGTCTTGAGAGGATTGTCAAGAAAAGTTGATTCAAGAACTTGGGAGAGCTTCACAAGGAGTGGACTGAGGCTGGTGTCAGTGCATCAAGACCCATCACGAACAGACATCTTCAAGAAAGGGGATACAACTTTCGCATTCCTAATATCAAGCTACTCCTGAGCCAGAAACAATGTCAGAAGTGTCTTATCTGGGCTAAGGAGAGAAAGAAATGGACTGTTGCTCAGTGGTCCAAAGTCCTCTTTTCAGATGAAAGTACATTTTACATTTAATTTGGAAATCACGGTTCTAGAGTCTGGAGGAAGAGTGGAGAGGCACAGAATCCAATGTGTTTGAAGCCCAGTGTGAAGTTTCCACAGTCTGTGATGATTTGGGGTGCCATGTCATCTGCTGGTGTTGGTCCACTGTATTTTATCAAGTCCAAAGTCAACACAGCCATCTACCAGGAGATTTTAGAGCACTTCATGCTTCCATCTGTTGACGAGCTTTTTGGAGATGCTGATTTCCTTTTCCAGCAGGACTTAGCACCTACCCACAGTGCCAAAACTACTACCAAATGGTTTGCTGACCATGATATTACTGTTTTTAATTGGCCAGCCAACTTGCCTGACCTGAACCCCATAGAGAATCTATGGGGTATTGTCAAGAGGAAGATGAGAAACACCTGACCCAAAAATACAGATACGCTGAAGGCCACTATCAAAGCAACCTGGGGTTCAATAACACCTCAGCAGTGCCACAGACTGATCACCTCCATGCCACACCGCATTGATACAGTAATTCATGGTAAAGGAGCCCCAACCAAGTATTGAGTGTATAAATGGATATACTTTTCAGAAGTTGGACATTTCTGTATTGTAAATCCTTTTTTTGATTGATCTTAGGGAATATTCTAATAATTTGAGATACTGGATTTCTGATTTTCATGAGCTATAAGCCATAATCATCAAAATTAAAACAAAAAAGGCTTTAAATATTTCACTTTACATGTAATGAATATAGAATATATGAAAGTTTACCTTTTTGAATTAAATTATGAAAAAAAATGAACTTTTTCATGGTATTCTAATTTTTTGAGATGCACTAGTATATTCACTAACTGACCACTTTATTATGAACACCTGTACTCCTGCTCATTCATGCAGTGGTATTATGTGGCAGCAGAGCAGTGCATAAAATCATGCAGATATAGATAAAGTTCTTTGGTTTATATTTACATCAAGCATCAGAATTTGGAAAAATGTGAGCTCAGTGACTTTGACCATAGCATGGTTGTTTTGTACCAGATGGGCTGGTTTGAATAATTCAAAAATTGCTGGGATTTTCACATGCAGCAGTCTAGAGATTACATTGATTGGTGCAAAATAAGAGAAAACATCCAATGAGCAGCAGTTTCTCTGGTGGAAATACATTAAGAGATCACACGAGAATTATGAAGGCAGATTAGAGTTGATGGGAAGGCTACTGTAACCATTTTTCCACTGTGGTGAGGAGAAAATCATCTCAGAATGCCTCACACATTGAACCATGAGGGCTTTAGGGTGGGTACAGCAGGTGACTTCATCAGGTTCCACTCCCGTCAGCCAAGAACAGTTGGCTACAGTGGGCACAGGCGTGCTGAATCTGAACAGCTGAAGATTGGAAAAACTTTACCTGGTTTGACAAATTTTGATTTCTACTGCAACATGCAAGGTCAAAATTTGGTATGAACAGCATGAGTTAATGGAATCAACCTGAATTGTGTCTGTAGTAGTGTAATGTTGTGACTGTGTTCTTGGTACCATGGGGCCCCTTAATACCAGTTGAGCATCATGTGAATTCCTCAGCCTATCTGAGTATTGTTGCTATGTACATCCCATTATGGCTACAATTTATCTCCACCATGATAGTGTGCCATGCCACAAAGCGCAAGTAATTTCAAACTGGTTCCATGAATATGGCGATGAGCTCGGTGTACTACAATGGCCTTCCTAGTCATTAGATCTGAAGCCACTAGAACACGTTTCAGATGTGATGGAAAGGGAGATTCGTAGCATAAGTATAGCAGACATATCTGCAGAAGTTGTGATGTAATCTTGCCAACATGGACAAGAATCTCAGAAGAACCTTGCGGAATGCCATCAAACATTGAGTGTTCTGTGAGCAAGGTCTGTGAACTAGCCAGTGTTAGTATAGTGTTCCTAATGAAGTGGAAGGTGAGTGTCTGTTTCATGCTTTGCATGTTTTAAGAAGTGTTTTTACATATTGTTTTACCAAATTCAGCATTTTCCCCAGTTGACAATTTGACATGAAATGTGAAATTTAGATTTTGTAGGCTGTGCCTTGACCAGAATCAAAGGAAAATTTTTCACTGATATGAATTGCCATTTTGGACAAAATGAAGAGTTGAAATGAAGTGACGAAATGAAGTGCCTAATGTTAATTGATTTAACATGTACTAGAGGTGGTCCCCATAGCTTGAATTCAGGTTATTTTTATGAGAACAAAGTATGTTTAATCACCTAGTTGTACAGTCCCCTAAAGCAGTGCATGTGGAAACTGGAGGTTGGAATTATCCATTTGCAAATATATTATACAAGAGGCAACCATTTACATTGCCAGTGCAAGTCCTTTGATTTCAGTCTTCCACATCTTGTAAAGCTAGCGTAATACTGTCTGTCAATGTTGTTGAATCTGCAGATAGGCTGCATGAAGTCTAGGCCCGTAGCTAAACGCTATTTTTACATTCAACCATTGCGATAGGATAGGCTTCTACTACAATTCTGTACGATTAAAAAGTGTTATTTAATATTTGCTGTGAAATTTTGCTCTTTTTCTTTTAAAAGTCTGTGAAATTATGCAAATGTTAACCTGAATATAGTAAGGCTCTGTCTGTCGTAAAGTGCTGTTATGTTTCAGCTGCCTTGCATATATTCTCAGATCTCAGGTCTTTTTTGCTTGACTAATCTGGTGATGTGTCTTTCTTTCTTTGTCTCTGTGTCATTCTCTCTAATGTTACTCCCAACCTACTACCCATTTCTGTTATCTGTGGACATTTTCCTGAGCAGGATTTTCTCAGCTGTGCAGCCCCCGTCGGGCCTTCTCTGAGCAGGGCCCTCTCCGTCTCATCAAGAGCGCTTCTTTCTTTTCAGGTTGGCGCTGTGTGTTTGGGTGTGTGAAGCTAGGGCAAATGGACCATTATGTGTAGTTAGCATGTAGCTCTTTGTGACTAACACATGGACAACATAAAATATCATGGACAGTAATATATTCTTTGTCCACCTCCATAAAAGCTGCTCATCCTCATTATTTTTTTCCTGTTTATTTATTATTTCTCTTCAGCTATTACCATCATGTCAGCAAGGTTCCATCCTCACTTTTTGATTTTTTTACTTCCTCCCTCCCTCCCTCTCTTACCTGTACTATCCTACACAAACTGGTGCCAGGACTGAGGATATAAACTAGCTTATGAATTGCACTCATGCCCTGCCTTCCTCGAGTTTTGGTTGAGTGACATTCTGTCTTGCTTATTAGTTATACAGCACATGAATGCCCTAAAGGCTTACAGTGGTGCTTGAAATTTTGTGAACCCTTTAGAATTTTCTATATTTCTGCATAAATATGACCTAAAACATCAGATTTTCACACAAGTCCTAAAAATAGATAAAGAGAACACTGTTAAACAAATGAGACGAAAAATATTATACTTGGTCATTTATTTTTTGAGGAAAATGATCCAATATTACATATCTGTGAGTGGCAAAAGTATGTGAACCTGTAGGATTAGCAGTTAATTTGAAGGTGAAATTAGAGTCAGGTGTTTTCAGTCAATGGGATGATAATCAGGTGTGAGTGGCCACCCTGTTTTATTTCAAGAACAGGGATCTATCAAAGTCTGATCTTCACAACACGTTTGTGGAAGTGTATCATGGCACGAACAAAGGAGATTTCTGAGGACCTCAGAAAAAGCGTTGTTGATGCTCGTCAGGCTGGAAAAGGTGACAAAACCATCTCTAAAGAATTTGGACTCCCAATCCACAGTCAGACAGATTATGTACAAATGGAGAAAATTCAAGACCATTGTTACCCTCCCCAGGAGTGGTTGACCAACAAAGATCACTCCAAGAGCAAGGCATGTAATAGTCGATGAGGTCACAAAGGACCCCAGGGTAACTTCTAAGCAACTGAAGGCCTCTCTCACATTGGCTAATGTTAACGTTCATGAGTCCACCATCAGGAGAACACTGAACAACAATGGTGTGCATGGCAGGGTTGCAAGGAGAAAGCCACTGCTCTCCAAAAAGAACATTGCTGCTCGTCTGCAGTTTGCTAAAGATCTCGTGGACAAGCCAGAAGGCTACTGGAAAAATGTTTTGTGGACGGATGAGACCAAAATAGAACTTTTTAAATGAGAAGTGTTATGTTTGGAGAAAGGAAAACACTGCATTCCAGCATAAGAACCTTATCCCATGGTGGTGGTAGTATCATGGTTTGGGCCTGTTTTGCTGCATCTGGGCCAGGACGGCTTTCCATCACTGATGGAACAATGAATTCTGAATTATACCAGCAAATTCTAAAGGAAAATGTCAGGACATCTGTCCATGAACTGAATCTCAAGAGAAGGTGGGTCATGCAACAAGACAACGACCCTAAGCACACAAGTCGTTCCACCAAAGAATGGTGTAGAACCAGAGCAGGTGGGTGGAGCACAGAAGCACGACAGGCCAGAACTGAGTTCTCAGAAACTTTTTTTTTTACACTGTATATGTGGCTTTTTCAGCTCATTCACTCTCTCACACGCGCACACACACATGCATTCTGGTTGGGAGATAGCTCCCTTTCTCTGCTCTCTCTCCTTTTATGGGGTGTGGTCATTGGAGAAGACACACAAACACAGGTTAATTCTTGTCAGGTGCAGCGATTCTGCCACTTACCTTCCCTGACTCCGCCCTCCTTTCACAGACCGATGCTTGACCACGCCCCCGCTGCCACATACCCCCCACTGCCCAACTCTCCCTCCCCCCCTTGAAGGGAGAGGAAATCCACCACGAGCATCTGCGCCTGTGGACCACCTCGAACTTAAATGGCTGGAGTGCCAGATGCCAACAGGTGATCCACGCGTTGGCATCCTTCATGCGGTGGAGCCACTGCAGGGGCGTGTGGTCCGAACAGAGGGTGAAAGGGCACCCCAGCAGGTAGTAGCGGAGGGCGAGGCATTCCTTTTCTATGGTGCTGTACTGGCCCTCGCGCACTGACAGCTTCCGGCTGATGTACAGCACTGGACGGTCCTCCACCTCCTGGGACAGAACAGCCCCCATCCCTCTGTCCAACGTCTCTGTCTGCAAAACAAAGGGGAGAGAAAAGTCAGGGGAGTGTAACAGTGGCCCCCCACACAATGCAGCCTTTACCTCAGAGAAAGCCCGCTGGCATTGCTCTGTCCACTGGACCGGATCTGGTGCTCCCTTTTTAGTGAGATCAGTCAGCGGGCTGGTGACGTCCGAATAATTAGGTATAAACCTACGATAGTAGCCAGCCAGCCCCAGGAACTACCTCACCCCCTTTTTGGTCTTGGGTCTCGGGCAGGCCGCAATCGCTGCTGTCTTATTGATTTGGGGACATACCTGCCCATTGCCCAAGTGGAAGCCCAAATACCATACTTCCACCCGCCCAATCGCACACTTCTTCGGGTTTGCTGTGAGACCCGCTTGCCTCAGCGACCTAAGGACGGCCCTTAGGTGTTCTAGGTGTCGCGGCCAGTCATTACTATAAATGATGTTGTCCAGGTATGCGGCCGCATAGGTGGCGTGGGGGCGGAGGACCCTATCCATAAGCTGCTGGAACGTAGTGGGCGCCCCAAACAGCCCAAAATGAATTGTGACGAACTGCTGTAAGCCAAACGTTGTGGAAAAGCCCGTTTTCTCTTGGGATAGCGGAGTCAAGGGGATCTGCCAATATCCCTTTGTCAAATCCAGTGTTGAATAAAAATGAGTCGTGCCTAGTCGATCCAGCAACTCATCAATATGAGGCACCGGGCTCATCAATAAGACCACCGGGCTGCTCCAGTCACTGTGGGACTCCTCGATGATGCCCATTTCAAGCATGGCCTCGAGTTCTTCCCGAACCACCTTTTTTTGTGTTCGGGCAGTCGGTAAGGGCGGCTGCACACTACCACCCCCGGGGGCGTCTCAATGTGGTGTTTTATGAGGTGGGTGCGGCCGGGCAGGGGCTAGAATACGTCAGAAAATTCTGTCTGCAACTGGGAGACCTCTGTGAGTTGGGTCAGGGAGAGATGGTCTCCACAGGGGACCGGAGTGGTGGGCGATGTCAATTTTCCTTTTTGAACCTCTGGCCCCAGCTCTGCCTTGTCTGGAACCACTGACACCAACGCCACGGGGACCTCCTCGTTCCAAAGTTTTAACAGATTGAGGTGGTAAATCTGTAACGCCTCACCCCGTCCATTCGCCGTACCTCATATTCGACGTCCCCGACTCACCGTGTGACCTCAAAGGGTCCTTGCCACCTGGCGATCAATTTGGAGCTCAACGTGGGCAACAACACGACTACTACATCTACCAGTGTGAATTCCCTAAGGTGCGTGCCCCTGTTGTACAGACGGACTTGACGTTCTTGGGCCTGCCGCAAATTCTCCTGGGTTAGGTGCGTGAGTGTGTGGAGTTTGGCACGCAGGTCAATAATGTATTGAATTTCATTTTTACTTGTTGAAGGTCCCTTCTCCCAATTTTCACACAGCACATCTAGAATGCCACGCGGCTTACGCCCGTATAATAATTCGAACGGAGAGAACCCCGTGGAGGCTTGTGGGACCTCTCGCACTGCTAATAATGGGCTCGAGCCATTTATCCCAGTTGCGTGCATCCTTGCTTACAAATTTTCGAATTATGTTCTTGAAGGTGCGATTGAACCGTTGAACTAAGCCGTCCGTTTGTGGGTGATGCACGCTGGTGTGGATATGCTTAATTCCCAGTAACCCATACAGTTCGCGCAGTGTGCGTGACACAAACATAGTGCCTTGATCAGTCAGGATCTCTTTGGGGATTCTGACTTGGGAGATGACGCGGAATAGCGCTTCTGCAATACTACGTGCTGAGATATTGCGAAGAGGCACTGCTTCCGGATATCGCGTTGCATAGTCCACCAGAACTAAAATAAAGCGATATCCTCGTGTTGACCGATCTAATGGCCCGACGAGATCCATCCCAATTCTTTCGAATGGGGTCTCGATTAATGGCAGAGGGCGCAAAGGCGCTTTTGGAATGGCTGCGGGATTTACTAACTGGCATTCGCGGCACGCCGTACACCACCTATGGACATCACCACGAATCCCTGGCCAATAGAACCGGGCCATTATTCGGGCTAGTGTCTTAACCTGCCCCAAGTGTCCAGCCATGGGATTAAAGTGAGCCGCCTGGAATATAAATTCCTGGCGGCTCTTTGGGATTAAAAGCTGTGTTATCGGTTCCTTAGTCTGAGTGTCCTGCGTCACTCGGTATAAATTATCCTTAATAATGGAGAAATAGGGGAAGGACAGGGTGACGTTTGGCTGGAGCGTTTGACCATCGATTACTCTCACTTGGTCAAACGCATGCTACAGAGTCTCGTCTCACGACTGCTCTAACGGGAAATCCGCGAGGGATTCCCCGAGAGAGGGAGGAGGAACGTGCTGCTCCTCACTCTGACGTGGTGATGACGTAGACGGCTCTGTGACAGCTGCTCCCGCCAATGCCACACCGGGACCTCCCCCGGCTAAATTATGGCAGGCCCCACTCTTCACTAAATGTGATGATAATTCCCTAAATCCCGGCCAGTCAGTCCCCAAAATTAATGAGTGGGTAAGGTGAGGATTAACCGCCGCCTTTACTCTAAATTTCTCCCCTCGAAATAGAATATGGACTGACACTAAAGGGTAGTTGTGAACATCCCCATGCACACACAACACCTTCACCAATTGTGCTCTCCCCGATGCCTCGTCTTGCACCAGGCTTTGGTGGATTGAGGTCTGATTACAGCCGGAGTCCATCAAAGCCTGATACGTATCCCCTTGGATACTCACCGGTATGCGATACGCTCCGGCCCGATCGAGGGCGGTCCCCGACGCGTCGGGGATCTGGACCGACACACCCACCTCCATCGCCGAGCACTGATGCTGGAGGTGCCCCAGCTCCCAGCAGCGCCAGCATACCGGCCCAGGCTCTCCCTCTGCACCGGTGTTTCAGAGCTCACTCACCTGAGAGGGGGAAAGACAGACACGGAAGTAGGAAACAGTAGGGCACCACGGGTGCGGCGGGCCGGCTGGGGTGGAGCCGGCCCCTGCCTCTGCGGTGGGGGAATGGGGTGAGGACGAGAAACAGAAGGGGGGAGAGAGAGAGGGGAGAAGAGGAGACACGCTGTCCTGCCGTCGGAACAGCTGCCATATGGTCCTCTGCCAGCTCGATGGCCTGATTCAGCGACACCGGGCGATGGCACTGGACCCACTCCGCTGTTCCTTCCGGAAGTCAGGCAATGAATTGTTCCAGCGCCACCAGGTCGATGATTGATTCCCTCAGCATCGCAGTTGTTGGCCCTCAGTCACCGCCAGCAGGCATCGCGGAGTTGCTGGCCAAACGCGAACGGCCAGCCGACCTCCTCCAGGCGCAGCACGTGGAAGTACTGCCGTTGCTGCTCCGGGGTGTGCCCCACACATTGGAGGGCGGCCCTCCCCACACATTGGAGGGCGGCCCTGTGGAGGTTGGCGTAGACCAGCCGGCTGTCGGCGGGGAGCTGTAACACGGCCAGCTGCACCTCTCCCATTAGCAGGGGGAGGCGCGCTGTTCCACCAGCCAACCCCATGCCTCTGCTGCCTGCTCAAAAAGAGCAAGGAAGGCTTCGGGGTTGTCATGCGGACCCATCTTCGTTAGGCTGAGGTGGGGAGGGTCCGTGGTGGTGGTGATGGTGGACCCCGCCGACGCAAGCAGGTGCTGGAACGCCTGGCGATCTTCCTGCTGTGCCAGCACCAGGGCTTCGAACCATTGTTCCTGCTCCTTCCGGAGGGCGACCAGCGCCTGGTGCTGGCTCTGTTGGGCCAAGGCGAGGGCATGGACCAGGTCCTTGAAGGGGGGAGGACTCCATGGGGCTGTCTCCTTCTGTGCTCCGTCCCGGGTTTCGGCACCACTGTAGAACCAGAGCAGGTGGGTGGAGCACAGAAGCACGGCAGGCCAGAACTGAGTTCTCAGAAGCTTTTATTTTTTACCCTGTATATGTGGCTTTTCAGCTCATTCACTCTCTCACATGCACACGCATGCATTCTGGTCGGGAGAGAACTCTCTCTCTCTGCTGTCTCTCCTTTTATAGGGCGCGGTCACTGGGGAAGACACACAAACACAGGTTAATTCATGTCAGGTGCAGTGATTTTGCCACTTACCTTCCCTGACTCCGCCCTCCATTCACAGACCGACGCTTGACCACGCCCCCGCTGCCACAAATGGTTAAAGAAGAATAAAGTTAATGTTTTGGAATGGCCAAGAAAAGCCCTGACCTTAATCCAATCGAAATGTTGTGGAAGGACCTGAAGCGAGCAGTTCATGTGAAGAAACCCACCAACATCCCAGAGTTGAAACTGTTCTGTATGGAGGAATGGGCTAAAATTTCTCCAAGCCAGTGTGCAGGACTGAGCAACAGTTACTGGAAACGTTTAGTTGCAGTTATTGCTGCACATGGGGGTCACACCAGATACTGAAAGCAAAGGTTCACATACTTTTGCCATTCACAGATATGTAATATTGGATCATTTTCCTCAATAAATAAATGACCAAGTATAATATTTTTGTCTTATTTGTTTAACTGGGTTCTCTTTATCTACTTTTAGGACTTGTGTGAAAATCTGCTGATGATTTAGGTAATATTTATGCAGAAATATAGAAAATTCTAAAGGGTTCACAAACTTTCAAGCACCACTGTAATTGGACGTACAGAAAAGTCAACTTTGACACCCCATCCACATACATGCACAATACCAGTTCCAAAAATGTTGCAATGCTGTTTAAAGCATAAATAACAGAATGCAATGATTTGCAAATCATTTTCAACCTATATTCAACTGAATACAATTCAAAGACAAGATATTGAATGTTCAAACTGAGACTTTTTGTTCTGTTTTTTGTAAACATACACTTATTATGAATTTGCTGAATGCAACACAAAGAAGTTGGGACAGTGGCAACAAAAGACTGGGAAAGTTGTGAAATGCTCAAAAAATGCCTGTTTGGAACATTCTGCAGGTAAACAGGTTAATTGGAAAGGCTCAGTCATTAACAAGCAAAGATGATCGCATTAAAAGCGAAAGCCATCTATCAACAACGTTCAGAAACACTGCTGAAGTCTCTGGGCTTGAGCTCATATGAGATGGAATAAGTCCACATTTTGAATTGTTTTTGGAAATCATAGAAGTTGTGTGCTTCTTGTCTAAAGAGGAAAAGGACCATCCAGAGACCAGTACAAAGTTCAAAAGCCAGCATCTATGAGGGTGTGTTAGTGCCCATGGCATGGGTAACTTGCACATCTGTGAAGGCACCATTAAATGATGAAAAGGTATATGTAGAGCCTCCTATTTTCCGTTTCAAAAAACATTAAATTCTGTTTCAAAGAATGGCTAATTCCATTTCAGACAATTTGTTTCAGTTCTAGGCTCAAATGACAACTAAATTGGCATTTTTAGATTTTCAACATATAAAATACATAATTCAGAATCAGAATTCTTAAGTACATGTAATAAATGCATGAAATTTTATGTTTCAGGTAACTGGTGTTAGGAGGCATCTGCATGTTTGTTGTCCTTGTGCATCTATCCCTGTAATCCTGCTTTACTGGCCTGCTGTAGTACAACTTCATATAAAGCTTTAAACTTTCTGTACACAGTCTAATATCTGAATGCACCTTAGAATCAACACTAAATTTCACTTCACTGAAAATGTGTTTCTTTCATTTATTTAAGACTGTAGTTAATTAGTGCTGTTAACTTGATTGTTGACTGGCTCCTGCTATTTTCTTTAAAACTTCATCTCATTATCTCTAGCCGCTTTATCCTTCTACAGGGTCGCAGGCAAGCTGGAGCCTATCCCAGGTGACTACGGGCAAAAGGCAGGGTACACCCTGGACAAGTCGCCAGGTCATCACAGGGCTGACACATAGACACAGACAACCATTCACACTCACACCTACGGTCAATTTAGAGTCACCAGTTAACCTAACGTGCATGTCTTTGGACTGTGGGGGAAACCGGAGCACCCGGAGGAAACCCACGCGGACACGGGGAGAACATGCAAACTCCACACAGAAAGGCCCTCGCCGGCCCCGGGGCTCGAACCCAGGACCTTCTTGCTGTGAGGCGACAGCGCTAACCACTACACCACCATGCCGCCTCTTTAAAACTTTATATATATTAATACTTTTATGGTTATCCTTACTCTTTATACATGTACATTTAAATAAAACAATCTCAGTTATCATTTTATCCATGTTTTTCAAACTGTTATTCGTTGTTATGCTTACAATGTTTTCAGTGCAACGACAGGTCTAACATAGTGTGTGACAGTGTCCGTTTAATATATACTTTAAATGATTCAAATTATTTAACAGTTAACTCTATTATTAGTTTAATTTACATTTTGCCTGTAAATTATTCATTTAATAATGCACAAGTCTTCAAACTCTTTATATAGAAAATCATTCTTCGGAACATAACTTCTTATTTAAGAACATAAACATAAGTCATTTAATAAATTAATCAAGATAAAATTATAATACTTACCCATGACTACCCAAATCACTTTACCTAACAAAATGTTTTATTTATGTTTTTAAAGCATAGTTAAAATTAAATATTTTAAAAATTTTATATGTGCTGCCACCTAGTGTGATGCAAGGTAAACATCCCTGGGGACACCATCAAAACATTATGGAAGACAGGATTTGACAGGTTGATAAATCTTCATGTATCTCACAAACTAATTGACGGATTTTAATTCTGAAAAAAGTTTTGAAAAGTTCAGAATGTGTAGATTCCGTTTCTGAGCACTAATTCCATTTCTGACCCCAATTTCCGCGATTTCCAGCCGTTTTCCGCAATCGCGGAAAATCGGAAGGGCTATATATGCAGGTTGCCATCCAGATGATGTCTCTTCCAGGGACATCCCTGCTTATTCCAGCAAGACAATGCCAAGTCACATTCTGCATGTGTTACAACAGTGTGGCTTCATAGTAAGAGTATGGGTGCCAAACTGGTCTGTCTGCCTGCCTCCCATTGAAAATGTGTGGCGCATGATGAATCACAAAGTATGACAAAGGAGACCCTGGACTGTTGAGCAAATGAAATCGTATATCAAACAGGAATGGGAAAGAATTTCATTTTCAAAACTTCAACAATGTGTCCTCATTTCCCAAACACTGACTGAGTGTTGTTAAAAGTCAAGGTGATGTAACACAGTGGGAAACATGCCCCTGTCCCAACTTTTTTGGAACATGTTGCAGGCATCAAATTCAGAATGAGAGTATATTTATGAAAACAGGAATGTTTAACATCTAAATATCTTGCCTTTGTGTTGTATTCAATTGAATATGCAGTGCCAGTCAAAGGTTTGGGCACACCTACTCATTCATAGGTTTTCCTGTATTTTGACCATTTTTCTACATTGTCAAACAATACTGAAGACAGCAAAACTATCAAATAACATGTCTGGAATACATCTGGAATTACGTGGTCGACAAAAAAAGGGTTTAAAAATGTGTGATTTATTTATATATATATATATATATATATATATATATATATATATATATATATATATACACACATTTTTTTAAACACTTTTTTTTTCACCAAGGTAAACGGTGGCTACTTTGAAGAATCTAAAATATGATATATATATTTCATATTTTAGATTCTTCAAAGCAGCCACCGTTTACCTTGGTGACAGCTTTTCACACTATTGGCATTATCTTAATAATCAGCTTCATGAGGTAGTTACCTGGAATGCCTTTCAATCAGGTGTTCCTTGTCAAAAGTTAATTTATTCTTGCCTTCTTAATGCATTTGAGACCATCAAACAGTAAATAATACAAATACAGCCAATAACCTTATTCCACAACTGTAGTAATCCATATGTCAAGAACCTCAAAGAGAAACGACAGGCCATCATTACTTTAAAACATGACGTGTCTTTTACTTCATAAATACAAAGAAAAACCATTGAATTAGGTGTGTCCAAACTTTTGACTGGTGCTGTAGATTGAAAATAATTTACAAGTCATTGCATTCCATTTTTCTTTTTTTTTTCACAGCATCACAACTTTTTTGGAATTGGGGTTGTATACAGTGGTATAAAATCATGATTGTAGGACCACAGTTCAATGTAAAAGAGGATAGGACAAAGTACACAAGACTATATCTGAAGTGCTGCAAAGCACCACAAATACAAACGGCAGTATAACCGTACCATATAAACTGGCTAGGCAGAACAGTAAGCCATAGTCAGACTGGTATTAATGCCTTTGCTGTGAAATATTGAACCATTATTACCTTGTGTCAAACTCACTTTCTTTGCTCGATTCCTTCATAGGTCACAGTAACCCTATGGACATGCCTGCCCGAGGACCATACAATGAGAGAGAGAGCGGTATTGCAAGATCAGGTATGTGGGTGTCTGTGTGCGAGATGCATCAAAATGTGAAAATTATTTGAAATTTCAGCTTTCTTATATCGTTGAATTGTTTCTTATACAACCCCAAATCAGAAAGAGTTGGGACAGTATGTTGAAATAAAAACTGAAAACAATGATTTGTAAATAATCTTTGACCTGTATTGAATTCAAAACAAGACAGCACATTATTTGTTTACCTCATGAATTTTATTGTTTTAAATCACTTATTTAAATTTTGATTCTTGCAACACATTTCCAAAAAAAAAAAGTTGAGACAGTAAAGCATTTACCACTTTATAATGTTACCATTCCTTTTCACAACACTTAAAAGGTGTCTGGGACTGAAGACACCAAATGAAGCATTTCAGGTGTTATTTTGTCCCATTCTTCCTGCGAACAGGACTTGATGTGTGCAACAGTACAGGGTTGTCATGGTTTTTGCTTCAAAATTCTCCACAAGTTCTCTGTTGGGGACAGGCCTCTCCTTCTGTGCTCATGCCTTTATAGTGTGTGCAGAATGTGGTTGTCCATTGTCTTACCTTTGCCTTAACCAAAGTTTCCTTTACCAAGGTCACGGACACGACCCCATACCATGACAGACCCTGGCTTTTGGGCCTATTGTTGGTAACAGTCAGGATGGTCCTTTTCATCTGTGGTCCGAAGCACACAGTGTCCATTTCTTCCAAAAAAGAGCCAAAATACTAATTCATCTGACCACAATACACATTTCCACTGTGTGATGGTCCATCCCAAATGCCTCAAAGCCTAGAGAAGTTGACAGCACTTCTGGATACAGTTAACATAAGTCTTCTTTTTTGCACAATAAAATTTTAACTGGCGATTGTGGATGTAACGCCGTATTGTAGTGTTTGACAAAGGTTGATGTAGTGCCGTCTGATGGATCGGCAATCATAGTTGTTCAGCTTATTTTATTGTTTTATTTCATTACTGCTCCTAAATTGCCCCATCCCAACTTTTTTTTGGAATGTGTTGCAGGCCTGAAAGGCAGGAATGGAAGTATATTAACAAATGAAATGAAGTACAATATATTCATGACAAAACATGAGGTATATTGGGTTCATACTATGTGCAGTGAAATACAAGTTAACATAAATTTAGAAATTCACTGCTTTCTTTTATTTATTTGCATTTTTATTACCATCCCAACTTTTTCCGATTTGGGGTTATATTATAGGTGGTAATGCACATTGTGCCTCATTCAGCAATCTTTAAGTAAAGTCGTGTGTATATGTTTGCATAAGCCGAACCAAGCTAAAAATGTATGCTGAATTTACAAAAAAAAAATCTCAATTTTTGTTTTCATATTTGTGTATGTTGATGATAAATGCCAATTACCCATAAATTACTGGAAGCATGCATGCCACAGCTAATTGAACAACTGGACTTATTTTCCATGAACTGGATTTGGGATGACTCGCTGTCTTTTACATACACTGTGTAAATATTTTTTTCATACAAACTTTGTTATAGATTTCTATTGTATTACTTCTACATTGTTATCAGTACAAAAACATTTTAGAGTTCCAAACATTTGTTTTCCAACACAAAATTAAATGTTACAGGAAAAAAAAAGTTTGCATCTAAACAGCATATTATGAGACCACACTTCAGATTAAAACATAATGAAGGCTACTGGGTTTTGCTGCAAAATTAATAAGCAAGTATGACAAAGTGTCCAGAAGAACTGTGGCTGGTTCTGTAAGATGCTCAGCAAAACCTACAGCTCAGTTCCTTATTATTGGCATTGGTCTGTCTCGTCAGACAATGGTATAGTGCTAAGAGGTGGAAGAGCACCTTCTAGTGTGTCTATGCAGACCCACTCTAGAGTAACAGTCTCTTCTGCACTGTCTACAGACAAAGGTAGATGGTGCTCTTATAGAGGCTGCCCTTGCATTCCTTTTGGTTCTCTTCTCAACGAGGTGGACATTTCTGGGGTTCTCTGCCCTCTGCACTCCATTTCTGACTGGAACTCTCCATTCATCACAACTGTCCGCGATGTATTCCCAGTTGTTAGGGTTGTCAGTTAACTGCATGTCCCTTTTGCAGACATCTTTGTATCAGAGTTTTGGATGCCCAACTGAGCAAGATGCTGTACACAACTCCCTATAAAGTATGTCCCATGGAATTTGACCTGGCTCCATCCATCGAACATGAACAATTCACCTGAGGCATCTCAGGCTGAGAAGTGCAACCAAGCTAGGGATTCCAGCACACTTAAAGGAGATATGCAGAACCATGGCCTCAGTTTTTGTTTATAAATGCCTTGAGACCTCAAGAATGGCATAGGAATAGTTTTAAGCATTAACAATAAATCTAATATCGTAATTTTTATGATTAAAATGATTCATATAGGTAGTGGTCTGAGTGAATGACCTTGACATCTGTGATGTCACAGCAGGAAGGCTATCGGTCTCATCGCCATTTTTGCTATACTAAAACAGCACTAACTGCAACTTCGATCCTCCATTTTGAGCCAAGTTGTCACCATGCCACGTAGATGTGTTGCTGGCGGGTGCAGCAACACGACAGAAGATGGATGTACAGTATGTTGCATTCATGGCCCAAGAATGTTCAAACTGCAAAGATTTGGACGCTTTTTGCATGAAATTCACAGACACATTTTACTGATGACTCGAAACATCTGATCTGTTGAGAAGCATTGGCTATAAGCCCGTATTGAAAGAGGGTGCAGTACCAACATCTCATCTCATTATCTCTAGCCGCTTTATCCTTCTACAGGGTCGCAGGCAAGCTGGAGCCTATCCCAGCTGACTACGGGCGAAAGGCGGGGTACACCCTGGACAAGTCGCCAGGTCATCACAGGGCTGACACATAGACACAGACAACCATTCACACTCACATTCACACCTACGGTCAATTTAGAGTCACCAGTTAACCTAACCTGCATGTCTTTGGACTGTGGGGGAAACCGGAGCACCCGGAGGAAACCCACGCGGACACGGGGAGAACATGCAAACTCCACACAGAAAGGCCCTCGCCGGCCCCGGGGCTCGAACCCAGGACCTTCTTGCTGTGAGGCGACAGCGCTAACCACTACACCACCGTGCCGCCTACAGTACCAACAATTAAAGGAAAAGAAAACTAGAAGAAAAGGAAAGTAAGTTCAGTTGCAGCAGTTCTCCCAGAGTGTGAGCTGAGCAGTAATGGCGGAATACTCAGTGCGGAGAATGAGTGGACCAGTCGTCAGATTTCTCCGCTGGATATGCTTCCCCCCTGCTGGATATGCTTGCCTCAGCAGCAATATCTCACCCTTACGTGGAAGAAGTAAGTGAACGAAGAACTGAAAGTCAGATTGTTTCAAAATCATCGGCCACAAGATCAGTTTTCAAGAAGCGAGAACACAGATGGGTAAAATGCAACTCTCATTTGGTTACATAATAACAACAACAGCAACACTCGTTGTTTATCTGCATTTAAATTAATACGTGTCATTTGTATTGTGTATTTAAGTGTGGGTGCAATCAGTTAATTATTGAAATTAAGTGATCAATCTCGTTAAATCAGTCTCATTAAGTTTGAAGGTTAATAATTAAAATGAATCAATCCCATTGAATCGTTTACTTTGACTCATTTGAATTGAATCATACCATAGAATCAGTCTCATTTGAAGTGAATCGTTCAGTGAATCGTTCAATGAATCATTTAGTGAATCATACCAATGAATCATTTAGTGAATCGTTCAATGAATCATTTAGTGAATCATACCATTAATCCTGGATAAGTTACCAAACAGCTAGATTATGGTATATTTCCAAATTATTACGATCACTTACCACATTACATAACTTTTATATGCACCCTTTTGAATTCGAGGGAGATTGGGGACTTCATATATATATTGTTCACACAAACAGTTTGTTTAATAAATTAATTTATTATACAAAGATAAAAAAATAAATTATTATATACAAGCAGTGAGGTGTGTGTGTGTATGGCCTAGCTTGTTGCTAGCTAAAACAAAGGAATGTTATCTAAGTAGAACAAAAGGTTAGCTCTATTGCTAATCTTTGCTTGTGTGTGTGTGTATGGCCTAGCTTGTGTGTTTGTTAGGCCTGGTGAGGCCTACTGAACACGTGTTGCTAAAGACAAGGTGTAACACTCCCTACGTGTGGGTGGAGCACTGAGGACGGCAGGACAGAGATCAGGTTTGGAAACAGGCTTTATTGCCACACTTTTCAGTGAACAATGTTTATGGGGACTAGACAAACACACACACACAGCCAGCGTCTAGTCCGGAGCCTCCCTTCTGCTCTCACTCTCCCTCCTTAAATAGGGCGCGGTCACTGGGAAGACACACACAAACACAGGTTAATTGTTCTCAGGTGTCGTGATTCTGCCACTTACCTTCCCTGACTCCGCCCTCCTGTCACCGACCGGCGCTTGACCACGCCCCCGCTGCCACATACCCCCACCGCCCGACTCAGGCCGGGCGGCCGTCCGGCCTGCAGCCGACTCCCCCCCCCCCCCCTTGACGGGAGAGGAAGTCCGCCACGACCATCTGCGCCCCCGGCCTGTGGACCACCTTGAAATTAAAGGGTTGGAGCGCCAGATACCAACGGGTGATCCGCGCGTTGGCATCTTTCATGCGGTGGAGCCACTGGAGGGGCGCGTGGTCCGAACAGAGGGTGAAAGAGCGCCCCAGCAGGTAGTACCGGAGGGCGAGGACCGCCCATTTGATCGCCAGGCACTCCTTTTCAATCGTGCTGTAGCGCCCCTCACGCACTGACAGCTTCCGGCTGATGTATAAGACCGGGCGATCCTCCCCCTCCACCTGCTGGGACAAAACGGCCCCCAGCCCTCTGTCCGACGCATCCGTCTGTAACATAAAAGGGAGAGAGAAGTCAGGGGAGTGTAAAAGTGGCCCCCCACACAGTGCAGCCTTTACCTCCGAGAAAGCCCGCTGGCACTGCTCCGTCCACTGGACCGGATCTGGCGCCCCCTTTTTAGTGAGGTCAGTCAGCGGGCTGGTGACGTCCGAATAATTAGGTATAAACCTACGATAGTAGCCAGCCAGCCCCAGGAACTGTCTCACCCCCTTTTTGGTCTTGGGCCTCGGGCAGGCCGCAATCGCTGCTGTCTTATTAATTTGGGGACGCACCTGCCCGTTGCCCAAGTGGAAGCCCAGATACCGTACTTCCACCCGCCCAATCGCACACTTCTTTGGGTTGGCAGTGAGCCCCGCCCGCCTCAGTGACCTAAGGACGGCCCTCAGGTGTTGCAGGTGCCGCTGCCAGTCGTTACTATAAACGATAATGTCGTCCAGGTAGGCGGCCGCATAGGTGGCGTGGGGCCGGAGGACCCGGTCCATCAGCCGCTGAAACGTAGCGGGCGCCCCGAACAGCCCAAACGGAAGTGTGACGAACTGGTGTAAGCCAAACGGTGTGGAAAAGGCCGTTTTCTCCCGGGATAATGGAGTCAAGGGGATCTGCCAATATCCCTTCGTTAAATCCAGTGTCGAGTAGAAGCGAGCCGTGCCTAGTCGATCGAGCAGCTCATCAATACGAGGCATTGGGTACGCGTCAAATTTAGACACCGCGTTGACTTTTCTATAGTCCACACAGAACCGGACCGAGCCGTCGGCCTTGGGAACCAAGACCACCGGGCTGCTCCAGTCGCTGTGGGACTCCTCGACGATGCCCATTTCGAGCATGGCCTGAAGTTCTTCCCGAACCACCTTTTTTTTGTGTTCGGGTAGTCTATAAGGGCGGCTACGCACTACCACCCCCGGGGGTGTCTCTATGTGGTGTTCTATGAGGTTAGTGCGACCGGGCAGGGGCGAGAACACATCCGAAAACTCGGCCTGCAACTGGGCGACCTCCGTGAGCTGGGTCGGGGAGAGGTGGTCTCCACAGGGGACCGGAGAGGTACGTGATGCCAAACTCCCTTTTTGAACCTCCGGCCCCAGCTCCGCCTTCTCCGGAACTACCGACACCAACGCCACGGGGACCTCCTCGTTCCAGAGTTTGAGCAGATTGAGGTGGTAAATCTGTAGCGCCCCACCCCTGTCTGTTCGCCTCACCTCATAGTCGACGTCCCCGACTCGCCGTGTGACCTCAAAGGGTCCTTGCCACTTGGCGATTAATTTGGAGCTCGACGTGGGCAAGAGTACGAGTACTTTATCTCCCGGTGTGAACTCTCTAAGGCGCGTACCCTTGTTGTACAGGCGGGCTTGCCGTTCCTGGGCCTGCCGCAAATTCTCCTGAGTTAGGTGGGTGAGCGTGTGGAGTTTTGCGCGCAGGTCCATAACGTACTGAATTTCATTCTTACTTTGTGAAGGTCCCTCCTCCCAATTTTCCCGCAGCACGTCCAGGATGCCGCGCGGCTTACGCCCATATAATAATTCGAACGGGGAGAACCCCGTGGAGGCTTGAGGGACCTCTCGCACTGAGAACAGCAAGGGTTCGAGCCACTTATCCCAATTACGTGCGTCCTCACTTACGAATTTCTTAATGATATTTTTGAGGGTGCGGTTGAACCGTTCTACTAAACCGTCCGTTTGTGGGTGATATACACTGGTGCGGATCGGCTTAATCCCCAGTAACCCATACAGTTCGCGTAGTGTTCGTGACATAAACGTAGTGCCTTGATCAGTCAGAATCTCTTTCGGGATTCCAACTCGGGAGATGACGCGGAAGAGTGCCTCTGCAATACTGCGTGCTGAGATATTGCGCAGAGGCACTGCTTCCGGGTATCGCGTTGCATAGTCCACTAGAACTAATATAAAGCGGTACCCTCGTGCTGACCGATCTAATGGCCCGACGAGATCCATCCCAATTCTTTCAAACGGGGTCTCGATTAACGGTAGAGGGCGCAATGGCGCTTTTGGAATGGCCGCTGGATTTACTAACTGGCATTCGCGGCATGCCGTACACCACCTACGGACATCGCCGCGAATCCCCGGCCAATAGAATCGGGCCATTATTCGGGCTAGTGTTTTATCCTGCCCTAAGTGTCCAGCCATGGGATTAAAGTGAGCCGCCTGGAATACCAATTCCCGGCGGCTCTTTGGAATCAAAAGCTGCGTGACTCGCTCTTTAGTTTGAGTGTCCTGCGTCACTCGGTATAATCTATCCTTCATAATCGCGAAGTAGGGGAAGGACGGGGTGGCGTTCGGCGGGAGCGTTTGACCATCGATTACTCTCACTTGGTCAAACGCATGCCGCAGAGTCTCGTCTCGCGACTGCTCTAATGGGAAATCCGCGAGGGATTCCCCAATAGAGAGAGGAGGAGCCGGCGGCTCCTCACTCTGACGCGGAGATGACGTAGACGGCTCTGTGACAGCTGCTCCCGCCAAAGCGACACCGGGACCTCCCCCTGTCAAATGGCAGGACCCACTCTCGACTAGGCGTGTCATTAAACCCCGAAATCCCGGCCAATCAGTCCCCAAAATTAACGAGTGGGTAAGGCGAGGATTAACCGCCGCCTTCACTATAAATTTTTCCCCTCTGAAAATAATGTGGACCGACACCAAAGGGTAGCTGTGAACATCCCCGTGCACACACAAAACCTTCACCCCCTGTGCTCCCCCCAATGCCTCGTTTTGAACCAGGCTTTGGCGAATTGAGGTCTGATTACAACCAGAATCCACCAACGCATGATGTGTAGCCCCTTGGATACTCACCGGTATGCGATACGCTCCGGCCCGATCGAGGGCGGCCTCTGGCGCGTCGGGGATCCGAACCACCGCGCCCACTTCCATTGCTGTGCACTGCTCATGAAGGTGGCCCGGCTCCCCGCAGCGCCAGCAAACCGGCCCGGGCTTTCCCTCTGCACCGGTGATCTGGGGCTCACTCACCTGAGATGGGGGAGAGACAGACACAGAAGGGAGACACGGGAGGGCACCGCGGGTGCGGCGGGCCGGCTGGGGTGGAGCCGGCCCCCGCCTCCGCGGTGGGGGAATGGGGCGAGGACGGGACACAGGAGGAGAGGGAGAGAGAGAGAGAGAGAAGAGGAGAGAAGAGACGATGCCATCTGCTGTCCTGCCGCCGGGACAGCCGCCAGATGATCCTCCGCCAGCTCGACTGCCTGATCCAGCGACGCCGGGCGGTGGCACTGGACCCACTCCGCGGTTCCGGCTGGTAAGCGGGCGACGAACTGTTCCAGTACCACCTGGTCGACGATTCCCTCGGCGTCGCGATTGTTGGCCCTCAGCCACCGCCAGCAGGCGTCCCGGAGCTGCTGGCCGAACGCGAACGGCCGGCCGACTTCCTCCAGTCGCAGCGCGCGGAAGCGCTGGCGCTGTTGCTCCGGTGTGCGCCCCACGCGCTGGAGGACGGCCCGGCGGAGGTCCGCGTAGGCCAGCCGGCGGTCGGCGGGGAGCTGTAGCGCGGCCAGCTGCGCCTCTCCCGTGAGCAGGGGGAGGAGGCGCGCCGCGCGCTGCTCGATCGGCCACCCCGAGGCTTCGGCGACCTGTTCGAACAACGTGATGAACGCCTCGGGGTCGTCCTGCAGGCCCATCTTGGTGACAATGAGGGGAGACGGGCCCGCGGCCGGAGCGCTGGTGGACCCCGCCGACACGAGAAGATGCCGGAACGCCTCGCGATCTTCCTGCTGGGCCAGCACCAGGGCTTCGAAGCGCTGCTCCTGCTCCTTTCGGAGCGTGACGAGTGCCTGGTGCTGGCTTTGCTGAGCCGTGGCGAGGGCGTGGACCAGATCGGCGAACGGGGAGGATTCCATGGGGCTGCTGGTTTGGTGCTCCATTCCCGGGTTTCAGCACCACTGTAACACTCCCTACGTGTGGGTGGAGCACTGAGGACGGCAGGACAGAGATCAGGTTTGGAAACAGGCTTTATTGCCACACTTTTCAGTGAACAATGTTTATGGGGACTAGACAAACACACACACACAGCCAGCGTCTAGTCCGGAGCCTCCCTTCTGCTCTCACTCTCCCTCCTTAAATAGGGCGCGGTCACTGGGAAGACACACACAAACACAGGTTAATTGTTCTCAGGTGTCGTGATTCTGCCACTTACCTTCCCTGACTCCGCCCTCCTGTCACCGACCGGCGCTTGACCACGCCCCCGCTGCCACACAAGGGTATTGAGGTATTTCACCTGACGTCACAGGGTCACGTGACGCCCCGGTGTCCGCCATTTTGGACGGCAAGCTAGCTAATGTCAACAACAGTAGCTGGTATGTTACTGTAGCAATGTTTACGTTCAGTCATTTGGATGACTGTTAAAACCTTTCAGTCTCAAGTTTTTCCTTTACTGGATTTACTAGTTTACTGAGCCAGTGAGCCCCGGAGCGCTAGCTAGCCGGCCAGCCAGCCCCGGAGCGCTAGCTAGCCGGCCAGCCAGCCCCGGAGCGCTAGCTAGCTAGCGCCAGCCAGCCCCGGAGCGCGCTCAGTAAACTAGTAAATACAGTAAAGGAAAAACTTATAACGGGCCATGTCTCAACAGACTAAGAAGTTATTTCAATGACATTTAATAACATTTTGTTTATCCTGAGGACCGAAAGTAAATGAAAATGTGAACAAACCTTAGCTGTCAGTGAACAATCCTGGTGGAAGCAGGTAAATGTCATTCTCTAAGCCTGCTAACCTCAATTTTTGCAAATACCTCTCCCTCTGCTCGCCCTGTAAATGCCCTACGTCGCTGGATAGTGAAGGTGTTTTCTGCATCTCGCTCCTTTTTCTTTTATGTTTTTCGTTTGTCGCCTTCCTCGCATTCAAACTGATTCGAGCCGTGCCGTCCAAAATGGCAGCATCACATGACTTGGTCACGTGAGTGAAATACCTCAATTAGCCGTAGCTAACTAAAAGCTAGCTTGTGGATTTCTAGCTGAGGTGTGGTTTATCAGGCCTGATGGCCTGCTGAGCACATGGTAGGCCTTGATTAGCTTTGTGTTGCTAAGCAGACAAAGGGAAGCTGTAGCTAACCCACTAGCTCATAACCATACTGAATCCACTGAAATATTGATGAGATCAAGATGTATAATAATGAAATTAAAATGTTAGTAAGAATGATAAGAGAAAGAGAAGCATGCACAACCTATTAAACAATTGAGAGAACATAGAACCAAAATAAATCAACACGCTGCGTGTCTAACAGTGTAACATAAACCTGGGTTTAAATTCACACTATTTCAAATAAAAGCAAATTCCTAAGACTATCCTAATTATGCCCAAATGCCAAAATCTTACTTAATCCTGCCTTTAGCAAGATATGAAGAAATATTCGCCGGTGTAGTCTCGGGCCTCGCCGTGGGAGCACGTGAGCCGCTCGTGATGGAGGCGTAGAAACTTTCGGGTCCAGCGGAGCACTTGGGTGGTTCCCGTAGAAAGCAGAGGATTCTTGGTCCGAACCTCAGCGTTCGTGAGGAAAAGTCTCTGATCAGAATAAGATGCACAGCGCTTTTGAGTTAAAAAGGATTCAATCGCTTCTTAACTTTTAACTGCCTGGGCTGCAGTCGTGACGTCACTTCTAATACAAGTAAACCGGTTGTAACTCAGGTTGAGTTTAAAGATCGCGCGACTCTAGAGTTTACCTTTGCCAAGGGTAAGAAAGAAAATCGCGCTGAGTGATGGATCTTGCAAGAAAGAAGACGTCTTTTTGGGTGGAGAGCATCCCTTTATGCGTCCAGACTCCTTGAAAACCGGACGCGAGAGACAAAATGGCGGAGCTTCCGCTTGGATTTATGCGTGCATGGCAGACTGACGTAGATGATCCCGCCCACGTGTGACATAGGTCACACGGAAGTTGCCTGGGAATTGTAGTTCTGACACAAGATGGCGGCATGATACCTACATAAGTTACCAGTATAAGATTATTAAAATGCATGCATGTACATGTATGTTGCATAAGTTATAACACCTATCCTGTTTTAATGAGAGTCACATGAGACTGTCAGTTCAATTCCATCCAATTCTCTAGATGGCTTTGTTCTCTGGCTTTATTTCACAAGGTGGGGGCTTCTGTGGCCAACATGTTACTATCGGATTCACTTTCCGATGGTTCGAACTAATACGGTTCTACGTATATAGCAGCAGCACGTACACACACTCCAATTTCAGGACTATCACAGTCAGATGTATTACTATCGGAGGAATCCGAAGAATCTCCAATAAATCTGAACGAAGAGGCCATTGCAACCACTCTCACCTGCCGAGTCTGGCTTTGGTCTATAGCTGTCAAAGGCCTTGGCCTTAAAACTGGTTCCTGCTGTAACGTTATGCACTCTGGTCTAGCTGGTTCAGCGGGGTAGCTCGAATGCCAACTTTGCAGTTGATTTTTAACTCTCAAAAATATATTTTTTATTCCCATTTATGCAGAATACAAGAGTCAAAGTTGGAGATACTATCCACTCAGAAATGTATTTAAAAATAAAGGTTCAACAGCTTCTCCTTTAAGGACCTCTGTGTTAGCCACTTTCTCCTGCCACTTGACCTGGAGAATACATCTGAGACTGTGGAGATGGAAGCTGTTGAGTCGCTTCTCTTGTTTGGCATACATTCTCCAAGTCTCACTGCCATATAGAAGCGTGCTGAGTACACAAGCTTGGTAGATGTGTAGCTTGGTTTTCTCGGTCAGACGAGAAATTGTGCCAAACTCGCTTGTTCAGTTTGGCCATAACAGCTGTAGCTTTGGCGATTCTAGAGTTCGCTTCAGCATCCAAGCTTGAGATGGTAGAGCCAAAGTAGGCCAGTGAGTCCACTACTTCGAGATGGGCATTGTTGATGGTAATCTCTGGTGTGGTGACGGTGTCCTGGGTGAAGATATTTGTCTTTTTCAGGCTGATGGTCAGCTCAAACTCTACAGGCATGAGACAAACGGTCAACTAACAGCTGTAATCCAGCTTTACTGTGTAACACCAGTGCTGCATCATCTGCAAATAACTCTCATATGAGGACTTCCCTGACCTTTGTTTTGGAGCAGAATTGGGCAATATTGTCGAATTTCCCATCATCTCTTCTGCAAATGAAAATTCCATCATTGCAGTCTGCAAAGGCGTGCTGGAGGAGCATGGAGAAGAAAATTCCGAATAGGGTCAGTACCAAGACACAACCTTGCTTCACACCACTGTTCACAGGAAAGACATCTGAGGTTGCACCATTGAAGCCAACAGTGGCATGCATGTCATCATGGAATGAAGTAATCATACTGAGGAGCTTTGAAGGACAACTGATTTTGCACAAGAGACTAAAAAGCCCACTTCTGTTGACTAGGTCGAAGGTTTTTGTCAGGTCAATGAATGTGTTGTACAGTGGGTTCTGCTGCTCTCGACACTTCTCTTGGAGCTGGCATAATGAGAATCATATCCACAGTAGATCTGCCAGCTCTGAAACCAGACTGTGACTCTGGGTTGACTCTCAAGGCGAGGCTCTGCAGACACACCAAGATGACGTGGGCAAAAGCTTTGCCAATGTGACTCAGCAGGGAAATGCCATGATAATTGTTGCAATCACCCCAGTCACCTTTGTTTTTATGTAGGGTGACAATATTGGCATCATGCATGTCTTGTGGAACATAGGCTTCCTCCCAACAGAGACCCAGAAGTTTGTGTAGGTGCTTCAGCAGTGCTGGCTTCCCAAACTTCAGGATTTCTGGTGGGATGTCATCTTTTCCAGGGGCTTTCCTACAAGCTGTACAGTCTATAGTGTGATGTACAAGTGGGGTTTTTTTTCATTTTTATTATTTATTCAGTTATTTATTTCCATTGCAATATGTAAATATCCTGTGTTTGGATGTTAAGAGCACTTCTATATTTTATTGGGGTGATTTGCTGTTATTCTATGATTACTTGTGCACAATGGACATTTCTGATAATCATTAGGTTACACCCCACTCAATTTCGGCTCTTGGATAAAGTGCATGAGGGAGACATTCCCGCGAGCTGCAGGTGCCACGTGGTGCCTGGCTGATGTCAATTAAAAGTTCACGTGAACAACTTCAGGTGGAGACGTTGGGGTGACACACTCTCGGATGCGCTCGACACAGCTGGACAGCTCTCGGTGCCCTCGCTCCAGAGACTCTGGTCTATTTTGGATATTTTTCCCTCGCGTTGGAATATGCTTTTCGGACTTTTCCCTTCACGGATGCCTCTGGAAACACCACTGCTGCTTTGGAGGACATTTAAAGACTGTGAACAGTTCAACGGTCGGCGCAATGGGACCTGAACTCTGGTCTATTTTGGATATTTTTCCCTCGCGTTGGATTATGCTTTTCGGACTTTTCCCTTCACGGATGCCTTGGGAAACACCACTGCTACTTCGGAGGACATTTAAAGACTGTAAACAGTTCAACGGTCGGGGCAATGGGACCTGCTGACCGGCGCTTGCCTAACGCGAGGCACAAAGGGACCGTGAGATAAATTCTGTGTCCTTTATATTTTATGTTACGAATATGTCTGTATTTTGATGTGGTTTGAAAAGGGAACCTTTTGTTTTGTGACCTAGGCCTAGGGTTTTATGTGTGTAACGTGTTGGGGGTTTTGTTTGAACATGTTTCACTTCTGAGTAATAGTAAAACTTTTCTATAACCGAATTCGGTGTTGGGTTTTTTTTTTTTGATAACCTCTCATGTAACAATAGCTTTGTTGACTTCCTTTAAAGTGGGCTGGTTGTCTAGTTCCTCCATGACTGAGAAACTGGGCAAGGCATTCAAAGCTGCACTGGTTATGATGGTCTGTGTTGCATATAGTTCCATGTAGTGTTCCATCCAGCGTTCAAGTTGTTTCCTTGGGTCTGTGATGACCTCCCCAAGCTTGGTCTTAAGTGCTGCGGTCTTGGTGGCAGTGGGGCTCGTGGCTGTTTTAATGCTATTGTACATTGCCCTAGCATTCCCAGTGTTGGCAGCTCATTGGATCCTATTACAAAGGCTCAACCAGTCCTTATTTGCACATCTACGAGCAATCTGCTAGGCTTTGTTGCGTGTGACTCAAAGGGCATCTTGTGTGGCAGGGGAGGGATTCTGTTTGTAAGCTAGTAATGCTTTCCTCTTGTCTTCTGTAACTGGTTGCATCTCCTCCCAATGAGCTTTGAACCAGTCTGTTTTTACAGTCTACCAAATGCTGAAATGGCTGAGGAGTAAATGGCACTGCGAAGTTGGGACCATTTGGTGTTGACATCGTTTCCTCTTAGAGTGGAAGTCTCGATTTTCTTTTGGAGGGAGTCTTTAAACATTTGAGACCTTTCAGGGTTAGTAGTATAGCAGGCGTTGATGCATGAGACAATAACTGAATCATGAATTGAATCGCTGTCCTGAAATTGAATTGTTGTCCTGAATCATGAAATTAATCATGAATTGAATCGCTGTCCTGAATCATCCAAAGCACAGAAAATCCACGTGCCATATCGCAACAAATTTTACCTCCAAATAGCCTAAACTTTGTCTGTCTGATAAATTTTATCCTGTTTATGGTGGGTGTTTCTGAGAGAAACCAATCGAAACCAAATGGTTAGTGTGTCTGCCTCTTGACCAGGAGATCATGAGTTCTACTCACGGTCGGGTCATACCAAACACCATCATGAAAATGGTACCTACCGCCGTCTGGCAAGACATGCTCCAATACAGATGCGAGTAGGGAAGTCAAACTCTTGTGGTTACCAGAGGACTAGCCTCCCCACTGTAACCTTAGCTGTACAGGCGAGCGGCCGAGGGCTATGAAAACTGAGATCGGCGCCGCACTCATACGCCTCAAAGAGCTGGTTAGTACTGGGACAGGAGACTGCCTGGGAAGACCAGATCCTGGCATGGGAGGGACTTTTTGACTATTAACTTGTGTTCAAAACAATGGGTTCCTACCTAGTATTCATGTAAAATCCAAGAAATATTTGACAAAAACACTTTCTTCTCAGGCCCGCTCCGGACTGCGTGCATTCCTTATTAAGACTGAATATGGTGAATTAAACGGCTTCACTGGACTCAAAGCTCAGAGAGCAGCCTATAATGGTAAGGGTTGCTCATTTGCTTTACAAAAATGTTTTCCACTTTGGTCAAATTCTATTGAGAATTCTTTTGTAGGGGGCGGCACGGTGGTGTAGTGGTTAGCGCTGTCGCCTCACAGCAAGAAGGTCCGGGTTTGAGCCCCGTGGCCGGCGAGGGCCTTTCTGTGCAGAGTTTGCATGTTCTCCCCGTGTCTGCGTGGGTTTTCCCCACAGTCCAAAGACATGCAGGTTAGGTTAACTGGTGACTCTAAATTGACCGTAGGGTGTGAGTGTGAATGGTTGTCTGTGTCTGTGTCAGCCTTGTGATGACCTGGCGACTTGTCCAGGGTGTACCCCACCTTTCGCCCGTAGTCAGCTGGGATAGGCTCCAGCTTGCCTGCGACCCTGTAGAACAGGATAAAGCGGCTAGAGATAATGAGATGAGATGAGATTCTTTTGTAGGATTGGTTTAAAAAATATACAGCAGTTTGTCACACATTTTGTCACCTCACTATCATTAGGAATATGTTTCCATTTATTATGGGGAGACCCAGTCATAAACCTGCTTAATACACTCCCTTTAATTAATAAATACTGTTTAAATAAAATATTTATTGAAACATTTTATTGATTAAGGCTATATTGGCCTTATTAAGACTGGCTATATGATAAATTAAACGGCTTCACTGGGCTCAAAGCTCAGAGAGCAGCCTGTAATGGTAAGGGTCTACTTGTTTACGCCCCTTACACCGATCTTTTGTGTCAAAGCGCTCGTACTATGGCACTCGTTTGCTTTACAAAAATTGTTTATTTCCATTTATTATGGGGAGACGCAGTCATAAACCTGCTTAATGCATGCCCTTAAATGAATTATGGTTTGTTTATATCTCGATCTTGTCACACATATTGTCACCACATATAAAATAATTGATAGTGCGTATGGAAAAAGGCTTTGGACGAAATGTCTCAACTATTGGATAACATGCCATTGGACAAAATTGTCATTGGACGAAGTGTCCTGATCCCCAACAGTTCAATGCTGAGTTTCCCAAAAGCATCGGTGCACAAAGATCATCATTAAATGGTAGCATGAGCAGCACAATGAACGCTCTCTCCTTGTTAAGATGCTCTTAGTGTTAAGATGCTTTTGGGAAACCCACTGCAGTTCTTTCTCTCCTTAGTCCAGGTAAGATGCTTCTGACATTGTCTCTGAATCAGAAGTGGCTTGATATTAGGAACACAACAGTTGTAGCCTCTTTCCTAAAGGCGTCTATGCATGGTGGCTCTTGATGCACTGACACCAGCTTCAGCCCACTCCTTGTGAATCTCTCCCTTCTGTGATTTTCTGTGGCTTACCTTCCTTGTGGACGGTGTCGATGATCATCTTCTGGAGAACTTTCAAGTCAGCAGCCTTCCATATGATTGTGGTTGCGTGTACTGAACTTGACTGAGAGATACACGGTATTAATACGGTTTTACTCAAATTTGAAATTAAATATTCTCATGTTCTGGGATTTAAGTTTTTGTGCAGTAGGCCATAATTATCAAAATTAAAATAGAAAAATGCTTGAAACGTTTGTTTACATACAATGAGTCTAGAATATATTACATTTTAATTTTTTTAAATAACTGATGGAAAATATTAAACCTTTTCATGATATTCTAATTGCCTGAGATCCCCATGTGTGTACAACAATCAGCCACAAAATTTAAAACACTGACAGGTAAAGTCAATTACATTGATTGTGGATACAGTGGCACCTATCAAGGGGTGAGATACTGTATATGAGGCAGCAAGAGAAGAGTCAGTTCTTGAAGTTGATGTCTTGGAAACAGGAAAAATGGGCAAGTGTAAGGATCTGAGTGACTTTGACAAGGGCCAGATTGTGATGGCTAGATGATTGGGTCTGAGCATCTTTACATTACATTACATGCCATTTAGTAGATGCTTTTATCCAGAGCAACGTACAACGAGCGCAAAAGTCAGGTACATGAAGTGCTGAACTTCTAGACAAGAAAGTTCTAGTGCCAAATGAACACATGACCGCAATACCTATTGTAATATGCTGTTGGAATACCAATACTCAAACAGCTAAGGAAACAAACCAACCATATAAAGTACAACTAAATAGAGAACTCAAGACTGCTAACCCCAGGCTAGATTGTACACAGCCTGAGTTGGTCTCGACTGAAACACAGTTACATCATGGGCAGGGAAGACGGGGCGAGGTGAAGCCTGAAGAAGTGAGTCTTCAGTCTGTGCTTGAAAGTGGTCAGGGAGTTGGCAGTTCTGACCTCAATGGGAAGGTCATTCCACCAATGGGGAGCCAGGACAGACAGCAGTCTTGAGCGGACCGGGCAGGAGCAGCGAGGAGGGGCCAGATGACCAGTAGTAGCAGAGCGTAAGGATCTGGCTGGCATGTCGGGGCGAATCAGACTCTGGAGGTATGCTGGCCCTAACCCCTTGACAGCCTAGTAAGCTGGCACCATTGTTTTAATTTTGATGCGAGCTGCAATAGGTAGCCAGTGCAGGTTGGCAAGCAGAGGGGTGACATGGGAAGAACGAGAGAGGTTGTAGACCAGGTAAGCTGCAGCATTCTGGATGAGCTGCAGGGGCCTGATGGCAGAAACTGGAGGGCCAGCAAGTAGAGAGTTGCAGTAGTCCAGGCGGGAGAGGATCAGCACTTGGACCAGGAGCTGAGTAGAGTAGGTGGTAAGAAAAGGGTGGATCCTTCGGATGTTATAGAGGAGGAATCCACATGTCTGGGTCAATGCAGCGATGTTCGCGGAGGAGTGTTCGTCATCAAACAACCTCTAGGTTCTTTGCACTGGGTGAAGGAGACCTAGAGCTGTCCCCCAGGGAGATGACAATGTCCAGGGGTGGAGAGGATGGAGCATGAATGTAGATTGCCTCTGTCTTGCCTGGGTTGCACTTTAGGTGATGGTTGTCCATCCAGCTCTGGATGTCACACAGGCAAGCAGAGATGTGGGTGGAGATATGTGTGCCAGAAGGAGGAAATGAGAGAAACAGTTGGGTGTCATCAGCATAGCAGTGGTAACATAGGCCATGAGCAGAGATAATTGGGCTAAGAGACTATGTGTAGAGGGAGAAGAGAAGCAGACTAAGGACTAAACCTTGAGGGACACTGGTGGTAAATGGGCATGGTGCTGATACCTGCATGGTGCAGGTTACCAGACCAGGTAACCTGGAAGGAGTGACCATTGAGGTAGGACTTGAACCAGTCTAGGGCTGTCCCGCAGACCCTAGAACTGATAATGATGACAGGAGGGTGGAGTGATCAACAGTGTCAACTGCAGCAGAAAGCTCAAGGAGAATCAGGACCGAGAAGAGGGAGGCAGCACATACTGCATAAAGTGCCTCACTGAGAGAGAGAAATGCAGTCTTGGTTGAGTGTCCAGTTCGGAAGCCAGACTGGTGAGGATCCAGGAGGTTGTTCTGTGAGGAAAAGCGGAGGGTTGGTCAGCAACAGCACGTTCAAGCGTCTTTGATAGGAAGGGGAGAAGAGAAACGGGGTGGTAACTCTGGATGACAGAGGGGTCTAAGGTGGGTTTTTTTCAGCAGAGGGTTGACATGGACCCAGTTGGAGGAAAAGTCTCTGGAGGACAAGGAGGAGTTGATGGGGGAGGTGATAAATGGGAGGATGTCAGGAATGATGGTCTGGAGGAGAGATGAGGGGATGGGGTCAAGGGCACAGGTGGTTGGGCAGTGAGAGAGCAGGAGCTGAGAGACATCTAAAGTGGAAAGAGGGGGAAAAGCAGAGAGCAAGGGGGAAGAGACCGGGAGGGTGAGGCAGGTGTGGTGAAGGAGTTGTGGATTGCTATGATCTCAAAAAAGATGGCAAAGTCCTCTGCAATGATGGAGGACTGAGGTGCAGCTGGTGGAGAGTTGAGGAGAGAACAGAAAATGGAAAATAATTGATAAGGGTTGGAGATGGAGGTGTGAATTTTGGAGTGATAAAACTCGATCTTGGCTGATTTGAGTGAGGCTGAGAACTCAGCAAGGAGGGACTGGTAGTGGGACAGGTTGGCAGGGACCCTGGATTTTCTCCACTTCCTTTCTGCTGCACGGAGACCGATTCTGTAGGAGCGAAGTGTTTCAGAAGTGCATCTCCAAAATGGCACATCTTGTGGGGTGTTCCCAGTATGCAGTGGTTAGTCCCTAACAAAAGTGGTCCAAGGAAGGACAACTGGTGACAGGGTCATGATTGTCAAAAGCTCATCGATTTGCATGAACCACGAAGGCTAGCCCATATGGTCCAATCCCACAGAAGAGCTACTGTAGCACAAACTGCTGAAAAAGTTAATGTTGACACCTTTCTGTTTTAGCCAGCAGTAACTTTCTCAGCAGTTTGTGCTACAGTAGCTCTTGTGTGGGATTGGACCATATGGGCTAGCCTTCATGCCTCATGCGAATCGATGAGCCTTTGACGCCCATGACCCTGTATTTTTTACACACACACACACACACACACACACACACACACAGAGTTGCGGTCAGAAGTTTATATAAACGAACATGAATGTCATGGCAATATTAGGCTTTCAGTGATTTCTTTGAACCCTTCTTTTTCTGTGGCAGAATGACTGTACTACATACAACTTTAGTCAATGAAATTAAACAGACAAGGTAAAAAATGTACACGCACCCACTTGGATTATTAATTCAATGGTACTAAAAGTTCTAAAATGTCTTTTTACTTGCCAAGGTCTAACTTCTAATTAGTGATCATGATTGACTACACCTGGTAGCTTCTCTGTGCCAACATAAAAAGGGTTTGTTTGTTTGTTTGACAGCACTCATGGGATTGGCAAACACAATACAGTGGGAAAGTCCAAGGAGTGCAGTGCAGATTTGAGAAACAATCATAGATTTACACAACTCAGTAATGTTACTTGAAGCCATTTATGAACAACTGCAGATTCCAAAAGCATCAGTTCAAATAGTTGTACGTAAATAGAAGTTATTGGGAGGTGTAGCCACTTTGCTGGAAGAAGACCCAAACTGTTACCCACACCTGAGAGGAAATTGGTTTGGATGCTCAGAAGTGACTCAGAAACCCTCAAGGCACAGACCTATGTTAAACTGGAAGCTGCTGGAACACCGTCTACAATTGAGTGAGTTTTATATCATCAAGGACTGAGAGGCTGCCATCCAAGAAGGAACCCTGTGCTCCAAAATCAACACCTTGAAGCTTAACTAAAGTTTGCAGCTGATCACATGGACAGAGAAAAAGCCTTCTGGAGAAAAGTTATATGGTCAGATGAGACAAAGATTGAATTATTTGGCGACAATGACCAGAGGTACACTGTAACAGCTGTTCAGCATGGTGCTGGGGATCCTCATGCTCTGGGGCTGTTTTGCTGTTAGTGCAACTGGTGCATTTCACAAAGTGGATAGAAAAAAGATCCTCAGAATTCTTGAGCATGACCTCACGCCATCTGCTAGATGCTTGTAACTTGGACACAATTGGGTGTTTTGAGAAGATGGTGAAAAAGACAGTGACCCCAAATTCATATCAGAGCTGGTTGTGGAATGGATAAAGCAGGCTAACATTAAGCTTAAAACAAGTCCTGACCTCAGGCCGATCAAAATTATATGGATTGTGCTTAAATGGTTGATCTGTGCCAGGAACCGCACACGTTTTACTTGAACTCTGGCAATTCTGCCAAGAAGAGTCATCAAATATCCAAACAGAATACTACCGGAGACTTGTTGATGGCTTCTAAAAGTGTCTGGTCAAAGTGAAACTTGTTAAAGGGATAGTTCGGGATTTTTGACATGAATCTGTATGGCATCCCCATCAATAGTGTCGTGCAAACACACTGACTTACCCCTGACAGCATCCTGTGAGTCCAGTTCTTGTCCAGTTTTGGTCCAGATGAAAGTAGTCCGGCAAGTTTGTTGGGGTCACGAAAGTAAAACGTTTTTCGTCTCAAAACAGTACGTGTTCAAAAGAGTGATATATTTGCATCACAAAACCGTTGCCAAATAAAAAGTCAGACCTCGAAATCGCTTGGCATTATTTTCTCTCCCTTCTTATCACTGCACGCTGCCGGCTTCATCCAGCTGCGGCTCCAGCTTCAAGGATAAGCTGGAGCTGCATAAGTAGGAGTCCCGGCGGATGGTTTGTATTTGATTCGTTTATATCCCGACCTTGTTAGCTGTCAGATTTATGTTCATGGACCCGGTAAGCTGGTAAATAATATTTATTATTATTTTTTTTTTTCTTTACCAAATTCTAACAGAAAACGAGAGCGCCCGAAAGGGAAAACCGAGCCGAGCCGCCTCACGGCTGTAATGCAAATTGCTTTCCTCCTCAGTATACAAGTGCGCTTCCATGGCAGGGAAAAAGAAACTACCACTGCTGCCTATGTAGTGCCCTATTTATACAAATAGGAGTCATTCAGGATTCAGCCATGACACGGAGCAAAAACATGGCTGAATCCTGAATGACTCCTATTTGTATAAATAGGGCACTGCATAGGCAGCAGTGGTAGTTTCTTTTTCCCTGCCATGGAAGCGCACTTGTATACTGAGGAGGAAAGCAATTTGCATTACAGCCGTGAGGCGGCTCGGCTCGGCTCGGTTTTCCCTTTCGGGCGCTCTCGTTTTCTGTATATAAGTTTGACCTGGTGTTGATTTCAGAAAACCCAAAATAATAACTTGCATACCAAATTATTTTTTGTTTGTTTTTTGTTTTGTTTTTAAAATCTTATTAAGGGTGTTGTATACTCATTCTGCCACAAGCAAAAAGAAGAAAAAAAAGATTCAAAGAAATAATTGAAAGGCCAATATTAGCATGGACAATATTGTCCAAGTAGGTACACTTCTGACTGCAACTGTATGTCTGCATGCATGTCTGTATGTATTGAGGTATTTCACTCACGTGACCAAGTCATGTGATGCTGCCATTTTGGACGGCACGGCTCGAATCAGTTTGAATGCGAGGAAGGCGACAAACGAAAAACAAAAGAAAAAGGAGCGAGATGCAGAAAACACCTTCACTATCCAGTGACGTAGGGCATTTACAGGGCGAGCAGAGGGAGAGGTATTTGCAAAAATTGAGGTTAGCAGGCTTAGAGAACGATGTTTACCTGCTTCCACCAGGATTGTTCACTGACGTACGGAAGTACACGAAGCCCTCGTCTTTACCTGACTTCGGCCCACATGATCTGTACACCTATGTCGTTAAAAACCCATCGCCATACACAGGTATTGATCTGACAGCGTATAAGAGTTTGGATGCCTACAAATATTTTGTGTCAGGCTGGGTAACATGCCTACATCAGCGGGTCGTCCCTGGAGCCGGTGGTCGCCATCTGATTACAGCTAAGGTTTGTTCACATTTTCATTTACTTTCGGTCCTCAGGATAAACAAAATGTTATTAAATGTCATTGAAATAACTTCTTAGTCTGTTGAGACATGGCCCGTTATAAATTTGCTGTTACCAGGCAATGACTAAGAACTGTATTATTAGGGTCGGTGTCTGTGTTGTAGCAGTGTACTAGCAGCTAGCTGTTAGTACTAGCTAATGTCAACAACATAGTAGCTGGTATGTTACTGTAGCAATGTTTACGTTCAGTCATTTGGATGACTGTTAAAACCTTTCAGTCTCAAGTTTTTCCTTTACTGGATTTACTAGTTTACTGAGCTAGCGCGCTCGGCCAAACCGGGAGCCATCGCGCGCTCTCCGGCCGAGCCGGGAGCCATCGCGCGCTCTCCGGCCGAGCCGGGAGCCATCGCGCGCTCTCCGGCCGAGCCGGGAGCCATCGCGCGCTCTCCGGCCGGGCCGCGAGCCATCGCGCGCTCTCCGGCCGGGCCGCGAGCCATCGCGCGCTCTCCGGCCGGGCCGCGAGCCATCGCGCGCTCTCCGGCCGGGCCGCGAGCCATCGCGCGCTCTCCGGCCGGGCCGCGAGCCATCGCGCGCTCTCCGGCCGGGCCGCGAGCCATCGCGCGCTCTCCGGCCGGGCCGCGAGCCATCGCGCGCTCTCCGGCCGGGCCGGGAGCCATCGCGCGCTCTCCGGCCGGGCCGCGAGCCATCGCGCGCTCTCCGGCCGGGCCGCGAGCCATCGCGCGCTCTCCGGCCGGGCCGCGAGCCATCGCGCGCTCTCCGGCCGGGCCGGGAGCCATCGCGCGCTAGCTCAGTAAACTAGTAAATCCAGTAAAGGAAAAACTTGAGACTGAAAGGTTTTAACAGTCATCCAAATGACTGAACGTAAATATTGCTACAGTAACATACTAGCTACTGTTGTTGACATTAGCTAGCTTGCCGTCCAAAATGGTGGACACCGGGGCGTCACGTGACCCTGTGACGTCAGGTGAAATACCTCAATATCCCAGAGTTGAAGCTGTTCAGTACAGAGGGATGGGCTAAAATTCCTCCAAGCTGATGTTCAGGACTGATCAACAGTTACTGAAAACATTTGTTTGCAGTTATTGCTGCACAAGGCAGTTACAACAGATACTGAAAGCAAACATTCATGTACTTTTGCCACTCACTGATGTTATATTGAATCATTTTCCTTAATAAATAAATGACTAAGTATAATTTTATTTGTCTCATTTGTTTAATTGGGTTCTCTTTCTCATTTTAGGACTTGTGTGAAAATCTGATGTTTTAAGTCATATTTATGCAAAAATATAGAAAATGCTAAAGGATTCACAAAATTTCAAGTGTGTGTGATGTATTAAAATATAAATATTTTAATTTGTGTATCTGTATTTGAAATAAGTTTAACTTGACAGTATAATCCATATATAAAAATCTAGTAACTCACAAATAAGATTCAGAGATGGTCAGTTGTGATTTACTAGTCATTTGTTATTACATTAGTTCTTTTACACTCTAGTCATTAGTTCCATTACATTAGGTCTTATGTGTAAATTGACTGATACCTTTCAACAATGAGATCCCTTTGATGCTTTGTAAGCTCTCTGCGAACCATGGCTTTTGCTGGAGGATGCAACCGAGTAAATGTCAGGAAAATCCTACTAGGACAGCTGAACTTTTATTAGGGGTTAATCAGAGTCATTTTAATTGATGGCAGGTGTGTACCCAAAATGACTGAATGCTGTAATTAAGTCAAAAGGTGCTTCGACAAAATATTAGTTTAAGGGTGTGCACACTTATGCAACCAGCTTATTGTACGTTTATTTTTTATGTTTTCCCCACCAACAGACTTATTTGTTTTTCAATTGAATTGTACAGGTTGTAGGTCACATTAAAGGTAGAAAAAGTTTTAAAATTATTTATTGTGGTCTCATAGGTTTTTCTGATGTAAAAAAACAACAACAATCATTTTAATGGGGTGTGTACACTTTTTATATCCACTGTACAAACTCAGGAGCAGGATATAAACAAACTTCCGAATTTATGGGATTTTCATGAATACCAATTTTTTTTGTGTAAACTCTCATACGAACAATCAAGGAGGCCCATTGTGTGTTGGTGAACAGTACATCATAAATGTTGTTAACTGTATTCAGTAAAACTAGTGTTGCACAAATTTTCCTATAGCATGGATTAAAAAAAATAATAAGATTCAAGACATTACAAATAGGCAGAAATTTTCTATGCCTATTCTTAACCTGCAGTACTGGGGCAGGCCAAGAAGATTGCAGCAGTTTTCAAAGATGACATATCCACTGAAATCAGTATATTATGACATGCATTAAATGTTCAATAGAAGCTAATGTTTTCGCACTATGTGCTAGGATTGGCTAAACTGAATTCAAAGGTTAGGCAGTGAATGACGGTGCTTACCACCAGAAGTAATGGTTGGTGTTAACAGTTTCTCTGTTTGAATACTGTAGCTTTTTATTACCAGGTGTCATTTCCTGTCTGTGCACTTGTGCTTGAAGAAACTTCAAAAACTACCTTGTCCTGCCTAACTCCATATTGGATATCTCTCTGAAAAAACACTCCTAAATTGGCACTGGTTACACTGAGTTGTTTCTGTTCATGGGTTTTGAATTGAAATGTCTCGCAGAGAGGACCTGATCACTCTCCACCTTGCATCAAATGAATGGCTTAGGTATTTAAAAAATGTTGAGGGGCAACTGAGCACATGAATATTTTTGTAAAATTAATTATAGAAGACAATGAACTTGGTTAACTCTGCTGTATCTTAAATCAATTTACTAGAAGTTATTCCTGTGGTTTCTGTGGTTTTTTTTTTTTTTTTTAGCTATAGTTGATGAATTGGAGTAAGGACTAAATACTGTTTTGATTTACCAATATTAGATGAAACCCAATATTCCAACCAATTTGGGGCAAATTTGTGTGCTATGTATATGACGCAACCTGTATTAAGCTTGGACACTCACTCACTGACTCTATTTACTTCTTTCTACAGCATCTCTGAGTAGTCTACTGATCACACCATTCTCGTCACCTGGCTCTTCTTTCACCAGTAGCTGTGCCAGTAGCTACCAACGCCGCTGGTTACGTAGCCAGACCACCAGCTTGGAAAATGGAGTCTTCCCCCGATGGTGCGAATGCTGCAAGCAGTATACATACAGACACTTAACAGTCTTACTCAAAGACATGCCCTTTGCTTCATCCCATCTCTAGAGACAAACAAATTTTTTGCTTTTTCTTTCTTTGCTTCATAAACGGAGATGCAAAGTCCTTGCTTTTTGGCGAAATATGCATTTTGAGATCAGAATAGGTCACCTATGAGAATCATGTGGATTCAGTAAGAGGATGGGGGAGAGTATCCACAAGCAGAAAAATGTTCTTGCAAGGGAGCATTTCTGCTCTGTGAGCACATACAACAGTCATAAATACATCCTCAAAACCACATTTTTGCACATGGAACAGAAATGCTCCCTCACAAACACACTTTTCTCCTCTCGCGTTGTGTTCTTTGCACTCGTATCACATGCACACACATGGTTTTTATGTGCTCGTGTTTCGAGACAAATTAAATGCCAGACTTGATCCAGGTGCAGGATAATGAGAAGAGCTTCTCATCTTCAGCAGTACTTTTACTTCATTTTAACTCCAAAATTAATCAATAATAAACATCATACATGGTCACAGCTGATTTTTGCTCTGCATAGGACCTAGTCAAGTCAGTTTATTTGTATAGTGCTTTTAACAAAAGACGTTGCAAAGCAGCTTAACAGAAAAATAAAGACTTTAAACATATGAACAAATTTTATCCCTCATAAATCTATTTATTCCTAATGAGCAAGCCTGAGGTGATGGTGGCAAGGAAAAACTCCCTCAGACGAGGGGAAGAAACCTTGAGAGGAGCTGGAGTCAAAAGCGAATCCATCCTCATTTGGGTAATAACAGATAGTGTGACTACTTGCTTCTATAACTGTGTCCTATATAGTCACAAAGTACTATTGTGTAACCAGGAAATTCATTAGAGTTTTAGCATGAAGCCTATTTTGTTGAAGTTATCAGCTGTTTATTGATGGAAACGAGTACAAAACTGTTCATGACAACTGTCCAGCCATCTTCTAAGTGCATCTTTGGACTATCTATCTGGGGCCATCCTCCACAGGAGTGATGTGATGAGACTCCAGCCAGAAGTAGGGCATCAGGATGGATCAGGTAGGTCTGAAAAGCAGGAGAGGCCAGCATCACTGGCATCTCAGGATTGACATACAACTTAAGAAAGAGAGAGAGGTTGTTAAGTCTGCCCATTATCAACTAATGGATAAGAACAGTATACATTGTGTGCTGAGTGCAAGCAGGGACTCTGGCAAGACAATGACCTCATAAATAAAAGGGAGAGCCAGAAGGTAATACAGGCTTGAGGGAGCCCTGGGACATAAAACAGCCAGCCACTCCAATAGCAAAAAACTTGAGTGAACAGACCAAAGCGGTAAAACATCCATTTCTTTATTCAAATAATACAGTTAACCCTCTGGGGTCGAGAGCTTTGCCGGCAAAGCTTGGCAGGTTTAAAATAAGTAGGTAATGTATCTTCGGGAGTATGGGGTTCGGGGCTCTTTGCTAAGGGCTGTCCAGTCCCTGTACGAACGGAGCAGGAGTCTGGTTTGCATTGCCGGCAGTAAGTCAGACCTGTTCCCAGTGCATGTTGGACTCCAGCAGAGCTGCCCTTTATCACCGGTTCTGTTCATAATTTTTATGGACAGAATTTCTAGGTGCAGCCAGGGGCCGGAGGGAATCCTGTTTGGGAACCACAGGATTTCATCTCTGCTTTTTGTGGATGATGTTGTCCTGTTGGCTTCTTCAAACCAGGACCTTCAGCATGCACTGGGGCAGTTTGCAGTCAAGTGTGAAGCGGCTGGGATGAGAATCCATCTAGTGACCGCTGATGAAAAAACTGAATTGTGTTCATTAACCTATGCATATTGTTACACAAATTACGACTTTTAATAAAGCCAGTTTGGTCCTCCTTAATAAGCAGGGGGAGTAAACCCTCTAGCTGCATAGCAAGCATCTTTGAGAGGAGCTTCAGATCTATGTTTAATAGCAAGATGGGCTATAGGAGGCACAATCCTCAGGCTGTTTATCCTTCTTTAAAATTAAGGAAATATTAGCTTCCCTCCAGAACATGGGTGGAACACTCTTTTCAAAAGAATCATTATACATGTTTAGCAGAGGATCAACTAAAAGGTTTTGAAACTCTTTGTAGAACTCAGTACTGCGAGTGTCTGGTTCAGCAGCTTTTTCAGATTGCATCCCTTTAATAGCATGCAATATCTCTTACTTAGACATAGGAGCATTGAGGGTAGATTTCTTATCATCTGATAGACTGGGCAAATTAAGTGAAGAGAAGAAATGTTCCATTAACTCTGGGGCATCAGCTTGCAACTCTTATAAAATTTTCATAAAAGTTCCAAAATGTCATTAATAGTTGTAGTATCAAATGACTGAATACCATGACAATTTGTAATTGAAGAAATAATGTGGGAATCAGCCTTTTTCTTTTTTTAGGTAAGCCAAGTATTTACCTGCTTTATCACCATGTTTGTGCATTTTTGCTTCTTTGTTTGGCGAATTGAATTTTGCCTTCTGTGTGTTTTCATTATAGGGTAGTCACACTAGAGGCGGAATGAGCCGGAATGCCGTCGGAATGAAAATTCTTCGTGTATTCCGGGATATTCGAAGTGCATTCTAAAAATTCTGACTGCATTCTGAGTGCATTCCAAACATTCGGGCCCATTCTTCTGGCCGGCCCAAATGTTTTGCTCATGCTCAAAACATTTGAAGTGCATTCGAAGAGGAGAAATATCGAACGGCATTTGAAGTGTATTCTAACTGCATTCTGACTGCATTCTAAATATTCTTACGGTATTCCAACAGCATTCGAAACATTCTGATCGTGTTCGAGGTAAAAATCGAAATTGCAAGCCACTTCAAATCCTGCCAGAATGTCCCGAATGAGCCGGAATGTTGTCGGAATGAAAATTCTTCATATATTCCGGGATATCTGAAGTACATTCTAAGTATTCGAGCTGCATTCTCTTTGAATTCTTAGATGTTCGAAACATATTTGGCGGCTATTCCGGGAGCGTTCTGACTGCATTTGAGATGAATTCGTATAGCATTCGAGGCACCTTCCAACCAAACTTTGGGTGGTATTCGGGCAGCACTCGAACCACACTCATACGGCATTCAAAGTGCATTCTTAATATTCTTACTGCATTCTAGGTATTCCTACTGTGTTCCAACTACATTTGAGCTGCATTCGAAAGCTAATACACCCAGAATGTCCAAGAATCATTTGAGGTGGGTTTGAAGTGCATTCTAAGTATTCAAACAGCATTCTTACAAAGCTGTAAGAATGTTGGTCAGTTTGAAATTCCCGCCCGAATGTGGCATGAATTTTGAAAAATTTTTCATTATGGCTGGTTCTGCTTGATTCCTGCTAATTCCGAATAAGTGTGATGGGACCTTTAAGATGGAGTCTAGTGAGGAGCGGAGTGCTGAAATTTCTTTAAGCTTTTTTGGAGATGGATTCTTAATAAAGTCTTTCTCTGCAAGTTGAAGTTTAGAGTGGTGCTTGAAAGTTTGTGAATCCTTTAGAATTTTCTATACTTCTGCATAAATATGACCTAAAACATCAGATTTTCACACAAGTCCTAAAAGTAGATAAAGAGAACCCAGTTAAACAAATGAGACAAAAATATTATACTTGGTCATTTATTTATTGAGGAAAATGATCCAATATTACATATCTGTGAGTGGCAAAAGTACAGTATGTGAACCTCTAGGATTAGCAGTTAATTTGAAGGTGAAATTAGAGTCAGGTGTTTTCAATCAATGGGATGACAATCAGGTGTGAGAGATCCCTGTTCTTTAAATAAAACAGGGTGCCCAATCAAAGTCTGATCTTCACAACACGTTTGTGGACGTGTATCATGGCATGAACAAAGGAGATTTCTGAGGACCTCAGAAAAAGCCTTGTTGATGCTCATCAGGCTGGAAAAGGTTACAAAACCATCTCTAAAGAGTTTGGACTTCACCAATCCACAGTCAGATTGTGCACAAATGGAGGAAATTCAAGACCATTGTTGCCCTCCCCAGGAGTGGTTAACCAATAAAGATCACTCCAAGAGCAAGGCGTGTAATAGTCAATGAGGTCACAAAGGACCCCAGGGTAACTTCTAAGCAACTGAAGGCCTCTCTCACATTGGCTAATGTTCATGAGTCCCCCATCAAGAGAACACTGAACAACAGTGGTGTACATGAATGAATGAATGAATGAACCCTTTATTATCACTGTACCAGCGAAATTGACCATCAACCTGTCCTTACTTACATACATACATACATACATACACATGGGAGTAGACAAGACAGGGATAAAAGAAAAATACTAGTAACATGAGGAGAGGGGAGGAGAAAAAAAAGCAACCCCCACACTATGCTCCTGTGAAGAGTACAGTGTGGGAACATTAAAAAAAAATCTCAGCACATAAGCACAAATAACACAAGTACACTCTGCAACATGAAAACTCAGGACTTGAGGGGGAGAGGGGGGGCAATCAGGGGTGGGGGGTAAAAGGGGGGGAGGGGAGGAGGTAGAGGTAACCCAGCACAAGCAAGCAGCCATCTGCTCCTGCAGCCATGATGGTGCTGGTCACACACCCGCTTGTCACACTGGGGGTGAAAAACAGCGACCGCGGGAAAAGGGGGGAGGAATACGAGAGAGTCTAACAGCAGTGACCTCCAGGGGGAATTGTTGCTCCAGCAACGGCCTTGGCCAAGGCCAGTGCTGGCTTGGAGAGCCGAAACAGATAAGATTGTTTGGTCTTTGGGTCAAGCAGCCACATTCCTTTAATGCCTACTCTGATAGTCCACACTGGTCCCCCAAATCCATTTTCCTTTGCAAAGCCGAAAGCTTCTCCAAAATGATGTCCATATTGCGGTTCAAGTTCTGAATAGCCACAGTCTGAGTGCCGACAGTTCTGCCCACCGCTTCAGTCATGTCGGGCAGCTTTATTGGGCTTTGAACAGCTGTCACTGTTTTCCGATTTCCTCGATAAACCAGGGCAATGCCTAATCCAATCAGCAAAAGTCCTGTAATCATGGTTCCGAATAGGTAGATGTCTTCAATGTCCTCCACAGAAAGAACCACCAGGCACACGACCTGCCACTTCTCCCATGCGTCTATCGTGTAGCCAGCTGCGAACGTTCCGGCAGGACAGGCTGGTTCCCCTGAACCCAGGCTTCTCGTCGAGAAGATTGTGTCAATTGCGTGAAGAGACCAGTTTATCAATTCCATGTTTTTTAGTTTGGAGAGCAGTGCAGAGAGAGTCTCTCAGAAGTATAGACACTAGACAGACGAGACAGCAGAAGCAGGAAAGATAAGGGAAGGGAGAGACAGAGAATGCGACCGCCTTCTGCGAGAGCACGGAGAAGTAGTACATGGCAGGGTTATAAGGAGAAAGCCACTGCTCTCCAAAAAGAATATTGCTCCTCATCTGCAGTTTTGCTAAAGATCACGTGGACAAGTCAGAAGGCTATTGGAAAAAATGTTTTGCGGATGGATGCAACCAAAATAGAACATTTGGGTTTAAATGAGAAGCATTATGTTTGGAGAAAGGAAAACATTGCATTCCAGCATAAGAACCTTATTCCATCTGTGAAACATGGTGGTGGTAGTATCATGGTTTGGGCCTGTTTTGCTGCACCTGGGGCAGGATGGATCAACAGGTTGATGGAACAATAAATTCTGAATTATACCAGCGAATTCTAAAGGAAAATGTCAGGACATCTGTCCATGAACTGAATCTCAAGAGAAGGTGGGTCATGCAGCAAGACGACGACCCTAAGCACACAAGTCATTCTACCAAAGAATGGTTAAAGAAGAATAAAGTTAATTTTTTGGAATGGCCAAGTCAAAGTCCTGACCTTAATCCAATTGAAATGTTGTGGAAGGACCTGAAGCGAGCAGTTCATGTGAGGAAACCCACCAACATCCCAGAGTTGAAGCTGTTCTGTACGGAGGAATGGGCTAAAATTCTTCCAAGGCGGTGTGCAGGACTGATCAACAGTTACTGGAAATGTTTAGTTGCAGTTATTGCTGCACAAAGGGGTCACACCAGATACTGAACGCAAAGGTTCACATACTTTTGCCACTCAGATCTATAATATTGGATCATTTTCCTCAATAAATAAATGACCAATTATAATATTTTTCTCATTTCTGCTTAACTGGGTTCTCTTTATCTACTTTTAGGACTTGTGTGAAAATCTGATGTTGTTTTAGGTCATATTTAGGCAGAAATATTGAAAATTCTAAAGGGTTCACAAACTTTCAAGCACCACTGTAGATTCTAAAATCTGCCTTTGTTCTGCTTGCTTATGCCTTCTACTAGATGTGTAAGATATGATAAGATCTCTTGATGAGGCTTTGGATGTTTCCCATAGCAGTGATGGGTCATCTGTAGAGGGTAAGTTAATAGACAAAAATGACTTAAATTCTTCTGTGAAATAAGCTATGAACTTATGAGCCTTCAAAATTAGAAGGTTGAGCATCCAATGTCTTTTCTTAGTAAGTTGGTTCTTGAGGCTAAATTGGAGGAATAGAGCGACATGGTCTGATATGACTATATTCCCTATGGAGCTATTAAAAATTGATTGCAACAATATTTTTTGGGTAAAGAAAATATCTATTCTCATATAGCATTTATGAACTTTTGGGGGAAAAAAGAATACTCTTTATCTGCAGGGTGCAAAGCCCTCCATACATCTATAAAATCCAGATTTCACAGAGGGCATTAATAGCCCTTGCCTGAGGGGAGAGAGGCTGTTTGCTCAAGGAGAATTTATCCATAGTCGGGCTTAAATGGCAATTACAATCTCTAACAAATGAGTTCTTGACATTAAGGTCAGACAACTTGGCGAATGTAGTAGTTAGAAAATCACTTGGATGGCCTGGGGGGTAGTAGATATTTATAATAGCAATCTCTTCTCCATATAAAACCCCTTGCACAATTAATTAGTGTCCACCTGTATCCTTAATGCAATTTACAAGTTGAAATAGCATGTTTTTCCTAAATAAAATAGCCGCACCTCTACTCCTTGACGTGAATGGAAAAAAAAAACCTGTCCAAACCCCCCTTGTTGTAATTTTAGATGTTCCTTATCACTTAAATGAGTCTCCTGTAACAGTGCTATTTGAATCCCCTCTCTTTTGAGGTACAGTAAGTCAAGACCTTTCTCCATCTAACAGGTGTGTGGATGCCATTAACATTCCAGGTGCATAAGTTCAACGTTTGCACAGTCATCCAGATTGAAATGAAATATTTCATGAGCACTTAATCCATCTATAAATTGTCACATCATTCAAGTAGAATGTGAGCCAAGTAAAAAAAACAAACAAACAGTATAGATAACAAAAATGTGAACACAAGGTGAAATTTGCCTAACATTGGCAGCAAACTAAAGCACTATCTTTCTCTTAACTAGAGAACAGAAGAGTGCAAGGGCCCTTGGATGACAATAGAAAACTACACCAACTGCTGAAGAAGCAGTGAGGTGACGCCCTGGGTTTAACCTACTATATAAACTTGAGTTAGTAATAACCCTTTATAACAACTTTAAGGCCACCAGCCTATGTACCATCAGTTACTAATGTGTTTCCCATCTAAAACAAGCAAATGAGAAAGAACCTACTGCACAAGTCCAAATCTAGAGACAGTCCGAAGTTCACACATTACCGACAGCAGTCACATCCAACAAGTCAATATATCGCTCCACTTCAGCCGGGTCGTGAAACGTCTTGGTGGAGCCAAGTGACCCTGGGTGTTCTTGGTAGGTGACTCCCGAGTGACACTGGGTAGAACTGGCTATACTCTGCACAAATGGATTTCAGGCTTTTATTCACATTATCAAATCGTTTGCGCCTGCAAAGAATAGCCATAAAGAAATTCTGGAAAATCATCACTGTGGCGTTCTCACGTCCAAGTGCTAGAGCTTGATCTAAATCTGAGTGCAAGATTTTCTCCATCTCCCTTGATGCATCCATCACACACACTGTTTATCCAGAAAGTTATGGAATCTCACCCGGACAGGTCGTGGTCTTGCCAGAGGGGGAGGTTTGGGAGCCAAGGAGCGGTGTGCTCTCTCCAGCTTCAATCTTCCTGTCTTCGTCTCGATGTTTAGGATTTTCGGCAGTCAGGTCTCAAAAAACTGTGTCGGATCATTGCACTCAACATCCTCTGGAAGCCCAACAATGTGTATGTTTATTTTTGTTTGTTTGTTTGTTTTGTTCCTCCTACCATGGTTCTCCAGGTCATCAGTGTGTTCACTCATGTCGCACGCCTGTTTTTCCAGCATAATCAGTTTGTTAATGACAGGATCGACAGTGTCTTCCAGTGTTGAGGTTCATGTCTCCGCTTCGGAGAGCCACTTTTCATGGCTGTCAAGTTCTTCCCATTGCATTTGCAACAACTGTGACAATGGCCCAAGCTTTTCATCAATGACTTTTGAGATGTCAGCTGTTCTCAGAAATCACTTCGTGAAGTGCTGATTCAGGTGCGCTAACGTCAGCGTCAGCACTAGTGTTAGCTTCTTCACTAGCTTATTGGCTAAGCTCTTCTAGTTTGTTGGATTTTGTGTTTCTTCTCTACAGCATGTTGTTGGACTGTCTCAAAAAGTAATTATTGATACTCATTACGAGTTGTGGACTTGCAAGAGGTTGTGAGATGCAGTGTTTGTTGGTTATAATGTAAAAAATCAACGTAGTGACGCAACAGCTCGACTAAACCTGACCTCTCTTCAAGCCGCCATCTTGAGAACACCCATCACCTTTTCTTTTAACAATACTCTGTAAGAATTTGGAAACTAAGGGCACTAATTGAAATTCTTTCACATTCTTGCTTGATATGAGTTCAGTTGTTCAACAGTACAGTGTATCCATTGTCATATTTTCAATGAGAGGCAGGCAGGCCAGTTTAACACTCACTCTTTTTTACTATGAAGCCACGCTGTTGTAACACGTACAGAATGTGGCTTGGCATTGTCTTGCTGGAATAAGCAGGGATCTCCCTGAAAAAAAGGTCTTCTTTTTGTGTTCTATTCAATTTAATATATAGATGCATTTCAAAAAATGAATATCATGAAAAAGTTCTTTTTTTGTCATTTAATTCAAAAGGTAAACTTTCATATACAGTGGTGCTTGAAAGTTTGTGAACCCTTTAGAACTTTCTATATTTCTACATAAATATGACCTAAAACATCAGATTTTCACACAAGTCCTAAAAGTAGATAAAGAGAACCTAGTTAAACAAATGAGACAAATTTATTATACTTGGTAATTTATTTATTGAGGAAAATGATCCAATATTACCTATCTGTGAGTAGCAAAAGTGTGTTAACTTTTGCTTTCAGTATCTGGTGTGACTGGCGGCACGGTGGTGTAGTGGTTAGCACTGTCACCTCACAGCAAGAAAGGTCCTGGGTTTGAGCCCAGTGGCCAGCAAGGGCCTTTCTGTGTGGAGTTTGCATGTTCTCCCTGTGTCTGTGTGGGTTTCCTCCGGGTGCTCCGGTTTCCCCGGTAACAGTTCCTGATGTGAGTGGAGCACAGAAACACAGCAGGCGAGAGTTGATGTTTACACAAAACACTTTATTTAGCTTTTCAGCTTTCTTTCACTCACTCACTCACTCACTCACTCATGCATGTGTTGTGGTCGGGGAGAGAGCCCCTTTTTTCTGCTCTCTCTCTCTCCTTTTATGCTCCTGACCTGTAACAAACAGACGTACATTAATTAACACCAAGTGGAATAACTTAGCCACTTGCCTTCCCTGAGCCCACCCTCCATTCACAGACTGCTGCTTGGCCACGCCCCGGCTGCCACATCCCCCTCCACCATCCGACTCAGGCCGGGGAGCCGTTCGGCCTGAAGCTGACCCCCCCCCCCCCCCGATGGGACAGGAAGTCCGCCACCACCATCTGTGCCCCCGGCCTGTGGATCACCTCAAACTTAAATGGCTGGAGGGCGAGATACCAGTGGGTGATCCCTGCATTTGGCATCCTTCATGTGGTGGAGTCACTGGAGGGGCATGTGGTCCAAACAGAGGGTGAAAGGGCGTCCCAGCAGGTAGTATCAGAGGGTGAGGACCGCCCACTTGATGGCGAGACACTCCTTCTCGATTGTGCTGTACTTGCTTTCGCGCATTGACAGTTTCTGGCTGATGTACAGCACGGGGCGCTCCTCGCTCTCCACCTCCTGGGACAAAACGACCCCCAGCTCTCTGTCCGATGCATCAGTCTGCAAAATAAAGGGGAGAGAGAAGTCAGGGGAGTGTAAAAGTGGCCCCCACACAGTGCAGCTTTTACCTCAAAGAAGGCCTGTTGGCACTGCTCCATCCACTGGACCAGATCTGGAGCCCCCTTTGTAGTGTGATCAGTTAGCGGGCTGGTGACATCCGAATAATTAGGCAGAAACCTACGATAATAGCCAGCCAGCCAGCCCCAAGAACCGTCTCACCTCCTTTTTGGTCTTGGGCCTTGGGCAGGCTGCAATCGCTGCAAGCTTGTTAATTTGGGGACGCACTTGCCAATGGCCCAAGTGGAACCCCAGATACTGTACTTCCACCCACCCAATCGCACACTTTTTCGGGTTAGCTGTGAGGCCCGCTCACCTCAGCAACTTTAGAACGGCCCTCAGGTGTTCCAAGTGCCGCGGCCAATCATGACTGTAGATTATTATGTCATCTAGATAGGCGGCCCCGTAGACAGCATGAGGGCGGAGGACCCTGTTCATAAGCTGCTGTAACGTAGTGGGCACCCAAAACAACCCAAAAGGGAGTGTGACAAATTGGTGTAAACCAAACGGTGTGGAAAAAGCTGTTTTCTCTCGGGATAGAGGAATCAAGGAGATCTGCCAATATCCCTTTGTTAGATCCAGTGTCGAATAAAAGCGAGCAGTGCCTAACCGATCAAGCAACTCATCAATGCGAGGCATTGGGTATGCGTCAAATTTAGACACCGCGTCGACCTTCCTATAGTCCACACAGAACCGGACCAACCCGTCGGTCTTGGGAACCAGGACCACTGGGCTGTTCCAGTCAGTGTGGGACTCCTCGATTTATGCCCATTTCAAGCATGGCGTTGAGTTTGTCCCGAACCACCTTTTTCTTGTGTTCAGGCAAGCGATAAGGGCTGCTATGCACTACTAGCCTGGCCCGCCCATCCTAAGCGTGACGCAACACGAGGGCCTGTTCCGAGCTTAGTCTGGCCAGGCAGGCTATCTACAGCATTTCCAAGCTCCCGAAAAATTGGGAACCAATCAACTTTGAGCATCTCCAACGGCCCTGGGTAGAGGCGTGTTCAAGGCAGTGACGTAGTAGAACTGCGACCAGAAGCCATAGATTGTTTACAGAATCTATGCCGGAAGCGCTTCATTCACATCACGAACATGGAGCAGCGGCAAGCCTTTAACACAGCGGTAGATGCTGTATTGAAAGCATTCAACGGGAAGTTCTCATTGAAAATGGAGCAAAGAGCAGCCCTGGAGGTATTTATTGAAAGGAAGGACGTTTTCGCCTTGCTCCCGACCGGCTTCGGTAAGAGTTTAATCTACCAGTTAGCCCCGTCGCGTCGCATACGTCAGAGGAAAGAGTGATGTGATTGGTTTAAGCTTCGTCACAGCCTTTTCTGGCTTCGACCAGTAGCAAACTGAGGCATTTCAGGGAGGCGGGTCAACCACGGGTTCTGGGAAACGGTTTGGCTTAATAGCTTGGCCAGACCAAATGCTCGGAGAGCTTTGAAGTCGCGTTAGCCAGGCTAATGCACTACCACCCCCAGGGGCGTTTCAATGTGGTGTTCTGAGGTGGGTATGACCAGGAAGGAGCGAGAACACGTCGGAAAATTCCTTTTGCAACTGGGCTACCTCCGTGAGTTGGGCCAGTGAGAGGTGGTCTCCACAAGGGACTGGAGTGGGCCGAGATGTTATCTTTTTCACCTCCGGCCCCAGCTCCGCCTTCTCCGGGACTACTGACACCAACGCCACGAGAACCCCCTCATTCCAGCATTTTAAAAGGTTGAGGTGGTAGATTTGCAGTGCCCCACCCCATCCATTCACCTCACCTCATAGTCGATGTCCCCGACTCGCCGTGTGACCTCGAAGGGCCCTTGCCACTTGGCAACTAATTTAGAACTCGACGTGGGAAATAATACGAGCACTTTGTCTCCCGGCGTGAACTCTCTAAGGCGCGTGCCCCTGTCATACAGCCAGCTTTGACATTCTTGTGCCTGCCGCAAATTCTCCTGGGTTAGGTGCGTGAGGGTGTGGAGTTTTGCGCACAGGTCAAGAACGTACTGGATTTCGTTTTTACTAGGTGACGGTTCCTCCTCCCAATTTTCCCGTAGCACGTCCAGAATGCCACGCGGCTTACGCCCATATAATAATTCAAACGGAGAAAACCCCGTGGAGGCTTGCAGGACCTCTCGTACTGCGAATAACAGGGGCTCGAGCCACTTATCCCAATTACGTGCATCTTCACCTGCGAATTTCCGGATTATGTTCTTGAGTGCTTGGTTAAATCACTCTACTAAGCCATCTGTTTGTGGGTGATAGACATGGGTGCGGATAGACTTGATCCCCAGTAACCCGTACAGTTCGCGCAGTGTGCGTGACATAAACGAGGTGCCTTGGTCTGTCAGGATTTCTTTTGGAATCCCGACCTGGGAGATAAAGCGGAAGAGCGCTTCCGCAATACTGCGTGCTGAGATATTGCGGAGAGGCACTGCTTCTGGATATCACGTTGCATAGTCCACTAGAACTAAAATAAAGCAATATCCCCGTGCTGACCGATCTAAAGGCCCGACAAGATCCATCCCAATTCGCTCAAACGGGGTCTCGATTAGAGGAAGAGGGTGCATCGGCACTTTTGGAGTGGCCGCAGGATTTACTAATTGGCATTCACGGCATGCTGGACATCCCCGCGAATCCCTGGCCAATAGAACCGGGCCATTATTCAGGCTAGTGTTTTATCTTGCCCTAAGTGTCCAGCCATGGGATTAAAGTGAGTCGCATGGAATACGAGTTCCCTTACGGTTCTTTGGGATTAACAACTGGGTTATTCGTTCATTAGTTTGAGTGTCTACAATCTATCCTTAATAATAGAAAAATAGGGGAAGGACGGGGTGGCGTTTGGCTGGAGCGTTTGACCATCGATTACTCTCACTTGGTTAAACGCATGCCGCAGAGTCTCGTCTCGCGACTGCTCTAATGGAAAATCCGTGAGGGATTCCCCAATAGAAGGAGGGGCCTGCTGCTCCTCACTCTGACGCGGAGATGACATAGACGGCTCTGTGACAGCTGCTCCCGCCAATGCAACACTGGGACCTTCCCCTGCTGAACTACAGCAGGGCCCACTCTTCACTAAATGACTCATTAACTCCCCAAATCCCGGCCAGTCAGTCCCCAAAATTATCGAGTGGGTAAGGCGAGGATTAACCACCACCTTTACTCTAAATTTTTGCCCTCAAAAAAGAATGTGGACCGACAATAAAGGGTAGTTGTGAATATCCCCGTGCACACACAACACCTTCACCAACTGTGCTCCCCCCAATGCCTCGTCTTGCACCAGGCTTTGGTGAATTGAGGCCTGATTACAGCCAGAGTCCACCAACGCCTGATCTGTATCCCCTTGGACACTCACCGGTATGCGATACGCTCCAGCCTGATTGAGGGCGGCTCCTGGTGCGTCGGGGATCTGAACCACCGCGCCCATCTCCATTGCCGAGCACTGCTGTTGGAGGTGGCCCGGCTCCCCGCAGCGCCAGCAAACCGGCCCGGGCTTCCTCTCTGCACCGGCGCTCTGGGGCTCACTCACCTGAGGGGGGGAAGAGACAGACACAGAAGGGGGAAACGGGAGGGCACCGCGGGTGCGGCGGGCCAGCTGGGGTGGAGCCGGCCCCCGTCTCCACGGTGGGGGAACGGGGCGATGACGGGACACAGAAGGAGAGAGAGAGGGCAGAAGAGGATGTCCGCTGTCCTGCCGTTGGAACAGCCACCAAATGGTCCTCCACCAGCTCGATGGCCTGATCCAGCGACACTGGGCGGTGGCACTGGACCCACTCTGCAGTCCCTTCCAGTAGACGGGCGATGAACTGCTCCAGTACCACCTGATCGATGATTCCCTCGGCGTCACGGTTGTCGGCCCTCAACAGCAGGCGTCCCGGAGTTGCTGGCCAAACGCGAACGGCCGGCCGACTTCCTCCAGGCGCAGAGCGCGGAAGCGCTGTCGCTGCTGTTCGGGGGTGCGCCCCACACACTGGAGGACGGCCCGGTGGAGGTCCATGGAGACCAGCCGGCGGTCAGCGGGGAGCTGTAGCACGGCCAGCTGTGCCTCGCCCGTTAGCAGGGGGAGGAGGCGCGCCGCACGCTGTTCCACCAGCCAGCCCGAGGCCTCTGCTGCTTGCTTGAAGAGCGTGAGGAAGGCCTCGGGGTCGTCATGCGGGCCCATCTAAGTTAGGGTGAGGGGGGGGAAGGGCCCGTGGAGGTGGTGGACCCCGCCGACGCGAGGAGGTGCCAGAACGCCTGTTGATCTTCCTGCTGTGCCAACACCAGGGCCTCGAATCATTGTTCTTGCTCCTTCTGGAGGGCGACTAGCGCCTGGTGCTGGCTCTGCTGGGCCATGGCGAGGGCGTGGACCAGGTCCGCGAAGGGGGAGGACTCCATGGGGCTGTTCTTTTTCTGTGCTCCGATCCCGGGTTTCGGCACCACTGTGACAGTTCGTATGAGTGGGAGGAGCACAGAAGGACGGCAGGCCAGAACTGAGTTCACAAAATTCGAAGCGCGCAGCAGGTGTTAGTACGCCCGTCATTATAGTGCGGACTTTCCATAGCATAGAAAATCGCTACGTTTCAATTTGTGTAACTGAACTTGTTTCATGTCACTGGTCATATAAACCTATGTAAACAGGAAAAACGTGGAAGAGTTTGGTCGCATCTAACTACAGCCCCAAAAAATACTATTGGCCATACTGAGCCTAGCTACATTGCTAACAGGAGTGACAGCGCATCTGACTGCGTCTGACTGACTGGGAGGTCGCGCAAAGCTCGGACAGGTACGGAGCAGCTCGTCTCAATTCACATAAGAGCATATTTCATTATGGAAGTACGGTGGACTGTTCCTTTAAAGAGAGTGTGCTCATAGATGTTGCGTGTGCATGTGAGTGCATACTTGTGAGAGAGTGTATGTGTGTATGCATAAATATGCATATGACTGTGTGTGTGAGTGTGCACAGAATTGTTGTATATGTTATATCATCAGACTCATGATATCCAATATTTTGTAAAGTTTCAGATCAATCCATCAATGAATTTAACATTTTTTCCCCATTTTCTGCTTGGCCAAATGGTGGCGCTGTGCTAGGCATCTGAATTACACATGTGAATATCATCACAATACACAATATTTTGTAAAGTGTCAGATCATTAAGTTAAGGCATTGCCAATTTCTGCCTCATTTCCTGCTTGGCCAGGTGGTGGCGCTATAACAGGCAGGCCCATTGGGCGTCAGGCTATCATAATACCTATTGAAGTAAGAAGTGTCCGACCATACAGTCAACGCACTGTGGCTTTCTGATATGTTTCCTGTTTATGTGGCAAGATATTAAGATCATAAGGCCATTTCAACATATTACAAGATATCAAAAATCCCTTTGCAATTTAATATCAACGACATCTTGGCATCACGTATAACAAATTTCACATGAATCTCATGAACCGTCTAGGAGGAGCATGTTAAAATTCATCATGTGTCAAAACACACATATTCAAAACCCTATTCTTTCCTTGGCCAGTTGGTGGCGCTATACCAGACAGGCCCATAACGGCTAAAGAGTATCAGAATCATATTACAAGATCAACATTCAGCAATATCTTGGCATATTATACGTTATAATATTTCAACATATTACAACATATCAAAAATCCCTTCGCAATTCAACTTCAGCAATATCTTGGCATCATGTTTGCCAAGTTTGACATGAATTTGATGAACCGTCTAGGAGGAGTATGTTAAAAAATGACCATATGTAATTTCACTCCAAATGGCCTTATGACGACATCATTCCAAAGTTCTACCCATTCATTTCAATGGGAAATGGAAAAAGGGGCGCTATGAAGTCCCTGGGCCATGCCCGGGGCCAAAAGTCTGTGGTTGAGTAGCGGTGACGATGACTGATGTGTGTATCAAATTTCATGAGTTTTCGTGCTTGGAAAATGCCTCAAATAAGGCCAAACGCGACAGAAAAATAATAAGAAGAATCCTTCGAAAAACAATAGGGTCTCGCACCGAACAGTGCTCGGGCCCTAATAATCCTTCGAAAAACAATAGGGTCTCGCACTGAACGGTGCTTGGGCCCGAATAATAATCCTTTGAAAAACAATAGGGTCTCGCACCGAACGGTGCTCGGGCCCTAAAAATGCTTGAAACATTTTAGTTAATGTGTAATGAGTCTAGAGCATATTAAATTTTCACTTTCTTAAATAACTGATTGAAAACATTGCACTTTTTTCACAATATTCTACTTTTTTTATTCACCTTTAGGTTGAAAAGGATTTGCAAATCACTACATTCTGTTTTTTTTTAAATTTACTTCTTATCAGAGGTGGAAAAACCCGGGTGCAGAAAGTAAAAACCCTGCCACATTTTTGCTCCAGCCAATTCAGTGAACCAGCTGATCCTAATTACCACATCCCCTAAGCCAGGTTGATGAGCTAATTGGTGAAATCACCTGTGTTGAGAGCACAGGCAGAAGGAAAACCTAAGCAGGACTTTTACTTTGTCAATCCAGTTTTTCCACCTCTGCTTCTTATCAAAAAAAAGTCAAAGTCCTTCCCACGCCTTACAGTACCTGGTATTCCTAGGCAGTCTCCCACTCAAGTACTAACCAGGCCCAACTCTGTATGGTGGCGCATCGGGCGGCGCCGATCTCCGTTTCCATAGCCCTCGGCCTCTCGTCTATTACATAGCTTGGGTTACAGTGGGGGGCTAGTCCTCTGGTAACCACGAGAGTTTAACTCCCCATGCACATCTGTATTGCAGCGTGCCTTGCCAGATGGTAGTAGGTACCATTTTTATGATGGTCTTTGGTATGACCCGACCGTGAATAGAACTCACGATCTCCCGATCGAGAGGCGGACACGCTACCACTAGGCCACTAGTCGGTTTCTGCTTCTTATACAGCTTCCCAACCTTTTTGCAATCCAAGTTGTATAGTATTGTTTGAATAATAGTCTAAGATGTCAAAAACGAATATTATCAGGTTTATGAAGTGTCCTTATGGATGTCTGAGGCTAACAGGATGATATTATAATAATAATAGTAGTAGTAGTAGTAGTACAACCCCAATTCCAAAAAAGTTGGGACAAAGTACAAATTGTAAATAAAAACAGATTGCAACAATTTACAAATCTCAAAAACTGATATTGTATTCACAATAGAACATAGACAACATATCAAATGTCAAAAGTGAGACATTTTGAAATTTCATGCCAAATATTGGCTCATTTGAAATTTCATGACAGCAACACATCTCAAAGTTGGAACAAGGGCAATAAGAGGCTGGAAAAGTTAAAGGTACAAAAAAGGAACAGCTGGAGGACCAAATTGCAACTCATTAGGTCAGTTGGCAACAGGTCATTAACATGACTGGGTATAAAAAGAGCAACTTGGAGTGGCAGCGGCTCTCAGAAGTAAAGATAGGAAGAGGATCACCAATCCCCCTAATTCTGCGCCGACAAATAGTGGAGCAATATCAGAAAGGAGTTCGACAGTGTAAAATTACAAAGAGTTTGAACATATCATCAGCTACAGTGCATACTATCATCAAAAGATTCAGAGAATCTGGAAGAATCTCTGTGCGTAAGGGCCAAGGCCGGAAAACCATACTGGGTGCCCGTGATCTTCGGGCCCTTAGACGGCACTGCATCACATACAGGCATGCTTCTGTATTGGAAATTACAAAATGGGCTCAGGAATATTTCCAGAGAACATTATCTGTGAACACAATTCACCGTGCCATCCGCCGTTGCCAGCTAAAACTCTGTAGTTCAAAGAAGAAGCCGTATCTAAACATGATCCAGAAGCGCAGACATCATCTCTGGGCCAAGGCTCATTTAAAATGGACTATGGCAAAGTGGAAAACTGTTCTGTGGTCAGACGAATCAAAATTTGAAGTTCTTTATGGAAATCAGGGACACCGTGTCATTCGAACTAAAGAGGAGAAGGACGACCCAAGTTGTTATCAGCGCTCAGTTCAGAAGTCTGCATCTCTGATGGTATGGGGTTGCATTAGTGCGTGTGGCATGGGCAGCTTACACATCTGGAAAGACCATCAATGCTGAAAGGTATATCCAGGTTCTAGAGCAACATATGCTCCCATCCAGACTACATCTCTTTCAGGGAAGACCTTCCATTTTCCAACATGACAATGCCAAACCACATACTGCATCAATTACAGCATCATGGCTGCGTAGAAGAAGGGTCCGGGTACTGAACTGGCCAGCCTGCAGTCCAGATCTTTCACCCATAGAAAACATTTGGTGCGTCATAAAACAGAAGATACGACAAAAAAGACCTAAGACAGTTGAGCAACTAGAATCCTACATTAGACAAGAATGGGTTAACATTCCTATCCCTAAACTTGAGCAGCTTGTCTCCTCAGTCCCCAGATGTTTACAGACTGTTGTAAAGAGAAAAGGGGATGTCTCACAGTGGTAAACATGGCCTTGTCCCAACTTTTTTGAGATGTTTGTTGTCATGAAATTTAAAATCACCTAATTTTTCTCTTTAAATGATACATTTTCTCAGTTTAAACATTTGATACGTCATCTATGTTCTATTCTGAATATAATATGGAATTTTGAAACTTCATCATTGCATTCCATTTTTATTTACAATTTGTACTTTGTCCCAACTTTTTTGGAATCGGGGTTGTAGTAGTAGTAGTCATAGTAGTAATTGTAATAATATGATGTATGGATGTGATTTTAGGTTTTTAAAAACTTCAGTAAACGCATGATGTTTCCAAAGTCATTGAGTAATCATGTTAAATAATTGTGATGTCAGTGTTGACCAAAATAATTGTGATTACGATTTTTGCCATAATCAATCAGCTGTATCCTCGGCTTGCCGATAAACACCCAGTCATTTTGTATCTATATATTTTCTATCTTTGATTAATATAATGCAGCCATTTACAACATTCAGCTGGTTTTAAAAGTTTGCTGTGAAAATATTTCTGACCTTAAATTTTCCTGGGAGAGCATGCCCCCGGAACCATGAGCTGTGGCAGGTTTTCTCCATCCACACGGTGTTCTCACATTTTTTTAACCCCTTACATGTCTGCTTCCCTGTATAAAACAACTTTCATGTAATTTAATTGAATTTAATTTAAAAGCAGTGCACAGCTGTGGTCTTGGAACAAGATAAACAAGAGGACATCCCTCGGGACTCCTTTTACGTTCAACCAGGTTTGTTGATGGTGGAGTGGCTGGCTACTTTATGTCCCAGGGCTCCCTCATGTCTGTGTTACCTTCTAGTTCTCCCTTTCATGCTGTCATAGTTAATCTTGCAAGAGTCCCTGCTTGCATTCAATGCAAAATGTATCCTGTTCTTAACCATTAGGTGACGATGGTCATACCTAACCACCTGTTGTTGTCGTCTTCGTCCCCCTCCCCATCTGTCTCTCTCTTTCGAGTTACATGTCGATCCTGAGACACCAGTGATGCTGACCTCTTCTGCTCTCTGGACCTGCTTGCTTGATACATTTTGATGCTCTACATCTGGCTGGAGTCTCATCACATTGCTCCTGTGGAGGATGGCCCCATATGGACAGTTGAAAGTCACACTTGGAAGATGGCTCTGGACACTTAAAATTTTATGATGGCTGAGGACTACAATTGCCATGATAACTTTAGCACTGCAGTTGTCATGAACAGTTTTGCATTCAAGTCTCCATCAATGAACAGCTGATAACTTCAACAAAATAGACTTGATGCTAAAACTACAATGAATTTCCTAGTTGCACAGTTGGACTTTGTGAGTATATAGGACACAGTTATAGAAGCAAGTTACTTATCATGCTATCTGTTATCACCCAATTGAGGATGGGTTCCCTTTTGAGTCTGCTTCCTCTCAAGGTTTCTTCCTCATGTTGTCTGAGGGAGTTTTTCCTTGCCACAGTCACCACAGGCTTGCTCATCAGGGATAAATTAGGGATAAAATTAGCTCATCTTTAATTTTCTGTAAAGTTGCTTTGCGACAATGGCTGTTGTTAAAAGCACTATACAAATAAACTTGACTTTTATCTGTGGTGCAGCTGGGAGAAAAGTGACTTAATGAGTACATGCTAACAAAAATAGACTACACAGCAGCATTGTTTTGTGTGTTTGGGTCTTATAGGTCTGTAGAGGAGAGCTTTAACATGTCAGATGAGAGTGGTGTCCCAAGCCTCGGCATAGCAAAGAAGAAGAAGATAGCCATTGGAGTCATCTTCCTCCTGCCACCCAGTGAGGATGAGAACAAGAAGTTCCAAGAGTTTTTCTTCTCCCATTTCCCCCTGTTTGAGAACCACATGAACAAACTGAAAAGTTCAATTGAACAGGTATGGCACATTCATCTTAGTAGGTATTAATTGTATGTGGCATATACATAAGATGCTACAGTATACAATATTTCAAGAGGATTATAGAGGATCAAGATGTTTATGGCATCATGGTAGGTTAATCAATAAATTGATTTATCATGACACAGGTTCTATTTTTTGTTTGTTTGTTTGTTTGTTTGTTTGTTTGTTTGTTTGTTTGTTTGTTTGTTTGTTTGTTTTAAACATTCTACACTAGGGCTCTCCAGTCATATTTGCAAGGGGCTGATGTGGTTGCAAATTTTCATTCAAACTTGGATAATTGCTCTACCACACAGTATATATTGAGACCATTCTGTGGTATGGCTAGTATACGCAAATAATCAAAAACTAAATTCAGCAGATCTGTGTAGGCTATCTGTAAACTTCGACCACCGCTGCAATTAAAGAGTTTGGGATGCTTGTTCCAAAAACAGTCTTCCTCAATGAATAATTGATGATGATAATGACATTTTCTGATTCTCATCTACCTAAGTACTGTTAACACTGTTTATCCTCATTCATTATTATTCTTATTTGGATAATGTGTGAGTTTAAACAAAAATGTGTTTACTAGTGCGTTTCCTCAAAAAATGGTGGCTTAGTAAAAAGCGTGTTAGATATCTTTCTCATGATTGCATCACAGTCCTTAACTCACATTTAAGGCTCATTTTCTCTGTACTTCTCTCCCAAAATGTCCAGAATGTATATGTCTATTTTCAAGCAGCAAGTAAATAGTCTGTTGGAAAGTCAACTGTGTAAGTCCTGTTATTTCGAATTACTGTTGACTATCTGTCAGCTCAGACCAGTCTGGTCATCCTCCTCTGAAGTCTGGTCAGCCTGCAGACCCTACACACAGACAGGATGGGTTTATTTATTTATTTATTTATTTATTTGTTTCACACAATTCCATGTAATCTCTAGAGGCTATTGTGTGTGAAATTCCCAGGAGATAAGCAGTTTCTGAAACACTCAAACCAGCCCATCTGGAACCAACAACCATCCCATGGTTAAATCACAGAGATCACATTTTCCCCCCATTTCTGATGTTTGACGTGAATATTAACTGAAGCTCTTGACCTGTATCTGCATGATTTTATTTACTGTGCTTGCTGCCACATGATTTGACTGATTGAATAACTGCATAAATGAGCAGGTGCACTGGTGTACCTATTAAGGTGGATGGTGAGTGTATACATACAGTAGAAGTATTTTCTGCTGTATGTACATTTTCAGCTTGAGCCTGCAACAGGAAAGAGTGCCGGTCCTTTGGAAGACGTCGTGTGTAGTTCCAATACCAAAAACCGCACGCCCCACTGAGTTTTATGGATATAGACCAGTGGCACTGACCTCTCACCTGATGAAGGCTCTGGAAAGACTTGTTCTGGCACATCTCCGCACACTGGTGGGGCCAGCTATGGATCCCCTGCAGTTTGCCTACCAGCCAGGCATCGGGGTGGAAGATGCAGTCATCTACCTGCTTCATAGATCTCTCTCTCATCTTGAAAATGCAGGAAGCACTGTTAGAATCATGTTATTTGATCTATCCAGTGCCTTCAACACCATCCAGCCGACTCTTCTGAGGAGAGCGCAGGGGTGGACCATCATCTTACCTCGTGGACAATGGACTATCTCACAAACAGACCACAGTATGTGAGACTAAAGGACTGTGTGTCAGACACCATTCTTTGCAGCACAGGGGCTCCACAGGGGACAATTCTGGCCCCATTTCTGTTCACACTTTACACTGCGGACTTTAGATACAATACAACTACCTGTCCTCTACAGAAGTTCTCTGATGACTCTGCTATTGTGGGCTATATCTTCGATGGTGATGATGGCGAGTACAGAGAATTGACAAGGAACTTTGTAGACTGGTGCCAATGAAACTCCCTCCAGATCAGTACAAGTAAAACCAAGGAACTGGTGGTGGACTTCTGCAGGACAAGGTTCTCTTCACCTACCCCGCTGAGCATTCAGGGAAAGGACATTGAGATCGTTAGGAGTTACAAGTACCTGGATGTTCATTTGAACAATAAACTGGACTGGACTGATCACACACATGCCCTGTACAAGAAAGGCCAGAGCAGACTCCATCTGCTGAGGAGGCTCAGGGCCTTTGGAGTACAGGGTCCACTTCTGGACTCTTTTTTATGACTCTGTGGTGGCATTAGCATTAGCCATATTCTATGGAGTTGTCTGTTGGGGAAGCAGTATCACAACAGCAGAGAGGAAAAAACTGAACAAACTGATTCAGACAGCAGGATCTGTCCTGGGCTGTGCACTGGACTCAGTGGATGTAGTGGGGGACAGGAGGATGTTGGCCAAGTTGTCATCCTTAATGGCGAACACCTTCCATCCACTGCAGGAGACAGTAGCAGCACTGGGTAGCTCCTTCAGTGACCGGTTCCTCCATCTGCGGTGTGTTAAGGAGAGATATAGCAGCTCCTTCCTCCCTACTGCTGTGAGACTGTACAACCGGCACCTCACCAAGCACAGTACCAGTCACTCCTCACAATAATGAACAATACTCTCCAGATCACTTCTACATCCATAGAAACCCCTCTGAACGTATACTGTGTGCACTGACTATCAGCATCAGTACAGTGGTGCTTGAAAGTTTGTGAACCCTTTAGAATTTTCTATATTTCTGCATAAATATGACCTAAAACATCATCAGATTTTCACACAAGTCCTAAAAGTAGATAAAGAGAACCCAGTTAAACAAATGAGACAAAAATATTATACTTGGTCATTTATTTATTGAGGAAAATGATCCAATATTACATACCTGTGAGTGGCAAAATTATGTGAACCTCTAGGATTAGCAGTTAATTTGAAGGTGAAATTAGAGTCAGGTGTTTTCAATCAATGGGATGACAATCAGGTGTGAGTGGGCACCCTGTTTTATTTAAAGAACAGGGATCTAACAAAGTCTGATCTTCACAACATGTTTGTGGAAGTGTATCATGGCATGAACAAAGTAGATTTCAGAGGACCTCAGAAAAAGTGTTGTTGATGCTCGTCAGGCTGGAAAAGGTTACAAAACCATCTCTAAAGAGTTTGGACTCTACCAATCCACAGTCAGACAGATTGTGTATAAATGGAGGAAATTCAAAACCATTGTTACCCTCCCCAGGAGTGGTCCACCAACAAAGATCACTCCAAGAGCAAGGCGTGTAATAGTCGGTGAGGTCACAAAGGACCCCAGGGTAACTTCTAAGCAACTGAAGGCCTGTCTCACATTGGCTAATGTTCATGAGTCCACCATCAGGAGAACACTGAACAACAATGGTGTGCATGGCAGGGTTGCAAGGAAAAAGCCATTGCTCTCCAAAAAGAACATTGCTGTTCGTCTGCAGTTTGCTAAAGATCACGTGGACAAGCCAGAAGACTATTGGAAAAATGTTTTGTGGATGGATGAGACCAAAATAGAACTTTTTGGTTTAAATGAGAAGTGTTATGTTTGGAGAAAGGAAAACACTGCATTCCAGCACAAGAACCATATTCCATCTGTGAAACATGGTGGTGGTAGTATCATGGTTTGGGCCTGTTTTGCCCAACCTGGGGCAGGATGGATCAACAGGTTGATGGAACAATAAATTCTGAATTATACCAGCGAATTCTAAAGGAAAATGTCAGGACATCTGTCCATGAACTGAATCTCAAGAGAAGGTGGGTCATGGAGCAAGACAATGACCCTAAGCACACAAACTGTTCTACCAAATAATGGTTAAAGAAGAATAAAGTGAATGTTTTGGAATGGCCAAGTCAAAGTCCTGACCTTAATCCAATCGAAATGTTGTGGAAGGACCTGAAGCGAGCAGTTCATGTGAGGAAACCCACCAACATCCCAAAGTTGAAGCTGTTCTGTACGGAGGAACGGGCTAAAATTCCTCCAAGCCGGTGTGCAGGACTGATCAACAGTTACTGGAAATATTTAATTGCAGTTATTGCTGCACAAGGGGTTCACACCAGATACTGAAAGCAAAGGTTCACATACTTTTGCCACTCACAGATATGTAATATTGGATCATTTTCCTCAATAAATAAATTACCAAGTATAATATTTTTGTCTCATTTGTTTAACTGGGTTCTCTTTATCTACTTTTAGGACTTGTGTGGAAATCTGATGACGTCTGAAGTCATATTTATGCAGAAATATAGAAAATTCTAAAGGGTTCACAAACTTTGAAGCACCACTGTACTTTACAGCAAACTGCTAGCTACACATGGTTAAAATGGCTCTTGTGCAATATACTGACTACTTGTGCAATACTATCGGGTAATACTGGTAATAATACCTGTGCAATATTTACATGTCCAATACCACCTTTGTAATACACTTATGTTAACTGTATATCTGCAAACCATTTAATTTATGCAAATTTGTTAATTTTTTTTTATCTCTAAATTTGTAGTTTATTTCTTTTATATATCCTTTTTTGTAAACTTAGTACTTTTGCACTACTCCTTCACTGTCTTATCTTTTTCTCTTTATTTTGCTGCTGTAACAATGTAAATTTCCCCTTGTGGGATAATAAAAGGCTATCTTATCTTAGCAAATTTACATACATGTCCATGGATGTCATCATGGACAAGAATGTTGTGGCAATATTGGGCTTTCAATGATTTCTTTGAACGCTTCTATTTCTGTGTCAGAATGATTGCACAACATGCATATTTATAGAAAAAAAATACAAGAATTTGTGCACAAGTTTTAATTTATTATTGATTTTCTGAAAACATAAATCAAGAAAATTATACATACAGCATCAAATACATACAATGTAGCAAGTTTCACCTTGACAAAGACACTTCTAGCACAGTTCTGGCTGTGGTTAACCACTCTTGGCAGAATTGGTTGAGTTCAATTAAATTTGTGTAGTTCCTGGCACAGACCGGACTTTTAAGAAGAGTCCACATATTTTTGATAGAATTAAGTTCAGGACTTGTTTTAAACTTAATATTAGCCTGCTTTATCCATTCCACAACCAGCTTGTGGTTGAGGTCATTGTCCTTTTGGAGCACTCTGTTCTTTCCAAGTTTCAGCCATCTACCTGATGGTTCATGGTTATGCTGAAGAATTCTGTCCACTTTGTGCAATGCACCAGTTCCACTGGCAGCAAAACAGCACCGCCACCACCAAAACCGCAACCACCACCATGCTTAACAACTGGTACAATGTTCCTCTGTATCTTTGGCCTTTGTGGCCAAACAACTCAATCTTTGTCTCATCTGACCATAAAACTTTCTTCCAGAAGGCTTTTTCTTTGTCCATTTGGTCAGCTGCAAACTTTAGTCAAGTTTGAAGGTGTCGATTTTAGAGCAGTTCATGATCAGCAGAATCAATTTTCTCTCAGCTGAGGGTGACATTTTGGGTCTCCTACCAGCAAAGTGGTTACACCTCCAAATAACTTGTACCTGCATACATTATTTTTTTAACTGATGATCTTGGAATCTGCAGTTGTTTAGAAATAACTCTAAAAGGCAGTCTTGAGTTGTATAAGTCTAGGTTCCTCTTTCTCAGATCTACACTGAACTCCTTGGACTTTCCCATTGTACTGTGCTAATCAATCCAATGAGTGCTGTCGAAAAAAAAATTGTTGGCACAGAGAAGCTACCAGCTGTAGTTAATCATGATAATTAACAGGAAATCAAAAGGCCTTCGAAAGTTAAGACATTTTGGAACTTTCAGCACTACTGAATTAATAATCTAAATAGTTGTATGTTTAATTCTGTTGATTTATGTTGATTTCAGAAAAAAAAAAAAATTAATTTATGCCCCATTTTTTTTAAATTAAGGATGTCTGTTGTACAATCATTCTACCACAGAAAAAAGAGGGCAAAGAAATCACTGAAAGTCCAATTTTGCCATGACATTCATGTCTGTGTAGGTAAACTTCTGACCGCAACTGTACACACATACATACATGCACACATACAGCCTTTGCTGCTGCTGTCGTCTGAAGAGCGAAATTAGGTTACAAGCTTAAGACATTTTAGATTTAAATTGAATTGGTTTCTGTGATCCACATTGATCCATTGTCTTTTTGTTTTCCAGGCAATGAAGATGAGCCGACGGTCAACTGATGTTAGTCAGAGAATCCTGGCTCACAACCGCATTATGGACAGCCTCAATGAGTTCAGGTATTTATAGGTCAAAGTTTACTTAAAGATGACACATACACAAATGAATGGGAATGCTTTGCCATGTGATGGGTTTGGGATTTAGAAAGGGTTAAGTTTGTGGTAAATTTCAAGTGATGAAACAACTAAACGTTGTTATACAAAGCACTGTGTTGCCAATTCCTTTGTAATGATTATACCTACTCTTTCTTTTGCGAATCACAGAGACATTGTCATGGAAGCTAGCAATCAGCTAAACGTGATTATTGAAAAACTATTGAATAAATTGAACATGAATATTTTGTACCTTTATTTTGTATTAGAATGTTGGAAAATGTACACCGGTGTTTTTCCAATCAGTGTGCTGTAGGCAAAGTGTGCCATGGAATTTTGAGAAACATGATACGTTTTTATACAGGCTCATGAAATAGCATTTTCAAATGAACCATTGACACTGCTTCTTAATTTAAAAAAAAATGTCTATAGGTAATCATTTATTTACAGCTTTTACAATTTATTTTATCTAAAGGCCCTTTCGTCAGATTCTCAGTTTGATTTTGAAAATAAATTTCAGGCCTCGGAGGAAAATTATCGTAGCGACCAGAAAAGGTGGTCACTCTAAATGTTGTCAGTTCCAGGTTGTGAGTGCAGAAACTCAGGGAACTGTTAATGTTTTATCTTGTGTTAGGGCCTAAATGGTAATACTGTACTGTAAGTGGTTCTGGACACTTTTATGGCTGAGAACTACAATTGACTTGCTAACTTTAGGACTGCAGTTGTCATGCAGTTTTGCACTCAAGTTTCCATCAATGAACAGTTTATAACTTCAACAAAACAGACTTCATGTTAAAACCAGGCGGCACGGTGGTGTAGTGGTTAGCGCTGTCGCCTCACAGCAAGAAGGTCCAGGTTCGAGCCACGTGGCCGACGAGGGCCTTTCTGTGCGGAGTTTGCATGTTCTCCCCGTGTCCGCGTGGGTTTCCTCCGGGTGCTCCGGTTTCCCCCACAGTCCAAAGACATGCAGGTTGGGCTAACTGGTGACTCTACATTGACCGTAGGTGTGAATGGGAGTGTGAATGGTTGTCTGTGTCTATGTGTCAGCCCTGTGATGACCTGGCGACTTGTCCAGGGTGTACCCTGCCTTTCGCCCGTAGTCAGCTGGGATAGGCTCCAGCTTGCCTGTGACCCTGTAGAAGGATAAAGCGGCTAGAGATAATGAGATGAGATGAGATGTTAAAACCATAATGAATGGGGGCGTCGTGGATAAGGCACTATACCATAAATCCGGGGACCCGGGTTCGATTCCGGCCTGAGGTTAGAGCCCTGCACTCCCGCGGGAGTCCTGCGGGACTCGCGGGACCCGCCGCAAAGCAGTGCAGCGCGGGACAAATTTTGAAAGCTCATTGCGGGCGCGGGCGGGACCGGAAGTGCACATATGCGCGCTCGGGCAGGAGCGGGAGTGCACATATGTGGCGTGGGTGGGAGCGGTGATAAGCTGCAGTCCCGCTAACTAAAAACGTGCTTGAAATAAAATTTATAAATTATTAATTTATGTCTATCATATATAATTTGTGCTGGATATTTTATTTGGCATTAATAAATGCATTTTAAGATGCCTAAATTTGCAGAGAAAGTCAGATTGCTGGATTGAGAGAGAAATAGCATCTTAAACTTGCCATTGATCACTCTAATGACTCGCAGTTCACACCCAGCTAGCAAGAGAACCATGAGTGAATTGATTTACTTGTTGCGTTAGTCTACAACTTTAACCAGAGAGACAGGTTACACAGTGACGGTAGGCTTGACTCAATGCTATCCCAGAAATCCTTCCTGTAATATGCAAATTTGGCTGTCCAATCAGAGGCGGCCAAATTTGCATATTACAGGAAGGATTTCTGGGATAGCATTGACTCAAGCCTACCGTCACTGTGTAACATGTCTCTCTGATTAAAGTTGTAGACTAACGCAAGCAGAAAATCAATTCATTTCTTTTACTAGCTTTGCTTTGCAATAAAAAAAAAAACATTGGTACAAAGCAAGCCCATTCACTTTTTTATGCTGATCAGAGAATTACAATGGTTTCTCATGTGATAAAAATGTGTGATTTGCGATTAAATATTTTAATCGTTTGACAGCACTAATTATTATTATTAGAGATACTACATGCTGAATTCATAAATAAGGTAAACAATAACAAACGTGAGCTGTAGATATTTATGCTCAAATCCACTCAAAGTAGGGGGCGGGGCACCATCACGCTGTGTCAAGACAAGAACTTTCCTGAGAAATAACGCGAACGTCTGCATCATGCGGGATTTGCGGGCGGGAGCGGGACAAAATATGGCAGGCGCGGGCGGGAGCGGGACTGAAAATCATAATTTTTTTGTGGGCGCGGGCGGGAGCGGGACTGAAAATCATAATTCTTTGCGGGCGCGGGCGGGAGTGGGACTGCACAATGCGGGCGGGAGCGGGACTGAAAAATCCAACCCGCGCAGACCTCTACCTGAGGTCATTTCCCGATCCCTCCCTGTCTCTCTCTCCCGCTCATTTCCTGTTTCTACACTGTCCTATCCAATAAAGGTGAAAAAAGCCCCAAAAAATATCTTTAAAAAAACCATAATGAATTTCTTGGTTACACAGTTATACTTTGTGACTCTATAGGACACAATTATAAAAGCAAGTTATTTATAATCACATTATCTGTTATCACCCAGATGAGAATGGGTTCCCTTTTGAGTCTGGTTCCTCTTGAGGTTTCTTCCTCATGTCATCTGAGGGAGTTTTTCCTTGCCACCGTCACCGCAGGCTTGCTCATTGGGGATAAATTAGGGATAAAATTAGCTCATGTTTGAAGTCTTTAATTCTCTGTAAAGCTGCTTTGCGACAATGTCTCTTGTTAAAAGTGCTATAAAAATAAACTTGACTTAACTTAAATATCACACCTGCTAATAAACACTCTTCCTACACTTAGATCTGTCTACCGCTGTCTATCTTGTAGTGTTCTGATCACCAGATCTTTAACCCAGCCACGTATAAAAAGTTGTACGCCTCCATGCTCTTCCAGGTTTTCATCGGTTTGTCCGTGCAGAATGGTATCTGCAGCACCAGGTAGTTTGAGATGTCGGGGAACTCAACGGATGGATAATTTTCTAACTCATAGGAAAAATAGTTCTTTGTTAATGTGTAAGGATCTATCCCATTCAGTGGTTTCTATCTTTACTTCTTTTGAGTGTACCTCTTGGTTTTAATAACTTGCTTGTTTGCTGTACACAAACATGGCAGTAAGTTCTTGTGTTAATCGACCAGACTCTACTTTTGGATCATTAATCCCTTTTGGCTGAGAATGCCCTGCATGCATGATTTTATGTTGGCTTCTGGCACATCCATATAGTTTTGAATACAGTACTTACAATTAAAACAGTTTGTTTTTATTGCACTTATTTAATTCCTGGGCTCCCATCTGTAACAGGGAGTGATGTTGCATTCCGTTAATACACTTTACAATAGCTTATTAGATTCTAATAGAATAGATGAGCCAAAATAATTCGGAATCTTTTTTAATGGGCCCCGACTTGTTACACGTATGAATAGGTGGGCCCCAAGGCGGAAAAGGTTGAGAACCTCTGTCCTATATGGTCAAAAAGCGCAATTGTATAACCAAGAAATTCGTTATATTTTTGACATCAACTCTATTTTGTGGAAGTTATCAACTGTTCACTGATGGAAACTGGAGTGTAAAACTGGCTCATATGAAAGTAGACACTCAGGGCTTTAAGGATTTGCAGTTATCATAAAAATTTCTGTTTTTACCTAGCCTAGGGGCAGGATATTCAGAAAAATGTTCCAAAACTTGAAGGAGTCTTCTTCAGCCAATAAAATTCTGTCAGGTTATCCAAACACAACTAAAGATGTCTCCAGATCTCGCCAAATGGCACTAAACTTCTCTCTTTTACCATTGGCATAATGTGTCTAGAAATGGCCCAAAGCCTCAGAAATGGACAACTATTAGAAATAGCAAGCATTGCTAAAGAATGGCACAAAGGAACATGTCCAAATGGCACAAATCACCAACAAATGTCTCAGAAATGTCCCCAAATGGTACAAAATGAAATGGCAAATGGCAATAGCTTGAAACTCTTGAATATCATGGAACCATGTCTTCATTAAAGATAGGAAAAAAACTCGATACAACTGCACAGGCATGCAGGAGAATGTTTTAAGTACAGTGCAGCCTCCAATCTGAACTCTGCCATTGTCAGTTGCCAAGATGATCACTGTTTCAGATTGGATAATTCAGATATGCAGTGCCAGGGTGGCCATGGGTGCAGAGATGTAATAAGGTTAATATTAACGCAATAACTTTGAATTAGGACTCTTGTTGCTGTGTAGGCTGCAAGAAGCTACACTCTGTACTGCATGTTCACATGCACTGGTCAACTGATTCCAAGTTGGTTTTGTGACAAATGTACAGGTTTGCAGTGAGACAAGAGTGCCATCTTAGCCTTTAATCAAAATCTGGACAGCAAAAATGAAAAGGGTAAGCAGAAAAGGCCAGATTAAAGAAGAGAAAGATACAAGTAAATACCTTAAACTTACAGATTTGTTTGCAACAGCAACAAGCCCAGATGATAGTGATGCAGCTGCTGAGACAGGTATCTATGGCGCATACAGTGTAGCACTGCATAATACACTAATACACACTACTCTAGCAATGACTCATGTGATCATCCCAGTGCAAATAACCTATAATTTCAAGGCAGCCCATCTTTCCTCTCCAAGCTACTTTCAGTTTAGTGTTAGTAAGTTTAGTATCAAAGAATTTTCAAAGCATTGCAAGGGATATTTATGAATGACTGATTTGTTGGTTTCAAAATGTCTAAGTGTGAAAGATATTTGCTATTTTTGCAGTTTCTATACAGTTCAAAATTCTAAACAGTTCAAAAGGTAATAAGCTGCAAGTAAAGTAAGAATGCCTATTTATGCATAAAGTCAGGATGGTTTTAGTTCATTTGAAATTGGCTCTAGCCATTTATATTTATTTCAGGCCTATTACTTTTTTTGCCTATATTTATTCATTTTGTGTTGTAGTTGGTGCAGTATCCTTGAAAATAAACAGTGAAAAGTGTTTAAACGTTGGCTTTTTCTTTGTGGGCATCCCAACTGAGTGTGTGGGCTGCTCAGATGACATTTGCTGGGGTGAAATCAATCCCTCTCTGACCCTGCAGGTACATCAAGAGGTGGGCAGTTGGTAGCGTGCTCTGCCGCACCATGCTCTGCTCTCTATATTTTCTTGCTTTTTATCATTAATCACATGTATGATTAATGAGTAATAAACAAATTCTAAAATGGTGGTAGCACTGATATCATTTAAGGAGTTTGCAAAAATGAAATACAAAATATTTAATGTACAACCCCGATTCCAAAAAAGTTGGGACAAAGTACAAATTGTAAATAAAAACGGAATGCAATGATGTGGAAGTTTCAAAATTCCATATTTTATTCAGAATAGAACATAGATGACACATCAAATGTTTAAACTGAGAAAATGTATCATTTAAAGAGAAAAATTAGGTGATTTTAAATTTCATGACGACAACAACACATCTCAAAAAAGTTGGGACAAGGCCATGTTTACCACTGTGAGACATCCCCTTTTCTCTTTACAACAGTCTGTAAACGTCTGGGGACTGAGGAGACAAGTTGCTCAAGTTTAAGGATAGGAATGTTAACCCATTCTTGTCTAATGTAAGATTCTAGTTGCTCAACTATCTTAGGTCTTTTTTGTCGTATCTTCCATTTTATGATGTGCCAAATGTTTTCTATGGGTGAAAGATCTGGACTGCAGGCTGGCCAGTTCAGTACCCGGACCCTTCTTCTCTGCAGCCATGATGCTGTAATTGATGCAGTATGTGGTTTGGCATTGTCACGTTGGAAAATGCAAGGTCTTCCCTGAAAGAGACGTCGTCTGGATGGGAGCATATGTTGCTCTAGAACCTGGATATACCTTTCAGCATTGATGGTGTCTTTCCAGATGTGTAATCTGCCCATGCCACACGCACTAATGCAACCCCATACCATCAGAGATGCAGGCTTCTGAACTGAGCGCTGATAACAACTTGGGTCGTCCTTCTCCTCTTTAGTCCGAATGACACGGCATCCCTGATTTCCATAAAGAACTTCAAATTTTGATTTGTCTGACCACAGAACAGTTTTCCACTTTGCCACAGTCCATTTTAAATGAGCCTTGGCCCAGAGAAGATGTCTGCGCTTCTGGATCATGTTTAGATACGGCTTCTTCTTTGAACTATAGAGTTTTAGCTGGCAACGGTGGATGGCACGGTGAATTGTGTTCACAGATGATGTTCTCTGGAAATATTCCTGAGCCCATTTTGTGATTTCCAATACAGAAGCATGCCTGTATGTGATGCAGTGCCGTCTAAGGGCACCCAGTATGGTTTTCCGGCCTTGACCCTTACGCACAGAGATTCTTCCAGATTCTCTGAATCTTTTTATGATGGTATGCACTGTAGATGATGATATGTTCAAACTCTTTGCAATTTTACACTGTCGAACTCCTTTCTGATATTGCTCCACTATTTGTCGGCGCAGAATTAGGAGGATTGGTGATCCTCTTCCCATCTTTACTTCTGAGAGCTGCTGCCACTCCAAGATGGTCTTTTTATACCCAGTCATGTTAATGACCTATTGCCAATTGACCTAATGAGTTGCAATTTGGTCCTCCAGCTGTTCCTTTTTTGTACCTTTAACTTTTCCAGCCTCTTATTGCCCCTGTCCCAACTTTTTTGAGATGTGTTGCTGTCATGAAATTTCAAATGAGCCAATATTTGGCATGAAATTTCAAAATGTCTCACTTTTGACATTTGATATGTTGTCCATGTTCTATTGTGAATACAATATCAGTTTTTGAGATTTGTAAATTATTGCAATCCGTTTTTATTTACAATTTGTACTTTGTCCCAACTTTTCTGGAATCGGGGTTGTAGTTGCACAGTTCTCTAAATCTAATTTATTACCTTGGTGCCTGATTCTCTGTGTACCCGCTATCATAAGCTGCATGCCTAAACAACCACAAGCTTGTTAGAAGCCACATTGCATTGTCATGAACCAATCTCAAATAGATTTGACAAAAGTATATTGCACAGTTAACGCAGTAGCAGCCACCTTAGAGTCGAAAGCATCATTGTTATGCTCGCTATATAGAAGTACACAGGTGTAGAAATTAGTATTCTCCAAGGCCTTGAAGTAATATGTTCTTGGAACTGAATCGCCAGAAGACATGTAGTGCAAAATTAAGAAGGTCACAGTGCAAATAGATAACAATATATGCAACAATAAATAGACACTGTGCAGGTAGACTCAGTCCAGGACAACAGAATAAGTACAACACTGGCATCATACACACAACACAACCAGTCTAACAGTGTGGAACTTATAGTATATACAGTAAACAGTGACTGGGTGTTGAGTAAAGTCGTATTACCACAACAAGTACCATAGAAGTCTTCAAGTGCTATGTGCATAATGACATTCCTGCGTTGTATCTATGAATACAGTATAAATGCAGAGCGAAGCCCCACACTTACAGAAAAGCATTGACCTGATTTTTGATGGCTTTAACCGTATGACGACCATGTACCACTACAGGGAACCCAGCTGTCAGTACAAGGCAATGCATCTCAAACATTGATAACTGGACAACGAAATTTGTATCTTTATTTACATGAAAGATGGGTTTTTAAATCCAGCTCTTATTTTCAGTTTGCCTTTTAAAAAAATAATGTGGAATTATTTATGAACACTTTTTACGGAAAATATTCGACAGTTTCATATAAAATGGCGGTAGATGTGGTAATACAATACTCGGTCCAAAACCAGAAAAGCGACACAAAATGCAAAGTCTGTGTTACTAAGAGTCCTTGTATGCATGCGCTGTGATTGCACTCTAATCAGTAACAGGTGCATGCCAATTAGTCCTAATGGTGTGCACATGCTCTGAGCTCCAACGCATGTGGATGCACAGATAATAGATGTAACCAGATAACTGCTTAATATAGGAAGTTTGGCATTTGATCGTAACTATATAGTAATGATGTAAAGTGAAAGCACTGATGTCAACCAGGCACCCAGCAGAGTCATACCATAATCAGTGTTGTGGTGGTGTTTCTAGCGCATAACATGCGGTGTCAAAGAAAGGAATAAATATGAATCCGTAATTACGATGCATACTAGGGTGCATCAGTTGCCCCCTAAAAATGAAAAGTTCCTCCGATCATGATGCATTTTTGTTTTAATGTTCCTTTTGGTAAGAAAACACACTGAGTGAAATATTTTGACAAAATTCAAAAGTTTAATGGTGGCACCAGGAGCTCAAATTTATGGAAAAAGCTGCTATTTTATGACTTTTATGACAAAATTTCAATCACTTTTCATGAAACATTATGGCACCTTATAGAGTATACCAAATATCTTAGATACACATTTTTAGTACATATTCTAAATATATTATCAAGCACAGTTTGAGTTTTAGCTGTTCATTGAATCAAATCAAATCAAATCAAATCAAGTTTATTTGTACAGCGCTTTTAACAATAAACATTGTCGCAAAGCAGCTTTACAGAATTTGAACGACTTAAAAACATGAGCTAATTTTATCCCTAATCTATCCCCAATGAGCAAGCCTGTGGCGACGGTGGCAAGGAAAAACTCCCTCAGACGACATGAGGAAGAAACCTCGAGAGGAACCAGACTCAAAAGGGAACCCATCCTCATTTGGGCAACAACAGACAGCCTGACTATAATATTAACAGTTTTAACAGGTATAACCCTCAACTGTCCTCATGGGGCCGTCCTTCACAGGAGTGGGGCGATAAAACTCCGACCAGACACAGGGCACCAGGATGGATCAAGCAGGTCCGAGGGGCAGAAGAGGCCAGCATCTCAATCCCAGGATCAGCATCTCAATCCCATCTCAATCCCATTGAATCATTGTTCAACTACTTTTAAACAATACAAATGTATTATGAATCACATTAATGCTTCTCAATCCCTTGCAAAGGTTCTTAACATGATCTCTGGGTCACAAGAAATCAATAAATGGAGTCCAGCATTGCGATTCAGACCTTACGCGAAAACATAAAATAAGCGTTTTTTGGCAAAAAATGAACCTCATGGTGCCACCATTAGACTTTTGAATATGGTCAAAAAATTTTACAGGATGTCTTTATTGGTGAAAAGGAACACCCAAACAAAAATGCATCAGATTTTATGAAAGTGAGGGCAACTGATGCACCCTAATGCATACCTCATGCGTATTGGTATGACTGTTGTAAGACAAGACAATGCAACAATTTATTGACGCAAAATACACGACACAATTCAATGGTTCGTATGCTATAATAATATTCTATTCAGATTGATTTTGTGCACTTGTAAATATTTTGCTATGAAATCGAGTCGTACATGAGCTGATAGCCGACGAGGTGCATAGCACCGAGTAGGCAATAAGCCATTTACGATTAGATTGAGTGGAATAACTGTTTTATTATATCCACATTCACTGGATTTTGAGAAACAGAAAATTTTGATTTTTTGCAAATTTGATAAATAAAAATTTTATATAAAACGTCTGACAAAATAATTTCCGATTAGAATGTAAACAAACCAGTGAAATGACGGTAGCAATTTGTAAAAAATGCAATAATAATAATTCTTGAAAAATAAAAAAAAAGACACGTTCTTACCATCAAATATTTTTATTCCATATTTTGTTGCTTTTTTTTTATCCTCTGGGGTTTTGTTTTTGAGTAGAGTTTTGATTTCATCCTCAGTTGGTTCAGCAACACACTCCACCATTTTGTTTTTCTCTATTCATAGTATATGAGCTGATATCCTAGTTGTAGAGTAGCCAATCAGAACATGCGATTGCTTATATCCAGTGAATGTGGATAGAATAAATCACCTTTATCTGTAGGCACTGTATCAAAAGGATGAAATGGTTGCTTGTTTAAATATGTTCAGAAAAGTCTACAATTTCCATGGGATTGACATTTTTTTTCAGAAGATTTTGTTCAATTACTTTGATTGTAGATCACTTTCACACCAACAGTTACAAGAGTTGCCTGCAGATCCAGTGATGAAATTATGGGGTTCTTGGAGACTTCTTTTAGCATCAGTTGGTCTGCTCTTGGGCTGAATTTTGCTGGGGCAGCCAGTCTTGGACAGATTGGCAGTTGTTTGAAATCTACGTCACTTGTCGATGATTTTCCTTAGAGCGGAATATTTTATTTCCAATAATTTAGAGATCTTTCTAAATCCCTTGCCAGATTCATAGACATCCACAACCTTTTTTTCTGAGGTCCTTAGAACTCTTTAGATGTTAGCATCTAAACACCACAAACTTCAATAGCAAAGAGAACACCAGACCCTAGATGTCTGGTTTAAATATGGCATGTTCCACCTGCAGGAGGGTCCAGTCCAGTACCTAATTTGAAACACCTGATTCTAATTTTATTTTTTAATTTAATTTCCTTTCTGGGGTGTCCTTACTTTTTTGACTTTTTTATTATTTAAATTATGAAAATGAATACAAAATGTCAATTTTGTGTGTTTTGTTGGTGTATATTACTTTTATTTGTAGGCATTGTATCAAAGAGAGTTTGGTTGTTTAAACATGTTGAGAAAAGTCTACAATTTTCATGGGATATACTTATTTTTTCATGTGACTGTATGTCTCTTGCTCAGCTCTGCATCAACCATAGGTATTTAACACCTCTGCTAAAGGTGTACTGTTTTATTGATAACTTGGACTACAGAGCTGAGAGCCAAGTAGTTTGCTCATTTGGAGTTTTTGTTGTGTTTTTTCCCCCTTTCTTTTTTCCTCTCATTTCCATTTTCCAGAAAAATAGTGATATTGTTCCATAACAAAAACAGCTGGTCTTATTTTGGTCTCCTAGCCCAGCTAATTATAGCAGGCTACAGTCTGTAACAGAGTGACTGTTGTCTTAGCAAACAAGATGCTTTTGTGTGTGTGTGTGTGTATGTATGTGTGTATGTATGTGTGTGTATATATATATATATATATATATATATATATATATATTATACACACACACACACACACACACACATTTTATATATATATATATATATATATATATATATATATATATATATATATATATATATATATAGTGATATCCCGAGAGGCTGCGTCATCGAGGGGCACTATGTCACACGCAGATGGCTCCAACTTCTGGCAGCTATAACTCCATCTGGTGGTGGAGTTGGGAACTTCACCCTCAGCACCCAACACGACAACACACCTGTGGCCAATGAGGGCCTAATGAGTAAGAGGGCTTTGTGAGAGCTCAAAACTCCCAGTATGAAGGTGGAGGAGATAGGTTCATGGACTCCCATTGCTGAGTGGAACCTGTTGGGCGGAGTATTTGTTGAAAAGCTTATCTGGAATTCTTACCTGAAGGATTTTGCACTGAAGAACTCACCTGTGTTATGAATGCCTACTACTGGGCTGCCACCGGGCTAAAGACTACAGGGATTGTTGACTGGACTCAAAGTAAGGCAGAAGATTTTTGTTTGTTCTGAGAATGGGATATTGGACTGAAGGAAACCTGCCTATAATTTTGTTGTTCTAAAGCCAGAGACATTGTTTGAGTTTGACTTTTGGGAAACCATCTTCGTTTGAACATTGGACTTTGAGTTACCTTTTCTGTTTAAGTTCCTGGCATAATATTAAAAACCTTGATTTATTTTAACCTTTGTGTCCTTGCACTGATTGAAGGGTCCCACTGAGAGCCAGCCAGCCTCTCGTGATATCACATATGGTGGAGAATGCGGGCATTTCAATCATCCATAATAGTGCATGTACGAGGAGGACACTGAACATTTGATTGCTCAATTTTCCCAGTTAACCATAGGCCCTCTGCATAACAAGATGGAGGAAATTTTGAAGGCCCTTATCGCCGGCCAGCAAGCCCAAATGCAGGTGAGCGCGGCCCTCCTGGAGGAACAAGTGAAAGCCAACCAACTAAAGGCAGAGGAGTTGCAGCTACAGAAGAAGATGGCCGTTCGGAGCGTTGGCTCAATAAAGGCAAGTGATTTTATCACCAAAATGGGGGTTACAGATGATGTTGAGGCATACTTGCACACCTTTGAAGCCACGGCCACTAGGGAAGGATGGCCCAAGACACAGTGGGTTGGACTGTTAGCCCTATTTTTAACGGGAGAATCGTTGAACGCTGTCCGAGACCTACCCCCTGACAAGACTACGAACTATGATGCTCTGAAGACTGAGATCCTCAGCAGACATGGGCTCACCAAGTTCGGTATGGCTCAACGCTTCCACAGCTGGACCTTCCAAGCAGACCAGGCTCCCCGTGCGCAGATGCATGAACTTTCCAGAATCGCGAGGAGATGGCTGGAACCTGAGAAAACCACAGCGGCTGCAGTAGTGGAGGCCGTTGTTGTGGATCACTACATTCAAGCCCTGCCATATGAGGCGAAGCGCTTCATCAGCCAACAAGCCCTAACCACAGCTGAACTGACGGTTGAAGCTGTGGAAAAGTACCAGACCACAACAGAAATGCTCCATGCTTCCAGGAAGGATCCCAGGACTGCGCCCCCACTGCTGACAGGGGGAGGCCACCCCAAAAACCTCAAGGGGCCCAGCCACAGCAGGACCTGGCTATGCTCCGCAGGACCTGGGTATGCTCCAGGGGGAGCCAGAAGCCAGCCGGGTCCGGTTAGGATTCCCCATGATGGTGACACCCGACAGTGCTTCTGGTGTGGGGGCAGGGGACACATGTCTTGGCAGTGCGGGAAACCTGTGGACGAGCCTATGCCCACCGCAGGGTCCTCCAGCGCCCCCCTCCGCCCAGCTGTTTGCATCACTCGTCGGGGCTGCAGACGGGCCCCCAGATTGACCCCCCCCCCCACCTGCCCAGTGACTGTGAATTGCCGTGATGTCGAGGCATTGTTAGATTCGGGTAGTCGGGTCACCTTGGTGCATAAGGACCTGGTGGATCCATCGTGTCTGACCACTGACAAAGTTCTCCCAGTTTCCTGCGTCCATGGGGACACCAAAGAGTACCCCACCACTGAACTAAAAATGACCACCACCAGGGGGACTATATACACGAGGGTGGGAGTGGTCGATTCCCTCACTGTTCCTGTTTTGATTGGGTGAGACTGCCCAACCTTCCACCTGCTGTGGAGAGAGGCCCAGCAGAGGCCAGCCTGGGTACCCTGCAGTCAGAGAGGTAAGACTCCTCCTGCAACCACACCAGTGCAACCCGCACAACCCCGCATCCCCGCTTTTGCCCTCGCAGGGATGACAGGCACCCAGGCTGACACAGAGACTGGCCCGGAGACCGGACAAGAGAATGTGGCCCCGGAAAGCTCTCCGAGCTCCGACGAGGAAGATGCCTCAGGCATTGAGGAGCCTCCCCCTCTCACAGGCCAGTATGGTACTGCCCAGTTGCAGGATCCCACACTTGCAAATGCCTTAAGAAATATGCAGGTGCTAGAGGGTGTGCTGTTAGGGGGTAGAGCAAGCCCTACATACCCCCATTTCGCAATTATATGGGGCCTACTGTATCAGGTGGTGAAGAAAGATGACAGTGCATGAACAGCTCCTTGTACCACAGCCCCACCGGGCGACTGTGCTCAATCTGGCACACGCACATCCACTGGGGGCTGTACTCGCGCAAGTGCATGAAGGTGAGGAACATCCCATCCTATATCTAAGCCGAAAATTACTCCCTAGAGAGAAGAACTATTCAATGGTTGAAAAAGAGTGTCTTGCCATTACCTGGGCCCTGGAATCCCTGCGATACTACCTCCTGGGCCGGCGTTTCACGGTGATCTCTGACCATGCCCCCTGCAGTGGATGGCCAAGAACAAGGAGACAAACAGTAGGGTTACCAGATGGTTTTTAAGCTTGCAAGCGTTTAACTTCTCTGTTGTTCACAGGGCTGGCAGGTGCCATGGCAATGCGGATGCCCTGTCCCGGCGAGATGCCCTCTTCGCAACCTTCAGCCCGACGAGGACGTCGGTCCCGAGGGGGGGGATGTGTGATATCCCGAGAGGCTGCATCATCAAGGGGCGCTATGTCACACACAGATGGCTCCAACTTCTGGCAGCTATAACTCCATCTGGTGGTGGAGTTGGGAACTTCACCCTCAGCACCCAACACGACAACACACCTGTGGCCAATGAGGGCCGAATGAGTAAGAGGGCTTTGTGAGAGCTCGAAACTCCCAGTATGAAGGTGGAGGAGATAGGTTCATGGACTCCCATTGCTGAGTGGAACCTGCTGGGCGGAGTATTTGTTGAAAAGCTTATCTGGAATTCTTACCTGAAGGATTTTGCACTGAAGGACTCACCTGTGTTATGAATGCCTGCTACTGGGCTGCCACCGGGCTAAAGACTACAGGGATTGTTGACTGGACTCAAAGTAAGGCAGAAGATTTTGTTTGTTCTGAGAATGGGATATTGGACTGAAGGAAACCTGCCTATAATTTTGTTGTTCTAAAGCCAGAGACATTGTTTGAGTTTGACTTTTGGGAAACCATCTTCGTTTGAACATTGGACTTTGAGTTACCTTTTCTGTTTAATTTCCTGGCATAATATTAAAAACCTTGATTTATTTTAACCTTTGTGTCCTTGCACTGACTGAAGGGTCCCGCTGAGAGCCAGCCAGCCTCTCGTGATATCACAGTATATATAAATTAGAATATTGTGAAAAAATTCAATATTTTCCATCAGTTATTTAAGAAAGTGAAAATGGTATATATTATAGACTCATTACACAAACTAAAATGTTTCAAGCATTTTTCTATTTTAATTTTAATCAGTATGGCATAGAGTACAAAAACATAAAAAAACCCATCTCAAAATATTAGAATATTTCTTTTCGAGTTTGAGTAAAACAGTATGAACACAGTGCATCTCTCGGTGTAGTTCAGTACACACAACCACAATCATGGGGAAGACTGCTGACTTGACTGTTGTCCAGAAGATGATCACTGATGCCCTCCACAAGGAGGGTAAGCCACAAAAGGTCATTGCTGAAAAGGGTGGCTGGAAAAGGTGCACAAGCAACAGGGATGGCCGCAGTCTTGAGAGGATTGTCAAGAAAAGTTGATTCAAGAACTTGGGAGAGCTTCACAAGAAGTGGACTGAGGCTGGTGTCAGTGTATCAAGACCCATCACGAACATACATCTTCAAGAAAGGGGATACAACTTTTGCATTCCTAATATCAAGCTACTCCTGAGCCAGAGACAATGTCAGAAGTGTCTTATCTGGGCTAAGGAGAGAAAGAAATGGACTGTTGCTCAGTGGTCCAAAGTCCTCTTTTCAGATGAAAGTACATTTTGCATTTAATTTGGAAATCACGGTACTAGAGTCTGGAGGTAAAGTGGAGAGGCACTG